>NW_026294595.1:41208277-41395777 GCF_007827085.1 Peromyscus californicus insignis | reverse complement strand
AATGAGCAATGAAGAAAAATTCATTTTCTAAAGAAATGAGCTCCCTGGGAGGCTATTCAATCCCATTTGTTCAGTCTGAAAAATATGCACATATGAGCAGTACTAAATGAACTCAACAGGTTGTATTTCTACACACACACACACACACACACACACACTTGACAATAATAATAATAAGAGATTACAAATATATACCACATACACATCAACAGGCAAAAGGAGTCAGAGAGACAACAAGCTATTTTAAGATGTTAAAAAGAAGAAAAAAAATTTGCTACTGTAAACCTGAATTACACAAAACAACTGAGGAAAAAATCTGCAAAACACTAAGCAAAGAGGAATTTTTTAATGGCAAATATTCAGGTAAATAAAAAAGAGATTGTTTATTCTAAATTGCAAAAGGTAATTTATTGTTTAAAGCAAGGTTAATACCTTATTGTCTTTTATAATAGATGTTGGAATAAAATGGGTAACAGTGGCATGAACGCTGGCCCAAATTCAAAGTATGTTCCTTGAAGGCGAACCATGGTAAGTTAAAGATATTGGTAATATATGTCAAAACAATCATTAAAAAAATAAAAGAAAAACAAAAATATATATATATATATATATCTACTGAGCCAATAAAAGAGAATTTTTTTAAATATAAAAACCCTTCAATCAAAAGAGTTTTTATATAAAGAAATAGAATGACAAATCACTCAGAGTGTGAAAGCCATTCAGGACCACACACAGTTGGCTGTTTGTAAAAGCTTTGAGTCAGTTTTCTCATATGTTTGAATTTTATAATTCTTCATACAACAATAAATCTGTGATAACAGAAGTCGTAAGTCAATCATCAAGTTTTCACAACAATGATTCAAAATGCATAGAACCTTGAATTACTGTGAGTAACAAATTTCCTCGCATACTGAAATTCATTCTGGAGGCTTTTCGAATGTCTACTTGTGCAGAAGAAGAGAAGAGGTTCCTTCCCAGGGCACACATACAAAAGAGGAATGGAGACATTCTTTGGGGGAGCAGAATATCATCTCAAGAAGTCTTTTTTCAAGCGAGTTAGTTCTCCCTAAGTTGCTCTTAGGGGGTGTAAAGAGCTCATATCTCCTGGGTTGGCCCACAGACTCCTTAGCAGCTGTGGGTAACAATGTGATTTCCCCAGTGTTTGCTGGGAAAGTCAGTTTTCTAGTTAAGATAACTTTTCATCAGACCTATTATGATGGATACATGCTAGATTCAGAAATAAATCAGGAATGGGTCAAAACGCAATTTTAAAAATACTATTGCAGTGTACAGAGGAAAGAAATAAAGAGGCAGTTACTGCTTATTCATCTGATTTCCTTCCTCCATTTATCCTTCTCTCTCCCATCCATCACCCCCATTCATCCTCTCTGAATGTAGCACTTGTGGGGAATAAATGAGTCCATGGGACTGGCTGAAACATCTCATTTATTTCATGGCAATTGCTGTAGATACACTTGCCTGGAAATTTTATTAGCTGAATTTCCTTCAATGTCTTCAATGTGCATTAGAATCCCTTGTTCTCAGAAGCTCCCACATCAAACTGCCCTACATTCTAGGGACTCTTCTCACTAGCTGACAGGTTGTTGGTAGAACGAAAACTCCTGGACAATGCGATTTTGTTAAGATGTGGTTAGAACCACGAGTCCTCCCATGATCAACACTATATTCTAGGTAAATGAATTGGCTTGTCCTTCCATTTTCTTAAAGCAGTGAGGAAGCAATAGAAGGACTGGAGATTGAATGAACTTCAAATGGTGCCCTTATAGCTGTCTTCCTGACGGTGGTGTTCCAACCTAGGATAGATGACTACTATTTAGTTCTGTTGGCGGTTCAATCTGAGAAAGTGACAATGAAGAAGAGAGTAAGTTTCTAAAGAGAGAAGAGGGACAAGATATTTCATCTGCTGAAAGGAGAATGGCAATTTTTCTTCACAACGACTGCTGTTGCTTTCCCTTTTTTAGTTTAAATACACATAATCACTGAGGCACATGTTTAGTGAAGGCTTGACTTCTCTCCAGCTTAAGAGCAAGAGTACTATAACCTGGCAAGCAGGATGCTCCTATTCTCCTTGGCAAGTACCAGTTTAGATTGGTGCATTAAGCTCAAACTTCAGAAGTTTGGGGAAATACATATCAGAAGTTGTATAGAGGCTATATTTCATTCTTACAAAAGATGCAAAACGTCAAAATCTGCCTTCCCTTACTGAACCTGAAAGCCACTCACAGGAAGGACAAAGCTGAGAGAAAGAGGAAGAAATGGAGTCAATGTTTTCATTTACCCTGCCTGAAGACTGCCTAGCCTGTGGACTAATCTCTGTGTGTTATGAGTTAGTTCTTGGACCAGTTGAATAGGATGTTTTTGATACTTGCAGCACAAATCATCCTAATTGGTATAATCTTTCATCCAATTTATTTCACAAAGAAAAAAATACCCATAAACTTAGGAGGCAATGTGACTTAACTAAGGCCATAAAGCTAATTAACAGCAAAGCCAGGGCTAGATAACAATCCACTGTGAGCAATTGCATGCTTAAATTCAAAGTACTAGAATACTTCTCACATATCTATACTCAGTATGTGATTAGCCTATGACTAATGTTGTACCCGAAGACATTAACATCACCACTACTTCCTGATTCTTTTTATCTATCTGTTTTCTGAGACTTCTTGCAAAGTCTTTTAGTCCTTGTAATATATGTTTCCATGGATGACATTAAAAATAATCACTAACTGAGAAGATTTTAAAAAAGCCATCCAATCAGAATGGGCACTGTCTGTCCTGCTAGAGAGGATTCTAGAGGTTTTGATCCATTCTACTTCTTGAACAAAGACATGCCCTGGGACTCCAAGAAAGGCAGTAGTCACCAGGAAAGTTCGTTAAGGAAGAAAATAGGTCAATAAGTATTTCTGGAAAACAAGACATTATTAGTGCTATTTCAGCACACTGGCAGGCTCTCCTGGCCATGTTGCATAGAATTTATCAGTTATTAATCTTGACTATGTTTCTCTTATCCTCTACCTCATACAGATTTTGAAACAAAGATAAGATTTAATGGTTGTTAGATTTGTTTTATGTCACCAAAATCCTTAGTGCTTAAGCATTTAGTAATTAATGAACAATATTTTCCCAAAATGTTAAGGTGTAAATCAAACAAGTTTCATTTTCTAACCTCATTCGTCCATCCTAAAAAGTTTAGTGATGCAAAGTCTAGTCGTGGAGTGTGTACTCAAGACAAGTGATAATGCTGCTGAAAGCGTTTTTTTTTTAATATTTGGAATTTTATCTACCAAGAATCTCTTTATAAATCAGTTGGCATGTGAAAGGACAGCTACTGACCTTCATGAAAGGACCCATCCACCACTGTGCAGCACTCCATCCTGCATAACCCAAGGACATTCTACTTTTTATCTACTTGTTTGTTGGTAGAAGAAATATGTCCTCATTTTGTTTATTTTGGTCTCCTTTTGGTTCCAAACACTTAGGAGGCACGTTAAGAACTACATTGTTTCTTATGTTTTGTTTTATGAGACAGGGTTTCTTGTGTAGCCTTACTCTTTCAGTAGACTAGGCTGGTCTCTAACTCATAGAGATCCACCTGCCTCTGCCTCCTGAGTGCTGACATTAAACCGTTTTTTTTTTTTTTTTTTATGTTCATTGGTGTTTTGCCTGCATGTAAAGCCATCCACCAACCGTTTTTTTTTTTTTTTAATGTTCATTGGTGTTTTGCCTGCATGTATGTCTGTAGGAGGGTGTCAGAAACCCTAGAAGTAGAGTTACAGACAGATGCAAATTGCCATACGAGTACTGGGAATTTAGCCCAGGTCCTCTGGAAGAGCAAACAGTGCTTTTAATCACTGAGCTACCTCTCCTCTCTCCATGCCCCCAAACTACACATTTTTAAATGGCTAAATGAATGAATATCTAAACTTTCTTTTCTGAGTCTCTGCTTGCTGTGTTTTGAATATGTAATGTCCTCTCTGGGCCCAAGTGTTTGAATACATAGTGGCGTTCTTTGGGAAGGTCATGAAGGAAGTCCCTGAAGAGAGGCTTGGAGGTTTTATACTCTGACTCCACTTGCTGTTCTGTTTCCTGTGTGGGGATAAAATGTGATCAACCAGCTTCCTGCTCTTGCCTCCATGCCTCCCTACCTGTTGCTTCATGTATCAGTCTGAAACTGTAAACCAAAGTAAATGTTCCCTCTTAAATTTATTTTGTTAGGGCATTTTCATCAGAGTGAGAGAGAAAGCAAGAGGAGAGAGATGGAGATGACAGAGAAGGAGAGGAGAGAGAGCAAGAACTAAGGCGCTAATATTATGTAGTATTGATTAGGAGTTGGTGACTGATTTGTGTTTCATTTTCTTCTAAAAAAGGATTCATCACAACCTCCATTCCTTCACTTCTTGTCCACCGTGGCTAACCAAGACTGAGTTCACTTAACCAGGACGGTTCTAGGAATTTTTGAAGAAGAATGAGAAGAAGTGAGAAAATAATACAAGTCATGAAATAATAAGTAGACTATTCTAGAGGACAGCAGTTCAGAGGCTGCTTGATTATTCAAAGGCAGTAAACTTTAAAATTGAGGATTTAAGCAAGTATTGTAATGACATGGGGGCCATATTTCCCATGTTGAAGGAAGAGAAGTATAGGTCTGAGATATTAGAATCATCTGTTACTATTTGACTTTGATTTGCTCAGCTGCAATATTAGGCTAGGACTAAAACTCTACAGATCATGGTTTCCTAAGCACTGTCAATAAAAACCACAGTGTTGCAACACACTTTCCTTCCTTTCCTTCTCTGTCTTTTTAGGACTCTGGAAGAGAAGTAGAGCCCATAAAAACATCGGTAAAGTGGCTAGGGATACAGAAAGAAACAACAAAATAACAACATTTTATATCACATATTTATGTTCAAAATGAATTTCTATCATCATAGAATGAGTCTGGAGATACATTTTGTAAAAATGAATGGCTTTTCATACTAGACCATCCACAAACCTAAGACTTGAAGACTTATAAACATTCCCCAAATACTGTTTGTTAACACTACCCTTCAGAATGTCTCAAAAAGGAAAGGAGTCCTCTTAGAGAGGACTGCATTCTCCAAGAGGGCCATGAGAATATAGCCACTTGCCCACTGACACTAATGGTTGTCCTGGCTATATCTCTGTGCCCTGCTTTGACAGTTTTCCCAGCTATAAAGTTACATTCTACATTGTTTCCATATAAGGATGATGTGTCTCACTCCTGGAAACCTTAACATGCCCCTTTTAAATTGTATTGCTACTCTTTGCATGAGTAGTCACTTCAGTTCTTCATTTTTTTTCACTTATTTTGCCCCAACTCCCCATGAGTGGCAGAGAAGATTATTTTCACTGAGGAAACATTCCATGTTAATTTTTTTGATGGTAAAATAGTTGATATATGAATTCACCTGATACAAAGTTAATCATCATTAAGGACATTGGCAATATCAAACTGAGCTTATTACTAGAGGACATATGATACATCATCTACATATGGCATCCATGTTTTATGTGGCTAGTCCCTTATCTGGCTATTTCATTTAGGTTTAGTGTGAGGCTTCTCGATGCTTATGATATTCACAGAATCAATGTTCCATTAACAAAGTATGGATCCAATTAAGTGTGTGGCAGTGGTAAACAAAGCACTCAGAAGTTCATGTTGCTGCTAGCATCTTGTCCATTTTAATGGAACCTGCTGAAAGCTCGTGATTATTTTCACCCTCCTAAAGTTTTCCCCTATAGTCATTGTGACAGGAAAGATGAAGTCTTTCTACTCAAGTATTACTTTCAGCAAATAATAGCATGTTTTCTTAACTTTTCTAATACATACTTCCATGGTTTCAGAATAATATAGTATGATCTACACTAGAGGAATGTCTTAAGGAGTTAACTGGGTAATATATGACAATGCTTTTAACATACAATCTAGTCTATGATTAATGTAGTTGACATCCATTACATTTTAGTTCACCATGTCTTCAATACAGAAGAATCTGCCAGTCAAGCTCATTGTACCCCTTTCCTGTTCCACTATCTCTTCTGAACTCCACACTAACACTCAAGAAATGTTTATAGGCTTCTGCTATTTGTCAGTTCTTGTCTTTGTTCCTATAGTTATATAGTCTTATTATTTTGACACACAGAAAGATGAAACTTTGTAAGAAAAATCAAACATTTAAAGCTTCTACCAGCTAAGACATGCTTTCTTAGCAGCTTGTAGAAGAACTGTGAAATTCATTTAACAACATGGCATCTCCATGTGTAACACACAAGAATCTAGTCAAGACTGCCCAAAGCCAGAAACCTGCCAGTTCATGAAAACAAAAGACATACCACTCTGACAAGGAACTGGGCAGTTTAAATTTATATTTACCAAACCAAATTTCATTGGCTTCAATGGAATGGGTACTTGTTTGTTAATCTACTTGTTATTTCATTTACCACAAAATCTGATTCCATCTCATACAGCACCTAATATTATACAGTGGGCATGTAAAGGTTCAGAGTGAGATTATCTCCAAGGTGGGTGGAGGGGTGGGTGTTAATGTTCACCATGCAAATGTGATTCAATAATAATGTGTTGACTGATGAATGAGGCCAAAAGCAAAGTGCTAGAATTCAGCTCTTTTCTTTCACAGCAATTGATGAAATACTAAGTATAAATGGGGTGTTCAATAAAGTTTCTGAGTTGAATGAATGGTCTTGTGGATCACACTGCAATTCTTGAGTTTTTTTTCCCCCCATAAACTCTGGCTGATCTCTTAGGTTAACTCAATTATTTAAGAATAGGCATTTTGAACTCAAGACTTGTCTAGAGCCTCTGTGTTCCCAGGGATGCTGCATTAATTGATGCATACCCGTTTGTTCTCTTGAAACTGATGCTCAACTGAGAAACACTTGGTTCCTCTAACAAACTTTCTTTGACAAACGTTTAAGAGAAAGATCTGCTGTCCTACCCCATATCCAAACACACAATCAACAATAGGCATTGCAAGGATTTCTTTAAAATTATTTCTTGGAATTGTGTTGAGTCAAATTTTGTGATATTAATGTTCATCTTGTATGCAAAATTTGCAGCTATTTGTCCAATGAATCCAGGCTTCTCACTACAATATACCATAAATTGCTTGCTACTTTTAAAAATCATGTAATCTGTAGATAAATGTAGCTCTCACCTTTCATCAAAGAAACTTCTTCTTGCAACTGATGGAGACTAATAATACAGATATACACAACTGGACAATGACAATAGTAAGTGCCCATGGGGCGTGCAGCCCCATTCGATACACCTAAATGCAGTGCAGCTATGGGAAGCTTGGCATTCCAGGCAGTGAAAGGTCTCAGAGCAGAGAACATACCAGATGTTTCTCAGGCTTTGCATTGCTCCAACAATACCTGTCAGAACATTTAGTACTCTGAACAATCAACAGATACTTGAGAGTTTGGGTAGGATAAAATAGAATTGAGTACTGAAAGTCCTAAAAGGAATGATTGACGGTAGATAGCTAACATTAGCAGGAAAATGTGCCTAACTGTTAGGATCATTATTTCTAAATACTGTAGATGATATAGGAGACTAACTGATCTTGCTTATTGTCAGATTGTACCACCATTCTGTAACTTCCATATGACAGATGTCATTTTTCTGCCCACTCTTCTTCTAATCCCCAGTACCACGACTAATCTGTGGCTTATGGTTGGTGTTCATATAGACTTGTTGAATGAGTAAGCAAATTAACTTAGTAAAATTATTTTAAAAACGAAAATTGGCCGGGCGGTGGTGGCGCACGCCTTTAATCCCAGCACTCGGGAGGCAGAGGCAGGTGGATCTCTGTGAGTTCGAGGCCAGCCTGGTCTACCAAGTGAGTTCCAGGAAAGGCGCAAAGCTACACAGAGAAACCCTGTCTTGAAAAACCAAAAAAAAAAAAAAAAAACGAAAATTAATGCTTCATTTTGGGTTGTTTTGTTTTGCTTTTCAAGACATGGTTTTTCTTTGTAGCCCTGGCTGTCCTGGAACTCACTCACTCTATAGACCAGGCTGGTCTTGAACTCAGAGATCTGCCCACCTCTGCTTCCCAAGTGCTGGGATTACAGGCTTGAGCCACCACTAGGCCTCATCTTTATTTTCTTTTGTCATGAAAATAAAGCTACTTAAAACCCACCCTACTCAAAGTCTTTAGTCTTTCTGCCTTCCAAGAACTTCCAAGTAAAAGAATAGAAGAAAAAAAAAACCTAGGAAACAGAAAAGAACTCCATTTTTCTCTCAAAACAATATGAGAGGGGAAAATGAATGTAGTGATAAGACTGGTTTTCATTTTCCATGAAGCTTTCCATTGTTTTCCTTCCTTCATTTTTTTTTTACAAAGTTCATTTCTAAGAGATTCAGTAAACTGAAGCCGTGAATGTTGTAGATTCCTTGCGATGTCATTCGCAGTCATTACGAAGTTGAGTGCCACGCTAACATGAAGCAGGTGGAGGAAATCACGACTTTAGCAGCAAATAAAGCCACACACCAAAGATTAAAGTGAGAGTGCATCAACTTCAGCTGGCAGCTCAGTGCTGGTTAGTGATAAATGTATAATTCAGAGGCTGTAGAAAGACGCTCGGCCTCCTCAGTCCCCAAACCTTCTGTTACCCAGACTTCTCCAGAGATACAAATTTAACAGGAGGCAAGTAGACAACAAGAGCCATATCATAAAGAGGTGGCTCACACAATCTTAGAGACTAAAAAAGTTGACAGGAAGCCCATCATCTGAGACAGATTGAGACAGATCATAATCCTCATGAGATATGATTTTAAATTCAGTCCTCATCACCAAAGAAGTTATCCCTTCATACCAAGGAAGGACTCAGTCTTTTTGTGTTCTTTTTACTTTACATTAATTGGGTGAGACTCACTCACATCAGGTAGTGCCATCTGGGCTATAGGTGTCCCACACTTGGTAGAGTGCTTGCCTTACAGAACTCTCTGAGTCTGATGTCAAGTACTGCATAAGTCAAGTGTAATGGTGCACACCTATAATCCCCAAACTCAGTAGGTGAAGGCAAGGGGGTCAGAAGTTCAAAGTTATCCATGACTAAGTCTCAAAAATTAGAAAATGTTCACCTCATCTAGAAATAACCTATCATAAACACCACTGTATTATTCAACCAAATATCCAAATACCTGGTGATCCAGTCAAAATGACAAAAAAAAATATTCACTAAGCTTCCAAAATTCTCATTTTTGGAAAAGATACACTAACATATTCAGATCCATAAATACCATGACAACAGTAACAGTTGTATTAAGCAAAAAACAAAACACTAAATATATGCTAACAAAGGGGGGAATAAAATTAGGCCACTTATAAAATTTTGTTTGGAGCCCATTTCGAAATTGTTTTTCTGTTTGCTGTGACAAAAAAATACAAAGGTTATTTTGACCTTTTGAGAGTGTAAGAAGGGCTACAATCCAACATGATGGGATAGTATGATAGCTGGAGTGTCTAACTCTGACAACATAGTATGAGGTGATAATCTTGTTGTGTCCACTGTCAGCAGACAGACAGACAGATATGAATGCTGGGGCTCAGCTCACTTTCTACTGATTTCCTCTTCAATCAGTTCAGAACCCCAGCATATTTGTTGATACCATACCAGGATAGATCATCCATCCTCATTTATACCTCTCTAAAAATGCCCACACAGAAGTGTCCAGAGTTGAGTCTCCTTGGTGATTCCATAGTCCAGTCAAGCTGACAATGAAAAATAACCATCACAAGCAGAAACCTGTTTTCCTCACTTTCCTCCTCCTCTTTCTCCTTTTTAATCTATCAAGTTATTATACTCTGCAGAGTAGAATGGGACAGAAAAACCACATCACATTCATAGTCAGACTGATCATATTCTAATCACATTAAAATTGAATGTATTAATTTCATATGTGTATCTTTGCTCATGTTTCTCTCATATTATGTTAATGAAGTTCATTGTGTCATAAGCACAATTGTTTGATTGGAAAGAATCTGCAAAAATTATTGTTGATTATTTTGAAGTATGTCAGATAAGCCCGAAAAGAAAGCAAAAAATGCTAGTATACTTTATGTCTCAAAATATTTTTATTATGAAGAAATTTGTTTTTATTTGGGAAGTATTAGGTTTCTGTGCTTTTTTTTGTTTGACAATATGTCATGAATATTTGATGAGTCATCAAAATAATTTCCCTAAGAGTGGGTCATGATTTTTTGAACCTATGCTTTACACTTAGTTGCATATTTAGTAATACTAGTTGTATTTTCTTCGAAGAAACAGATTCTTTAAAAGCATAGTAAAGTCTAACTCAGTCATATCCCTAGCTTTTGTATATCTTCCTATATTTGGAAATCAGTTTCCTCTTCCTTTTATTACACAGATTGCTGTCATCATACACTATTATCCTAATATTTGAGGTGGTATAATTGCTTTGAACCTGGGCTTAGGTCAGGGACAGTACAGACCTACTCAACCAAGATCTCATTCCATGCTCAAAATGCCTTCCTAACTATCTCAAAGTCATACAACAGTGGGGACACTAACTCTTTGCTAACTTCCTGTCCTGTTCCTTAGGAGACTCATCTCTATGTGAATGGAAAATACTGCTCTCTGTTATCTTTGGTTCTTTCTTTGGTTTTATTTATATGTCTTCTCTTTCTTTTTTCAAGGAGAAAGGTCAATATTTGATTGGACTTGGGGGAAAGACATGGCAAAGTGAGCCTGGGAAGCCATTTAGCTTCATATTCCACAAGTCTTATAAGTTTAGAATTCAAATTCAGATCTCAAAGGGCATGATGAAACACATTTCCTTGTAATAAACCGAGATTTCCCAGAACCCAGAGAAGAGTAGGAGAATTACACTGTGGCTGCCAACAGCAGAGGAGACTTGAGGAGGCTGAGGTGTCTTCAATTGGAAGGAATTATTGCTAGCATAGCCATAAAGCAAAGCTTAAATGGCAAAAGCTGTTACAGATAATTAAGAAAAAATGGCTTTGGCACACCTGAGTGGTGGATTGAGCGTCATTCCATTATTGTGTACATGGAGTTTCCACGTACAGCACAGTTCCCTTCTTTGAAGGTAGCCCACTTTATCACCATCCATAAAGTTTGGCAAGCACACTGATGATGGACTGACGGGCATTACAAGGGTGTGATTTATGAGTGGAGGTCTCCCCCTAGCTATCTTCTTCTGGTTCCCATACTTCCTTGAACACAGCCAGAGTCAGTTTCTCTGTGGCAGCCACAATGCCCTCATGATCAACACAAACGATAGTTTCTCAGATTTGTCCCGGTTTGGCTTAATATTAAATATTAATTAAATTATTTTATTTTGTCTCTTTTTTAAATTTAAAACTCTCTTAAAATGTGCTAATTCTGCCTTTCAGTTTTGGGTATATTTTCATCATAAAGCTCTGTGAAACCTCTTCTTTGTTTTAGTTAATGTTAAGAATTTTCCTTTATTCATGAATGCCTACTCTTTTTAGCTTCCTAGAGGCATCTACTCAACTGCATCCACTGCAAGTTCTTAGATAAGTAGACACCCATGGCACATAATTATCTGTGTATAGACAAATGTGAGGTATTTTATGCCACATATTTAACAAATGGGGTTTTGTGTAACTTTATGAATTTAAATGTACAATATAAGATTTTTAAACTTCAGGGGTGCTTGATTTGGTGTGGTGTATTTTCTATCCACTCCACTTTATGGCATTTGAAAATATGCTTAAAGGCATCAAAAGATCTTCTCAAAGGTCATTCTTTGATTCTCAGCAGCCCATTAGTTACAAGTGCACCTAACTGTATCATCTTTCAGTCCATGCTCATAAGACGTTTTGGGGAACTTGTGATTTCTAAGTGAGGATATTAGACCACAGGAAAAAAAAATCAACCAGTTTGTAGAAAATAGTCTCCAAATTGAAAATAGTGCTTCTAGGTATAAGCTTCCTTAGAAGAAATTTCTGTTTATACTCCCAAAAGACTTTCCATGTGTCCTGTAAGCAAAGAAACCCATTTAATTATCTTAAAAATGTATTCTAATCAAAATGTAGCAGAATTAGGAAGAATCCACAGAGCAAATTTGTGAGGAGACACAGATGACCCTCTGTATCCTTGGCTGCCTCAGGCTCTGTCCGTTGAGGTGACTCAGTACTAGCATAGTGTGTTGTAGAATATTATTTCAAGGTGTGTTACTTTTGTTTATGTTGCATTTGTTGAACTCTGTGAATCTGTGTTACTGTGCCTTTCTAAAACACCTGATAGTCTAATAAAGAACTGAACAGCCAATAGCAAGGCAGGAGAAAGGATAGGCAGGGCTGGCAGGCAGAGAGACTATATAGAAGGAGAAATCTTGGAGGAGAGGAAGAAAGGAGATGGAGGAGTGAAAGGAAGTAGCAGCTAGAGAAGGAGGAAGATTCCCAGGGCCAGCCACCCAGCTAGACAGCAAGCCACAGAGTAAGAGTAAGATTTACAGAACTAAGAGAATGGGAAGCCCAGAGGCAAAAAGTAGATGGGATAATTTAAATTGAGAAAAGCAGACAAGAAATAAGCCAAGCTAAGGCCAGGCATTTATAATTAAGAATAATCCTCCATGTGTGATTTATTTGGAAGCTGGGTGGAAGGCCCCCAAATAAAGAGACAAGAACAAACAACAACATAGTGAGTTACTTTCCTCCTTGCTCTATAACTCTGCATTTGATTCCAGTTTTTGCTGTGTTTCTTTCTGCATCTTAAACGGCCACAAGACAATGTACTGAATTTAAGGCTTTCTTGGGTTTTGGGGGGGTTTTTCGAGACAGGGTTTCTCTGTGTAGTTTTGCGCCTTTCCTGGAACTCACTTTGTAGACCAGGCTGGCTTCGAACTCACAGAGATCCACCTGCCTCTGCCTGCTGAGTGCTGGGATTAAAGGCGTGCGCCACCACCTCCCAGCTAAGGCTTTCTTGATTAATCAGACCACATCTCTAACCATACCTGTGAGCTCACATGTACATGAGTATTGCAGAATATTAATAATGTGATCTTTCTTCTTCCATGCAGCAAGTTTTCTGGCATTTTCCTAGGATTAAAACATCTTTACCTACACCCATGCAAAAGGAAAAAATGGAAACCCTGTCTCGAAAAAAAAAAAAAAGGAAAAAATGTTAGATACACTTTGGGAGAGGAGAGAGATATCCTTGGTGGGATTTTGGAAGTCTATTTCTGTGAGGGTCTTTACAAATAACATGGAAATTCTTGCTGTTGGGGAAAAGTGGACTTTGTCAGTCTTTCTGTGCATGTTCACTAGCATGTATGCTTTTAATCTTTTTGATAATAGTCATTATGAGGTAAAATAGTTTCTCTTCATGGTTTTCATCTTGTTTCCCCAGTGATTTTTGATGTGGGGAGTTTATCCGTAGTACTGCCTAATTGCATATTTGTTTTTGAGAAGTCTATTTCCTTCTTAGCTTTTTTCTTTTCTTTTTTCCCCCTGTTGAGTTCTTTACAAATTCTGGAAATTCAATACTTGTGTAATATAATGAGTAGTGTCTTTTAGGGTTTCTACTACTGTAATAAACATGACAAAAATCTACTTGAAGGGGAAAGGGTTCATTTCATCTTATACTTTCAGGTGACAGTCCATCACTGAAGAAAGTCAGGGTAGGAACTCAAGGGGGGGGCAAGACCTGGAAACAGGAGCTGATGAAGAGACTAGGGAGGAGTGTGTTGTTTTCTGACTTGCTCCTCATTGGTTTCTCAGCTTGCATTCTTCTTGCACCCAGGACCACCAGCCAGGGGCACCATTCACAGTGAGCTGGTACCTTGCATATAAATCATCAAGAAAACACACTGAAGGACTTGCCTAAAGGCCAATCTGGTGGGAGCATTTTCTCAATTGAGTTTTCCTTTACCTCTAGCCTGTGTTAAGTTAAAAACCAACTGTTATGGGTACTTTACACATATCTCACCCTATTCTAGGTAATACTTTTCTTTTTTTTTTTTTTGGTTTTTCGAGACAGGGTTTCTCTGTGTAGCTTTGCGCCTTTCCTGGGACTCACTTGGTAGTCCAGGCTGGCCTCGAACTCACAAAGATCCGCCTGCCTCTACCTCCCGAGTGCTGGGATTAAAGGCGTGCGCCACCACCTCCCGGCAATACTTTTCTAATACTATTCTAGGCAATACTTTTATTTTCTATGTTTCCACCTGCTGCTGTTGATTCTGTTATCTGTACTTGTGCACTAATACCCCCAAATCTTCCCAGATTAACATGCTACATAATTTCCCTATTATTTCTTCTATTAAATCAATAGTTTTGGATTTTGTATTTGCTTCATCTATTTGGAGTAGAATTTGTGAGTGATAAAAACTTGGAGCCTAATCACTTTCATTAAAATATGCCTTGTAAGATTTCCTGGAAACATACATAGGTGAGAATTTCTGCCCTTAAAAAAAAAAAAAAAAAGCCCATTGGCAATATGTGGTTTTATATTCTCTCTCTCTCTCTCTCTCTCTCTCTCTCTCTCTCTCTCTCTCTCTCTCTCTCTCTCTCTCTCTCACTGGTGCATTGTCTGGGCATCTGTTTTCAGGTTTGCTTTTGCTCTTTGGTTTGCTATCATTTTTGTAGTGTATTTTGAAGTCAGTTAATAAATGACCAGGTTTGTTTCTTTTGTTTTGGACTTTTCTTTTTCCAACTGAGGTCTTTTGTGAGTCCATAGAACTCTTAGGGTATTGTTTTCTAGTTCCATAAACAATGCCATTGGTATTGCATTGAATCTGTAAGGGTTTTTTTTGGACTGATAACATGGACTTTTTAGAAAATCAGCGTTGCTCTCCCATGAATCATGGGATGCCTCCATTTTTTGGTTGTTGTTTCTAACATCTCTGTTTTCATTCCTTGAAATTTTGTTATTTTCCTTGCAAAATTGTTCCTGCCCACAGTTAATTGTTTCCTACTCATTTAATTTTGTTATTAATAATGGGGTTGATTTTTTAAATTTCTTTTCCAGTTGTTTTGCTATTGGTGTATATAATGCCACTGATGGGACAGAGCAATGGCTCAGTGGATAAAGCACCTGCTACGCAAGTATGAGAACCTGAATTCAGATCCCCCAGAATCCACATAGAGGGGGGGTGTACTAACAACTTTCTGTGATCTTGGTGTTCCTCTGAGGATGGGAATGAACAGGAGGAGAATCTCTGTAAGGGCACTGGCCAGTTTGCCTGGCCTAGCAGCAGAGATCAACAACAAAGAAAAAGCAAAGTGAAAGATGGCAACCAACACCTGAGTCTGTCCTCTGATCTCCACACAAGTGCCATGGCAAATACATGTCCATATCATATATACAGCTACATGCATGTATATCATATGTATACAGACACATGCACATTATACACACACACACACATACATACACACATTTAAACTGTAATAATTAAAAGAAAAGCTACTCATTATTATGTACTGATTTATATTCAGCAACCTTCTGAATTCATCAGTTTTAAATATATTGATGAACTCTTCTCTTCTGTGTATAAAATCATGGTGGGCCCCTGTCGCTCTCCTGCTTTTTCTCGTTTTGCATATGTTGTGTTCTCTCTCTCTCTCTCTCTCTCTCTCTCTCTCTCTCTCTCTCTCTCTCTCTCTCTCTCTCTCTTACATCTCTTTGTATTGAGATGAGTTTCTGTGTTGATAGTGTTTGATCTGCCTCTGGTTTATCTTTCATGCATTTACTCTGCTCTCCAGTTTTGCACTATTTCAGGAAAAGATATTTCACCCATTTATTTTAGTGTAGATCTTAAAGCATTTCTTATAAGGTTGATCTGCTGGTAATGAAACCTCTGTTTTTGCTGGTCTTAACAGGTCTTTATTTCTGTTTTACTTCATAAGAATAGTTTTACTGGCTATAGTGTTCTCAGTTGGTAAGTTTTTTTTTTTCTTTCCTTCAGAACTCAGAATGTATCATCTCAGGCTCTTCAGGTCCATAAGGCTTCTGCTGGGAACTTTTCTGTTAGTCTTTTAGTTTTTCCTTCGATTCAATGATTTAATGCCCTTCTCTTACCTGATTTCATAATTTCTTTTTGTCTTGTACTTTTAACAGTTTGATAATAATTTGTCTTAAACAGATTCTTTTACCAAATTTATTGGAAGTCCTTCAGTCTTACTAGAATTGGAAGTCAATACATTTTTTTAAAATAAGATTTGAAAAGTTTTCATGGGGGCTTCATATTGAGTTCCTTTTTTTGTGCCTTTCCTTTTCATTTGTCTTTCTGACATGTATGAAACACCTGATTCCATAGGCTTTGACTGCTTCCTTCCTTCTTTCATTTTTCTTCCTTGTTTTTAACCATACTGTTTAATCTCACAATGCATAATGCTTCCCTTCAAGCCCAGCAGTTCTTTTTTTTCGGCTTCATTCATGCTTCTGTGGATGGTCTCCATTGTGTTTGTATCTAACTTATGCTGTGCTATTATCTCCATAATTTTTATTAGCTCATTTTTATAGTCTCTATCTCTTTCCTAAATTCCTCATTCATATCGTGAATTATCTTCTTTGTTTAACTGAGTTGTATATGTTGTCTTGAATCTCATTAAGTTTCTTTTAAAAGATCACTGCCCTGAATTCTTCATTAGATGTTTCACCAATCTTCCTTCCTTTGGGTTTATTTCTAGAATGTTTCTTTGGTGGTATTTAGCTTGTTCATATGTCTTCTGTCCTTACATTGTTGATATTTCTGTACTTGGTGAGTCACTTGCCTCTACCAGATTTGTAAGTGGATTCCATAGTAAAAGACTTTCTACCAGTGATTTGTTCTTGGTTACTAGCCATACAATCTCCATTGATTTTGCTTCCATATGGGTAATTTAGTGTGTAGTTACTTCAGCTATAATCAGCATGTGCTACATCTTCAGGTATCTCCATGCACCAGTCCTCAGGGTTTAGAGGGTTGATCTATGAGGTAAGGGGCAACACCCAACTTTGTGTGTGGGATAGCTATTAGCTTTCATAGACTGAGAGAGGACAGGTCACCCTGGTGGCGCCAAGTGAGTATGGGAGCATTTCCAGCAACGGGATGGTGTGGCATTGATAATGTCTGTGTGGGGCCCAATGTCTACTACCTAGCATTAGTGGATTGAATTTCTGTGAAGTTCTTTATTGATAATATTTTGTACCCATATAGTGACATATACCATGTAGAGACAAAATATTTTATTTAAAAATTGAACTACCTTTCCTCTCACCTTCTGTATATACAATCTGTGACACCAATACTACACATTAACACTGGATGTGTAACAAGACCAGCAGGCGATTCAATGGGAAAAAATTCTGATACTTGGGTTTTTTAACCATTCTAACACCATGTGGGAATTGATGTCAAACTCCTTGACACTTTCACATGTTTTCTCTTATTTAGATTAATGTTAACCTAGAGAGAGACCAAATAATAGAAAAACACAACTATTTATACAGGTAGTAGAAAATGTATATCTGTGACAATAGTAGTTTCTCCCTTCGTGAAATAACATGCCATGATTCTATACCAACATCTTTCCATCTTTCTAAATATTTTCAATGTCTTTCCACCTCACTAAGTGTCAAAAAAGTAAAATGTTATGAATTAAAGGCATCCAAGGTAATGTTTTGGTTTATATAACCAGTGCAAAAAGATCTCCTGATTAACATTTCAATTATCATTTTGTTTTCAGCAATGAGAATACTTAAGTCTATACTTAGCAGATTTTAGCTATTCCAAGAAAACATTGTCACTATTGATGGTAGTTCTCAGGATGGAATGTATACTTCTAGAAATTATTTATGTTACAAAAAAAATTATGTCTTTGACCAGTATCATCCTGTTTCTTCTACATTTAAACCTTTAGAAACCACTATTACAAATAGTTTCTCAGAATTTGACATTTTTATTTCTAAACACAGGTGGCATAAAATGTTAGTTGTCTTTCTTTGCTTTGCCTCCTTGACCGTCCATGATGTCTCAAAGTTCATTAAGGTGATCCCAAATGGGAAACTTCCTTTTCAGTGCCCAATCATACTATAATGTTTGTGCATTGCATGTGAATATTATTCATGTATTTATTTTATAAATATTTCTCTATTATTTTTAATTATGCATACATGTATATATATATATATATATATATATATCATAGTTACTTCATCTACACATACAATGATGGATACTGTATATTGCTGCAATGAATATGGAGCAGTTTGTTGATTTCATTTGTATTTTAGCCCAGAATTGGGATTAATACTCACACATTAGTTGTACTTTAGAATAACACTGAGTTTTGTGCAAGTTACTTACTTAAAAGGAATCAGCTCATCTTCAAATGTGTAGCTGGTTCAAATTAAAATTCTCTTCATCTTTCACACTAGAATTTTAGAAGATTAGACTTCTTTTCTTCTTATTTCCCCAGTTCCATTCTTTTAAGTTCATGTCACTCTCTTTGTGATGTGTGTTGGAGTTTATATTCAGTTTTCATTTAACAAGCATCACTGATGGCAAACCATGGTCATCAGTCTGAGAAGATCTCAAGTAAACTAAAGAGACAAAATGTTTCTGTATGGAATTTACATTTTACTAGGGGAAGTAGAAAGTTTAAGAAAAAAACAAAACAAAACCATACCGTAAACTGAGTTATGGAGTGTAATGAAAGAAGAGGAAAGCAGGCAGGCAGTAAAAATTCACAATTGTAACAAGCATGGTCAGAAAAAAAACATTATAGAGGTCATGTTTGAGCACAGGCCGGAAACAGATGAGGAAGTGAGTCACACTAGTGTCTGGAGAGAGAATGTGCCTAGCCACGGAAGTGGGTATGGGGAGGCCATAGGTTGGAATGTGTCTGGCGTATTCCAGGAACAGCGATGATGCCAACAAAGGAGAGTTGTGAAAATGAGCAACTTGGAAACTGTAGATGCTTTGCATTCACTGTTGATAGGAGATAGGTGAGTCAGGGCACTTTTAAGTAGGGATTGAATAATTAACAGGTATGTATCATTGACAGCACAATGTTAAACCATTTTCAGAAGTCTTTTCCACAACATGAGCCTGCAATTCATACTTTTCAGTGATATCTAAAGCACCTCTACCAAGGCTAACATGAAATGCATGCAGAACAATATTTTCACAGCTGAAGTATTCAAATCATAGCAACTGTAAGGGGCAATCTAAGCTAAATACAGGAAAGTCTATATCTAATTTTAAACTGTAAGGGTGAGTATGTAACAATAAATAGAATCAATAATGTTATATTTATACCATACAGCAAGGGATTAGTGGGAAATGAATGTACTCTCCTACATTCTAGATGAAAACTTGACTCTGAAATTGCTAGCTGGTATACCTTTATACTACAGAATGTAAAGAATAACCCAGTGCAGAGTTAGTTTTCAGTAAATGTTATTTCTCTTCTTCCTCCTTCTGACTTGATAGCAATGTCACAGTTTAGCCTGAATATTGGACCAATGAGTGAGTAACAACCTAGGGACTGTTAATGGTTTTGACACAGAGTGGACCTGAGGGTTCATGTGTTGGAGACTTGGTCCCCAGATGGAGCTGATATTCAAGGTGATGAAATCATTAGGTGCCAATCTCATCATTGCTGGGATGTTAGAAGGCGGAGCCTGGTTTAAGGAAGTAAATCACTGGGACCATGTCTTTGCAGAGCATAACCTCTACACTACCTTTCGCTATCTCTCTCTCTGCTCAGAAATCATGAGGTAAGTGATCTGCTCTGCCATGTCCTCCTGCTATGATGTTCCACCTTACCACAGACTCAAGCAATTCCAAATAAAATAACCCTTTCTTCCTTTTGAATTATTCCTGAAAATCAAATGTAAGGACTCATCACTATACACGCTTACTCCAAAAGAGGTATTTTACACAACATTGAGACCAAGTGTGTACACTAAAAGTAAAATTTTAAAGTTGTATCTGAACTTGATGACAATGAGTCATATGAATAGGAAATGACAATTTTCTTTCTTGTAAATTCCAGTGTATCCAAACACAATGAATGACATGATGTAAAAATATGAGGAAGTTGTCAAAATAAAAATAAAGTGGTTAATTGTACCCCCATAGGAGAACTTACCCTGTTGGAAGAGGGGATGAGGGCTAGGGAGAGAAAGTGGCAGAGGAGGAGAAGGAGGGATGAGAGGGAGATCTGTGGTTGGTATGTAAAATGAATAAAAAAAAGACTAAATAGAAATATAAATAAAGATGATATGTAGAGCCAGAATGGGTGAGTGACCTGCTTACTAGTAGAACTTCAACCCTCTCCAGAGTCTGTTCCCCAGGTACCCTTCCACAGGACCACATTGTCCCAGCCCATCCATGGTCCTTCTGATAGACCCTCCCCTAACCCGGGAAGACTTCCTCACTGAGGTAGAGACCACACCAGCCAGAAGGGTGAGTGACTCTCCTGTCCTATGGCCCGACCCCTCCCATCTCAGCACCAGCACCACTGCTGAGCCCTGCCCCAACTCCTGAGGAAAGCCACTGCTTTGGTATAGTCAAAGACCACAACATAAATCCAGTTACACTGAACCTGATAGAAGAGAAAGTGGGAAATAGCCTTGAGCAAATTGGCACAGGAGATGACTTCCTGAATAGAACATCAGTAACACAGACACTAAGATCGGCAATTTAAAAATGGGACCTCATGAAACTGAAAACCTTCTGTATGGCAAAGGACACTGTCAATAGGACAAATGACAGACTACAGAATGGGATAAGGTCTTCACCAACCTCACATCCAACACAGGCCTGATCTTCTCCGAAAAATACAAAAACTCAAGAAACTAGACATCGAAAAAACAAATAATTCAATCTAAAAATGGTGTACAGATCTAAACATAATTCTCAATAGAAGAATCTCAAACTGCAGGGAAACACTTAAAGAAATGTTCAATATCCTTAGCCATCAGGGAAATAAAAATCAAAATGACGCTAAGATTCCACCTTATACCTGTCAGAATGACTGACTAATGTCAAAAACACAGATGACAGGCTATGCTGGAGTGGTCGTGGAGCACTGGGAAAACCCTTCCTTTCCCGATGGGAGTGCAAACTTGTACAGCCACTTTGAAAATCAATATGGTGGTTTCTCAAAAGTCTGGGAATCAATCTCCCTCAAGTCCTAGCTATTCTACTCTTGGGCATATATCCAAAGAATGCTCATTCATACCACAAGTACACTTGTTCAACTACGTTCATAGCAGCTTTATTTGTAAGTGCCAGAACCTGGAAACAACCTAGATGCTCCTCAATCAAAGAATGGATAAAGAAAATGTGGTACATTTGCACAATGGAGTATATCTCAACTGTTAAAAAAACAATGACATCGGAAATTTGAAGGCAAATGGATGGAACTAGGAAAATATTATCCTGAGGGTTGTAACCCAGACCCAAAAAGACAAAAATAGTATGTATTCATTCATAAGTGGATATTAGCTGTAAAGTAAAGGATAATCATGCTTCAATCTACAGACTCAGAGAGGCTAGGTAACAAGGAAGGCCCAAGTGGGGAATGCATGGATCTCCCTGGGTAGAGGAAATAGAAGAGACCTCATGGGTAGACTTGGGGCTGGTGAAGATGAGAACTTGAGGGATTAGGTTAGGAGGGGGAGAGTACTGGAAAGGGGGTGCATTTCAGGGTCAGGCAGAAACCTGATGTAAGGGAAACTCCCACAAATCTACAAGAACGAGCTCAGCTAAGACTCCTAGCAATAGTGGATATGTAGCTTAAACTGGCCTTCTCCTGTGATCAGATTGGTGACTACCCCAATTGTCATCAGAGAGCCTTCATCTAGCAACTGATGGAAACAGATACAGAGACCCACAGCCAAATATTAGGCCAAGCTCAGGGAATCCTGTGGAAGAGAGGAAGCAAGGCTTGTAGGAGCCAGAGGGGTCAAGGCCATCACACACACACACACACACACACACACACACACACACACACACACACACACACACACACACAAAGAAGAAGAAGAAAGAAAAAGAAAAAAAACCCACACAGAAACAACTATCTTGGCTCATAGTATCTCAGAGTCTGAATAAACAGCGATGAAGCCTGCATGGGACAGACCTAGACCCTTTACATACATGTGACAGTTGTGTAGTTTGGTCTTCTTATAGGACTCCTAACACTGGGAGTAGAGGTATCTGTAAAGCTTTGGTTGACTCTTGGGAACCTACTCCTCATACTGGGTTGCCTTGTCCAGCCTTAATACAAAGAGAGGTGCTTAGACTTACTGCAACTCGATATGCCATGCCTTGTTGATACCCATGGGAGGCCTGTCCCTTTCTGAACAGAAACAGGGGAGGAATGGATGGGGGCAGGGTGAGGAGAGTTGGGAGGATGGAATGGGAGGAGAGGAGGAAGGAGAAACTATGGTTGGATGTAAAATAAATAAATGAATTAAATTTTAAAAAGTGATAAAAAATTTCAAGACATAGACTTTTGGTGCTTAAAAAGTAATCTAAAGATTCTGGTCTCAACAGTTTTAACAACTGTTGAGAGACTGTTTTGGGGGATTACCAGGATTACCCCCTATATGAAGCTAAACCAATTTCTAAAATAATATGCACATATTAGAAGCCTAATCTATACCTCTTCTCTGTTTTGTGTTTGTTCCTTAATAAAGTTTTCAGCTAAATTGCCTTGCTTCCACATGTTGAGCGCTGAAATCTACAGAAATTGATTGCATATAAATCGAAATTACCTGCCATTTCTAGACTCATATCATCGTAGTGGGATACACTGGTAAGTCATTATTCCACCGTGGTGAGGCTTAGTTACAAAGAGGGGATCATACAGAAGGAACAGATAAATGAATCCATGGAAGCTTCTCAGGCCACACTGAATCAAAGTGAAAAGCAAGCACCAGTAGAATGGGAAGGGGAAGATCAACACTCGACATTTTTTTTCCTTAGAAGATGTATGGCTTTACTTATTCATAAATACTTGTGTGAATTTTAAAACAAATGCACAGTCCCATGTGGATTGCAGAATGTCTGATAGAAAAGGTAGGTACAGAGAAAACAGAGCTGGCTGGGAGAGAGGCACTTCTCTGTGAGAGGACTGTTAGATGACAGAGAACTTACTAGGCTGGAAAATATGAGTGAATGAAGACCATGAATTTTGCTGTCTCTTACTTCATCTCTTAGGCAAGAACATTTCATCCAAAGGACACAATGACTGTCTTCCCGTTGACTCATTTTCACATTTCATGGTAAATGAATGGAAGAGCTAGGGAAGAAAATCAGAAGCTACCTTTTGATCAGAGTAGGGAGGGGAACCTGATTCTTCTCTGAAGTGAGGGAAGCTTTTTTTTTTCCTAATGGAGCACCTTAGATGCCTTCCCATGACATAGAAGTTTCTATCTAAAAGAGAAAACAATTGTGTAGCTGAAATAATTGTTGTCATTTAAAATTTGAAATTGAAATCTGCTTTAGAATGTGTGTGAGTAGGGAAGACAGGAGGGCATGGAAGAGTTGATAGAATGTAGGGGAAGGTTCATAAACAATTTTTTGGTTGTAAATAAAGTGTCTCCCTAAAAGTTAAAAGCTTGGTCTTCAGGTGCTGAGTCTGGTCAAGACAAGGTGATTAGGTTTCCATAGCTCTGACCTAATCAAAGGATTGATCCATTGATGAATCAATAGCCCACTGGCAATGGAGATTTACTATGGAAGGTGAAGCATCATTGAATAGAGATGGTCACTGAGAGCATGAACTCAAAAAAATACCTTGGTCCCATTTCCTTCCTTGTACTGTGTTCTGGGTGCCTGAGATGAACACTGGTCTATGCCCCTCCGCCATGATGCTCTGCCTCACCATGGGCCCAGAAACATCAGAATCAGCTGATTTTGAGTTGAACCCTCTGAAACTGTAAGCCAAATTAAATCTTCCTTCCTGTAAACTGTTTCTTCAGAGCAACAAAAATTAATCTGGTTAACACAAAAAATATATGCTATAAGCAGGAAAAAATGAGAGAGTTAAGAAAGTACTGTGTGAGCTGGCAGCATTTGGATTCTTTTTTTAAATTTTATTTTATAATTTAATTTAATTTTACATATCAGTCACGGATTCCCTTATCCTCCCCCTCCCCCCTCCCTGCCTTCCCCCCAGCCCACCCCCAATTCCCATCTTCTCCAGGGCAAAGACTCCCCTGGTGATTGAGTTCAACCTGGTAGATTCAGTCAAGGCAGGTCCAGTCGCCTCCTCCCAGGCTGAGCTAAGGGTCCCTGCATAAGCCCCAGGTTCCAAACAGCCAGCTCATGCACTGAGGACAGGTCCCGGTCCCACTGCCTAGACGCTTCCCAAACAGTTCAAGCTAATCAACTGTCTCACTTCTCCAGAGGGCCTGATCCTGTTGGGGGCTCCTCAGCTATTGGTTCATAGTTCATGTGTTTCCATTCATTTGGCTATACTACTGGCAATGGGTGAGAGAAAGCCCGAAATGACCTACTCTGGTGATAGGATGGTCAAACACCCTAATTGTCGAGCTAGAAATCTTATCCAGTGACTGAGGGAAACAGATGCAGAGATCCACGGCCAGGCCCCAGGTGGAACTCCAGGAGTCCAATTGGCGAGAAAGAGGAGGGTTTGTATGAGTGAGAATTGTTGAGACCAAGATTAGAAAAAGCATTTGGATTCTTTGATGCAGGAACCGAAACATGACATTCCATATGTAACCATGTAAAGAATTTTCTACTGCATACATTTTATTCATCTTCACTGTAGAATATGACCTGCTTACTGTTTCCTATTACATAACGGCACTCATGTCTTTTTGTCTAATATGGTCACGGATAAGATGACTTTCAAAATTGCACCTCATTCATATTATCAAAATTTTGTTCATGTTACAAAACTAATAGTGATGTGTGTATGGGGATGCCAGTTGAAAGTAGAAAAAATGGCTTTTCTCAGGGCTATTGACTGCTCAGTACTTCAAGTAAATATTCACATATTGTACATCTTACCCCCAAAGAACTCTGATATAGATTATATGGAAATAAAATTCAATTCAAATTTAACATTAATTAAACCATATTACAACTGCATCGATTTGTAAGAGTTCAGACTACAGTGGATAGTATGGCATTAGGCTTGTTACTTGAAGGTCTGGCAATGACAAGGGAAAGTGCAGAGAGTGATGAGTTCTCTCTCTCTCTCTCTCTCTCTCTCTCTCTCTCTCTCTCTCTCTCTCTCTCTCTCTCTGTCTTAGTGAGGACCATTAGACAGCTATGGTAGTGCCTTGTTATCCTTAGTTTGCAGTAATTCTCATTCTGATCTTAATGGTTTATAATGTGAGGATTATATCTGTCACTAAATAGAAACACATTAAGTGAAAATTCTGAAAACTTTAATATACTGTTTAATTTTTTTCAACTTTTCAATAAGTTTTGACTATAATAAACAATGCTAATTTTAAAAAGAAAAATCAATCACATTGAGTCCAGTCTTTTTTTATTTCAGATAATTTAATGAGTGAAATTAATGAGTCCTTGGAGGTGATCTAGTCAAGCACTGACTTTGGACAAGGAAATGGAAAAGCTAATTTACATCTTGTGTGGTAGACTTGGTAGAGAGATTGGCTAGAAGGGCAGAAGTTTCCAGTGACAGGCAGTTAGTACACTCTATTCCTGAAATGCCTCCTGTGATCATAAATGATGATAAGGAGTCACAGTCCACACTACTGCCCTGAAAATTCAGTGAGCTTACATGAAGCTGTAAGCATTTCCCAAACATGGTGCTCTGTTTACCCTCTGTACTAAAGAAACAAAGTCCTTGTTTTATTGAAACCTTCAATCTGTTAAATATCAACTTCTCTTTAATGATTAAATCCTTGCTGAACTTTTATGTCAGGATGTTTGTATTAACTGAATAATGATTTATGGTGCCTGCATGTAAGTAGATTTGACATTATGATCTAATGTAGATTCTCTACCTTAGGGATGGTTTCTGTTCCAAAGCCACTTTGTTAATTCACTGTGGAGAAGCACATATGGCTATCAAAACACTGAATTTGTAATCTCTTGTTTACCCAATGAATTATATAAACAACACCAAAGAATTTACAGTGCTGTTTTATATGAAAAGGCATTCAAAAAATGCTACACTGTGCATTCCATACTATCTTTCCACTTCAGGCAATGTGAATAGTTTCTCTTGCATCTCAGAGGTGTTGTAAGTCTTTGGTTAAGTAGACTTCTTCCCATCTCCTTTGTCGCTATCCCTTGCTATGTCACTGAGAGGGGAGGGGGGGAGAGAGAGACAGAGACAGAGAGAGACAGACAAAGAAAGAGAGAGAAAGAGAGAGAGAGAGAGAGAGAGAGAGAGGAGTTCCTTACCATTTCCTTCCTCTATGGCAACTTCAAAACTCAATGCAACACCATGAGTTGATCATCACCTTCTGGATCTCTATGGTTAACACATTCATCTGCTAACTTTGAGAAAAGGAGGAAGAATTCTCAGCGTTCGTAGCTGGGAAATTCATAAACTAAGAATTGTGGATCACCTTCCTCAAGGTGTGGCTTTCTACTTCACAATTTCACATTCTCACTGTCTCGTTTCTCATGCTTTCATTTAGGCCTTGGAGAAAATTAAAATAAAAATCATGTATACTCCCTAGAGAAAGCTGAATTATAGATCCCAAGAGTTTACTAATGGTAAGGGACAGAGGACAATGAGGATGGTGGGTATATGACCATGTAGGAGCTAGGGACACTGTTGGGAAAAATTTAAGTAGCAAGTTATTGAATAAATGAATACAAGAACAAATAAGAACTCGAATTTCCTTGAGCAAATGAGATATTTGTTAAATAATAATTTTTAAAAATTAAATATAATATAATTACATCATTTACACATCTTGCCTTTTCTCCCTCCACCCCACTTTATGTATGCTAAATATAAAAACAACATGCACTGTCTGTCATGAGCTTTGAAGACTACTAAGACAAAAAATCGCTTCTTGTGTCCCTTCTGAGTTTGCTGCCTTGGGGACACAGAAACTCCTGCTATGTGGTCAGTGGTGTAGTAGGGATGACAGGTGTCCTGAGGCTCTCAAGATATGCATAGAGAAACAAAAGCTTGCTTAAAAGTATCTAAGAGTTTGCTGCTCTGTTGCTCCACACCTAGATAACCTTGGACATGTCTTTCAGTTGCCAAGTCTTTCATCCCATGACAAATAGCATTGCTATAAAGGATAAACACATTGGTCATTAAAATACTGAGATCTACAACTTGGAGATGTGTATCTGTTAAGAGCATGGATATGGGTGTTTTAAATTTTTTTTTTTTCTGAAGCAAGTCCTTATAATGTTCCCCTGGATTACCTGGAACTTGCTTCAAATTCATGGGCAGTTCTCCTGACTCTTCTGAGTGCTAGGATTACAAGTATGCACTATAGTGCTGGGCTTGGACTTGAGTAAAATTTCAAAATGTTACAATACTTTTTGTCGACACAAGTCGGTATATCTGCAGACACACAGTGCCTCAGTCACCATCTGACTGGGAGTGTGTGAAGTTCTGTCAGACTAGCACTTGTGTGACTGATAGTCCCCCTTCCTAACCGAGTGTTTGAGTACCCTAGTGACACAGACTAAGAAGGACCTAATTAGCCTGTACCATTCCTCCACTCCTTACTCTAGTGGAGAGCCCATTCACATAAAGGAAATAATAAGAAAACCATTCTCCCTGAACTTCCATTCAGTCCTAGTCATGAAGGCATTCACTTGAGCAGAGTGAATCCTTTATTGAAGAATAAGGAAAACTAACACATTTTTTTTTTCAGAATAAAAACACTGGTTGGGGTCAAGCCTCAAGTTACTAGCTGAGTTGTAGCCTAGTGTGGCTTATTAAAGCTATTTGCTGAGAGTGTACGTGTTAAGTCACTTGGCTCATTGTGAAATCGGGTTTTCCCCTCCCTAGCAAGCGCCACACATGTGAGGTCATATTGAGTTTAATTAAAGTCAATGGCAGCTAATAACTCAAGGCTTATAGATGCAATTTAAAACAAACAAAATTCCAAAGTCAAAACATGAAAAATGCCACTTAAGTAGAAGTTTTATTCATGTACATAAAATAAAATCACCAATTATGGGCTGATGGAGTTCAAAGATCTGATTTCCAGTGTTGGATTTACCTCTAGCTGACTAGGTTTTCTTGTTTGGTTCAAGTTAAAATGAGAGAGAGAGAGAGAGAGAGAGAGAGAGAGAGAGAGAGAGAGAGAGAGAGAGAGAGAGACAGAGAGAGAGACAGAGAGAGAGAGAGAGAGAGACAGAGACAGAGACAGAGACAGAGACAGAGACAAAGACAGAGAGACGGAGACAGAGAGAGACAGAGACAGAGTGACAGAGACAGAGGCAGAGACAGACAGACAGAGAAAGAGAGAACAAACTTTTAGGGAGACATTCAGCAGTATGTTTTGTATGTATCGAGCACTTGAATATGAGTTAAGCATAATAATATAACATAAAACTCCTGCATTTTTTTTATTTTTAAAAAGACCTGCAAAATGAAGAATGAAAAGAACTATGGCGGAAGAAAGGCAGACAAGAGTCAGTAGGGAAGAGGGTACTTCATTAACTCTTGGTCTCTGGTTCTCAAATAAAGCTAGATTGTTACATCTTCCTAGGAAGACTTAATGTGAGTTATAATGAGGTTAAATATTATGAAGAATTTATCACTTTTTCAGGATGTACTATTAAGTGTCATGCATAATTAAAATAATAATTTGGAAATGATTCATTTCTAAAACAAATGGATCAGGTCTATCAGGAGTTAAGAGTCTTGATAAATGGAGGTCCCCTTTCAGGTCCAGTGAATTTATACTCTGTGGTGACTTAAAGAAACAGATGCATCACTGTAAATGAGTAGCTAAATATTTGTTTATTTATACTCTATGTTAATAGAGTATTGTTCTGCATCCACACTAACCCAACTCATTTTCTTCTGACATTCTATTGAAATCTTTCTCCTTTGAGAGGAGTTTCCAGATTAGGGTTACAAAGGGAGACTAGGAATTGCATGGCCATCCTGTTTATATTGTCCTCACTTGGACTTCAGTAATTTATACTATTCATAGACTCCAGGAAACAGTAATGGCTGTCCTTTATAAGACACAAAAATATGTCATTGGGGCATGGAAAATTAAAAGATGAAGCAATCAACTTTTGAAATGAGAAGTTTACATTGTTTCAATTCTGATAAGCCAAACATCAACCCTCCTGCCATTAAAAATGTTACACCTGCTGGAAAGAGAACGCTCATGCTGTTGCAGTGGGCCCCAGCACATTCTCATTTAAAAGCTAAGTGATTGAAAGTCTGCATTCTAAAATATTTAAATTTAGCTCAATGTCACAAAACTTCACATACCTCTTTGATTACATATTGATGTTTTAAGCTAAAATTATTATGTGTTGTTTATATACCTGAATATTTGGAACACATTCTTCATATTCCATCACGAAAATATTTTACATAATTTTTGAATAATAAATGATGAACTATGATCCTCTCCATGCACAGTAAATGTTAAATACCTCATTGTTTGCAGACATTAAGCCATAAGTGTTATTTGCGATCTTACAAAATCCTGACCCCTTTAAAAGCCAAACAGCACTACTGCAAGCCTTCCCTAGCAACTGTATTCATAATGGCAATCTCCTCCAGTCAGTCAAACTAAATAAACCATCAAGAATTCCAAGCTAGAAATGAGTTGTTGAGGGCTCCCGTTATCATGTCTGGACTGAGGTCATGGAGGAAACCCGAATGTTATTTTCACCAGTGCTGGCCTGCCAGTTAGTGTTGGAATTCGATTTTAGTGAAGGTGAACTTCGCCATTGCTGATACTGGCAGAAATGAACTCAAAATCCTTGTAAGGGCATCAAAAGGTTTGTGAATCCACCCCCTCCCCTTTATCATGTCCTTGTCTTGAGTATCTCCTGTTGATCTAGAAAGCCACGGCTGTGTACCAGGGCTTATGATCCCCAATTTGCCTGGCGCTGCTGGGTGTCACAGAAACATCCTGTGTACAGTGTAGCATCGCCCAGGAGGGGGCCTAGGGCTTGGTGCAATGCTGGTTAAACACTGCAAAAACAACAAAGTCTTTTTTTTTTCCCCAAGTGGTATGCTCAAAAAGACACTCTTTGCTTTTGGAATGCATTGTTTTAAAGGGGAGCTTTATAAAACGTTACTGTCTCATCACACCTTGGGTCAGCAAAGCATCTTAGCAGGTGAAAGAGCGTGGAGGGGGGTCCCTGGCAGTCTTCTGGAGCACGTTTCCTACTTTCACATCTTTCTGACACAGGAGTTGTAGGTGAAGAAGCATAGCTGTGAAACTTCCTATAAGAAAACACATTTCAGAAGGGCCTTTGCATCCAGAACCCTATTCTGTTCCTTCTCCTTTGGATCAGCTATCCAAATTTTAAGCCACTTGATTCAACATAGAATATCTACAGAAATGATTTTAAAAAAAAAATCAGCGTTTGTAAAAATGTCTTGTATGGCAAAAGCAATGTGTGGGGAAGGTTGCAGGTTGTTTTTATACTCTAGCTTAAAATAATGTTTGGAAATTATAAATGGATTGTACAACTACAAGATAACATACCTCATATGCATAATGTATTTTCACTGGAGGGGTAAGTGTACAGAGACAGCATTTAGAGTCACCACCAAGTGTGTAAAATTGAGCTGTGAGTTCACTGCTCTGAGATTATGTGTAAAGCAGCAAGGCAGATTTAAAACAGCCTTTACTTCCTCTTGTCTTTTAGATAAAGCCCTAAGATACCATTAATTTTTTTGCAGGAGTAAATCCTCAGATAAATCCTGTATATTGAGATACCTGGTAGTCTTTCCTAGTGGCCAGTTTTAGGAGTGCTCCCCTATAAAAAGAGTCTCAAGATCTCATTAAGATGTATTATTTACCAGTTTCAGGCGTTGCAAATACAGGATAGCAGACAGGATCTTTATTGTCATATTGAGGAAAAGAGAAATAGTTCCATGAGGACACACTGAAATGATAAAGAATAGTGTTTGAAGGCATTAGGCTAATGATCTGAGAGGCAAAGGTTGGTGATCGGGAATCTATTCCTCCAGAAGCTCAGATGCCAAGACAAAAGCAGGAGCCTGTGTTGTACCTGCTGGATGTTCAACCATAAGCCAACTTAGATTTGAACCCTTGACAAGTTACAACATTTCATATTTTTGTTTTTAAAACGTTTCAGAATTATTTATTACATCTGTTGAGCTTGGTAGAATAACCTTTGTCCTGGATTTGGAGCACTAACGGGCGTTTTCATATCAGTGTGACATCAACATTTGAAATACACCCAGACCCAAATAGTCTCAAGATTAGAAATAGACCATTATATCATGTCCTCAAAAATTATGGCCTGAGACACAAAGGATCTTTTAAAACTCATTTTTTTTAATGTTATACTCTTTAAAAATGGAACCTAAAGAAACACCATGTTCTCTGCTCCAAACGCCATTCTCTTTCTCTTGCAGCCCACAACCGTCAGCAGTATACAGAGATCTGTTACTCTTGGGCAATTGTGGGATACTTGTAGACTGTGAAAGATATATTGCTGTAACTGGTGTAATAAAAAGCTGAATGACCAATAGCTAGCCAGAAGAGATAGGTAGGACTTCTGGACAGAGAGGGGACTCCAGGAAGAAAGGCAGAGTTGCTAGCTAGACACAGAGAGGAAAAGTGAGGTGCAAGATGGAAAAAGGGTAACAATATGTGGCAGAACCCATATATTAAAAAATATGGGTTAATTTCAGTTACAAGAGCTAGTTGAGACAAGCCTAAGCTAAAGGCTGCAATTTCATAATTAATAAGAAGTCTCTGTGTAAATTATTTGTGAACTGGCTGGATAGAGAAAGACTCGCTACATATGGCACCAAAAGTAGAGACTTGAATATCCAAACAAAGGGCCTGAGAAAGCTAAGAAAAGTTCTGGACAAAGAACTAGATGGGGATTCCTAGTCCTGCAGTCTCTCAGGCAAGCTGGTCCTCAGCTTAAAGAGATGCAGATCCTGGCCACTACCTTTGAGCTGGATCCAGCTGTTAACACTGTTCACTAAGCTGAGCCCAGCAGCAGCTGACATGACAGTTTAAGATTTGTCTCACTCAGTCAGAGAACACTGCAGGTACTTAGTAAAGCCAGGTCCAGACACAAAACTCCTCTAGAAAGGTATAGCATGTTTTAACCTGTGCTCAGATGCTTAAAAAAAGAAAACAAGAAGAAGAAAATGGGTATAGACAGGAAAAATTTAATAGTTTAAAAACAAAGAAAATTTTAAAGAGAGAGTGAAGTAATATTTTTTAAAAAGCCATGTGAAGATGAGAAGTACACAGGGTGTCTGGATCCTGTATGGTGTTTTGTAGACTTTGAATCTTTTAAATGCTAATGTACAAAACACAACAGCTGCTGAAAGACATTGGACTATGAAAACTGATCAATTAAACCAACCTATGTATTTTAACAACATCTTAACTTAAAATGGAAATCAAAAAATGTGTTGCATTGGGGAAGAGGTTATACCATTGTTTCCACAGTAAACAAAAAGTTATGTTTCTCTTCAAAATTAATAAACATCAGATTTGATTGGGAGAGACCTCCTGAGGATTTTAGCTGCAGTCATGAGAGCTAAAGTCAAGAAAGACGATGAGACAGGTGATGTATAAGTTGATCCCTTGACATGGGAACAGCTCTGAGAAAGGATGAAACATCACACATCTTGCTAGCTACAGAATCCTCATGAACTTATTACATGCCATTCTTTCATATGGCCTGGATAGAGGGTTGGTTATACAGTCCAAATGAACTTATAAAGTTGACAGATGCCTTTTACCTGCTCAAACATAGGACAGAGAATCATCTTTAGCTTATTTGTGTACACCACAAATTCCATACTTGTGTTAATACAGATATGTATATTACCTTTAAAAGTTTACATGTTTTCAGAAAAAAAAGGACCAGACACAAATGAAAACAAGTAGCCCAGATAATCCAACCCCTCAGAATGCCTCTGTTACAGTTTCCTCAAAATTATGCATCTAGAATAATTTCAAAGCTGAGATGGTCCAGTCTCATAGACTCCTCCAGCTAGAACTTCAGATAAGCTCTACACTTCCCCATCACACAGAGACTAAACAAAAAATAGTACAGCTAGTTCTCCCAGGATGCAACCATTATCCCAATTTTTTTCAGGGTCCCCTAAAGATGCCATCTCCCCCAGACAACAGGAAACAGTCTAGAGAACATGATGCCCACTTTCCAAAAAGGTGGAGTGGGTGGTTTTTGGTCATTTGGTGCGTTATGAATGTTTGTCATCATTTAGGGGGGTTAGTTACAAGCTGTCATTGGTAATGGTCAGAGGAAAAAAGTCAAACGAAGGAGATTAGATTCAGAGATCTCTTTCTGAAGGGAAAATGGAGGCTGTAGTATAGAAATGATGGGATTGAAGGGTGGATTATTGACTCTACTTTTGAATAACCACTAGTCCCAAATATATAATAATAATAGTCTCAAGTTGGTATGGATTTTCTGTATATTGATACAAATTTAAGGTTATTTTTGTTATATGATATATATATTTCTACTCTTGTTTAAGATATCATATATATACAGCTCATTTAAAAAGGTAATATGACATTTTAGTCCTTGAAAGCTACTTAGAATAATAAAGAAAGACAGGTTAGCAGTTAGTAATCTATGACAATCAAACTTACAGTCATGTTAGATATGTTTTCAAAGTCAAACAGAGATATATTTTAAATAGATAGATGGTCTTCAAATACTTCAAAGACCTACAGAATATGGCATTTAAAATGTTATAATAACATAAGGCTTTTCATGCCAGTGAGACATGCCTGCTCCTGGCAGCACCAATTTCCTTCAAAAAAGGTGATGGACATTGAAGAACTGTGATATGGAGTTTGCTTTCTATGTGACAAATTGAGCCATTTGGGCAAAAACCTGCCCTTGCCTTGACTTCTGAGAGTATGCTGTCCATATTGGACAAGCAGGACACATAAGAAGGCAACTGCAGAACTTTGCCAAGACAAGGTAGGACAGTCCTTCAAAATTCCAGCTTCACAGAAATGTTGGCCAGATATGCTAGGCCTGTAGGTCAAAGACAAATGCCTTAATATTGCAGAGGAAACTTGTGTGACTATACAGACAGCAAGATGTCTTTGTCATTTCTATAGTTTTGGATGTTGCTTGCTTTGCACTTCCTGTTTACTCAGATTAAAATAATATATCCTTCTCAGGTCTTTAATGGGGTTGGATACCACCAAATAGTTATAGGTACAGTTCTCCTTGTTACCAAATTCAGAAAAGAAACTCACAAAAGAGGTATAAAGTGTATAATGTTGGAGAGACATAGAAGCTTAAATTATTTACCTAAGAAAATGTTTTGAGGTCTAAAAAGATAGTTTTTTAGGATGGTAATTAATACAAGTTATGATAGAAAATGGTTTAGGTATAAAATTTTGACATAGAATAGATAATATTTTCTCCAAAATTGCCAAATACAAATGGACTCAACATTGTAAACATAATTCTTACCTGATAATTGTTCTTATTGTATAGTTTTACTGTGTTAGAGTAAACCTTCCTTTTTTATTTAGACAAAAAGGGGGACATGTTGTGGGACATTTGTACACTATGAAGATATGTTGCTGTGATTGGTGTAATAAAAAGCTGAATGGCCAATAGCTAGGCAGGTTAGATAGGTAGGCTTTGGGGGCAGAGAGAGAACTCTGGGAAGAAGAAAGACAGAGTCACCAGTGGGACATAGAAAGGAAATGGGAGGTATAAAATAGAGAGGTAATGCCACATGGCAGGACATGGATTAAAAAAAAATATGGGTTAATTTAAGTTATATGAGATAGTTGAGACAAGCCTAAGCTAAAGGTCAAGGTTTTGTAATTAATAATAAGTCTCTGGATCATTATTTATGGGTTTGTGGTCCAAAGATAGTCCAACAAGAAAACTTGCTACAGGCAATGGGATACTAGACTTGCTTGCTTGTGAAAGAAAAGTGCTACCTGAATCCTACCACCTAATCCCCTCTTCACCTTCAACTAAGGACCAATGAAGTATAGGAGCCAGGTGTGGTGAATCATGCTTTTAATCCACTCTAGAGGTAGATACAGACAGAGCAGGAGTTCAAGACAAGCCTCAGATAAAAAGCAAGTTTTAGGCCAGCCTGGGCTACTTGAAACCCTATCTCAAAATAAAAACAAAAGAAAAGAAAAACAGTGTATACACTAAGAATTTATCAAATACATCAAGAAGCAGATAGTCTGAGCCTTGTTGTCAAATGCAGTAATATTATCTATGAAGCCAGAGAAGAGCAGAAATCCGGCTTGAACATACTTCCAACCTTGGAGGCAAAGTCTCCGTATTGTGTTGTCTCTTACAGATAAGTAGTTTAGACAAAGAAAATGCTGCCCATTTCCAGATTTGGAAATCAGAGGGTACAGGATCCATTAGTACCTAAGACATGGTTGAATCAGAAAATAATTCGATGTTTTGGGAAATAAGGCCCAAGTAATTGAATGTAGAAGGAGGCCAAATCCTTTCTCCCATCACTTACTGAGTGGACAGAGTGGGTCACTGTTAATGGCCATTCCATCTCTGTATTCAAAACACAAGAACCACTATTATACTTTTTTTTTGTTTTGTTTTGTTTCGAGACAGGGTTTCTCTGTGTAGCTTTGCGCCTTTCCTGGAACTCGCTTTGGAGACCAGGCTGGCCTCGAACTCACAGAGATCCGCCTGCCTCTGCCTCCCAAGTGCTGGGATTAAAGGCGTGCGCCACCACCACCCGGCTCCACTATTATACTTTTAACACATAGATATTCATATTAACTCTACATCTTCAAAAGTTATGTGAATTCTTTGCATAATTTCACTGTCCACATATACTCAATTTTCGCATAGTTTTTAAGAAGCAATGGTTTTAATTTCATGATGCCTAGAGCATGCCCATCAGAATACTGGCTCTTTAGGACAATTTTAACTATAGTTGAGAGTACTGGAAGTAGTGAACATTGAATTAAAATATTTAGTTAAACTACTTTCTTTCATGAAAGACTCAAAATTTTTAATATGTGACTATTACAATCTTGAACATTTTTATAATACATTTTGAACATTTGAGAATTTGATAATATTTTAGTATTTCCCAAAACATATTCGACTACCAGATCCTACTTTCTAGGATCATCTAGTTATCTTTGGGAGGAATCTTTTGCAAACATTATTCTACTAGTATTCTCTCACTTCTCCCTTCTACAGCTCTAAGGCCCTTGCATAAGGCATATGAAAAGGAAGGATATGATGCTTGAAAAAAGCCAAGTCTGTGTTAAGTTGATCTTGATTGATTGATGTTAGATGCCAGGCCGTGAAAGGGAAATTGCAGGTCTGAATTCAGTACTGAGCATAATGCAAATGTTTCTTAATATTCTGAGATGATTCCATTTAATAGTGGTCATTATGTTGCACTGTAATGACCAAGGTTTATAGATCCTGGGAGGGTCTAGAATAAGAGCTCCCAGAAAGCATCAAGATCCCAGTTCTACTTTACCCTTTCATCTATTGACTTTTGTCACCAGATCTTAATTGTCAGTCTCACTGTTCTCAGTTTACCTGAACAATCTCCGACAGACTAAAAATCAAATGGATATGTCTGCTAGAATTGTTTGTTACTTAAGAGTCAATAGGCTAATATTTAACCACTTTTTTTAGTAACACCTATGTGCATTTAGTGATCAGATTTTAAAACTTAATTTTGAGCTGCCCCGGACATCATTCTGTTTGCTTCTGGGTTGAGCAAATGGATCTCTACTTGTTGGGAACATATGTGATATTTTATAACATTTGTCCATGAACTCTGTGAAATCTAGATAATCTAGCACTTTCCTGGTAAATACATGAGACAATAAATACATGTTTGTGGTGACATTGTTTTCCCTAATATATTGTGCACCCTAATAAACTTATCTGGGCCGGGCGGTGGTGGCGCACGCCTTTAATCCCAGCACTCGGGAGGCAGAGCCAGGCGGATCTCTGTGAGTTCGAGGCCAGCCTGGTCTCCAAAGCGAGTTCCAGGAAAGGCGCAAAGCTACACAGAGAAACCCTGTCTCGAAAAACCAAAAAAAAAAAAAAAGAAAAGAAAAAAAAAACTTATCTGGGGTCAGAGAACAGAACAGCCACTAGATATAGAGGCCAGAAAATGGTGGCACACACACCTTTAATCCTAGCATTCTGAAGGCAGAGATCCATCTGTATCTCTGTGAGTTCAAAGCCACACTGGAAACAGTCAGATATGGTGACACACTCCTTTAATCCTAGGAAGTGATGGTAGGAAGTAGAAAGGTATATAAGGCATGAGGACCAGGAACTAGAGCCTGGTTAAGCTCTTAGGCTTTTAGCAGTAGTTCAGCTGAGATCCATTCAGATGAGGACACAGAGGCTTCCAGTTTGAGGAAACAAGATCAGCTGAAGAATGGGCAAGGTGAGGTCGGCTGTGACTGGTTCTGTTTCTCTGATCGTTCAGCGTTCACCCCAATACCTGGCTCTGGGTTTGGTTTTATTAACAAGACCTTTTAAGATTCGTGCTACACATATTAGTTGAAATATCTGTTAATTTCCTCTTCCTTATCTGTGATTAGCAAGAGAAACTGTCAAATTTATGTGTAACCGATTCCTTGAAAAATCATGTTCCTTTCATAAGCATCCTAATTTGGGAACTGAATCAGCTCTCTACTATGCCTATGTCTAACTTTCCGTTCCTCAGAATATGAAGTTAAAGTGTGATGGTGTGATCAAGTAGGCTCTTAATGCCATATAACATCTTTATGAAGAGAAGAGGTGCTCAGACAAAACATGGGCAGTCCACAGAATGAAGATACATTCAGACTTGCTTTCACACATCTAAGGACAGCACAGAAGAGCTGAAGCCAAAGAGAAACAAGGAAGGATTCTCCCCAAAGGTTTCAGAGGAGAGTCAGTCCTGCTAAAATCTTGCTCCCTGAAATGTGAGATAAGTGATTGTGGCATGAAGCTATTCAGTTTATGTTACTGTTACAGCAGCTGCAGGAAACTTGCCTACCTCATTTTCTTTTATTCTCAAGTTTAAGGGGAATAAAAGGCAATGAGATAGGACTGGGTCCCTCTGTGATCATGTGAGAGGCAACGGCTCCTCCAGCTACTATGTTGACAGCAAAGCGGTCTTCACCAATAAAATTCAGTGGAGTGTAAACCAACAGCATCCTATATTTCCATGGATGGATTAAAATAGACATGCATGGTTACAGAGATGGAAGGGAGGGCATGATGGGAAAATTCAAAATTCCAAGAGCTGATCTTTAAAATGTTTCCATCAGCATAATGAAGGGCAGCACCTGATATTAGTAGGGAATGATCACATAAGAACATTATGATGTAAGCATTTCATAATGGTAATTCCCTAAGATAATCATTCTGTTTGTAGGAGAAGAGAGAAAGGGAAGGAAGAAGAAATATGTACCACCAAAAGATTGAATTTTTTGTTTTTGTGTATCAGTTTTATGAAATTAATAATTAATATTGACATCATGAATAACAGTAGCTACACTTTATTGGGTAAATTTTAAATGTCTTTAGTCCTTTGACTCTATAAATGTGTTATTGTTGAGTTTGATTTACATAAAACACTGTGATCCAGGCACCATTTTATAAATGAGAAAAATAAAATATTTAAAACAAAGTGTGGAGTTGCATGCGCATAACCCCATGGGAAGTAATCTTGAGTTCAAGGATAGTCGGGGCTTCATGGCAGAAGACCACACCACGTGTCAGAGAAAAAGAAAGAAGTAAAGGAAGAAAGAAAGGAAGGGAAGGTGGGGGAAACAGGCCTAATCACATGCACACAACTGTAACAGGAGACATTCAGGCCTGCATCCATCAAACTCTGATTTATACTCTTAAACACTGTAGCTCTGAGTTGACACTTACTAAAGACTCTAGGAGTAATTTCCCATTGTTTTTCTTAAAAGAGATAACAAATGTAAAAGAAAGAATTTCTCAAGTTAGCAGAGAATGAGGGAGTAGTTTTATAATCTGGGCACTATTGAAAACTCAGGGAAACATTTGACTATTCCAGTTATTGTATACAGCTTCTCTGATGTATATAATAATTTTAGGCAACTTTCTTTTCATTTGCCTGTAGTCCTATCTCACAACAGTGGGAAAGGAGGTTTTCTATATACCCATGTGTTTGAAATTGGGTGCCCTGCCCCAGGCTACCAGTTAGTACTAGTACACAGGGTGCTGGGAATGAACATGAGACTTTTTTTTATTGATAAATTTTGGTCTTTGACAATTCCATACATGTGTATAATGCATTTTGTTTACTTTCCCATCCCATGTCCCATATGTAATATTTGCATCAAAGCCAGGAACATTGAGGGCATACATGAATGTACAGTGTGTTTCCTCATACTGCTCCTCCTCTCCCTTTTTAATTCAGCTTGTGGCTACTCTGTCTAAAATTCAGTGTCCAAAATTTCAACTCAAAGGAGCAGTGTTTCGTTTGTATATTGAATTTTTCTTCTTTCTTTAGTTTGGTTTTTAAAACATGCTTTTCAAGTGCAGTTGGAGGGATCTAGGTCTGAGGTCCTGTTCATTGTCTGCCCCATTTCCCACCAAAGCTGGTAATGTGATGTGAATTTGAAAGAAAAGTTCTGTAGCTGAAGAAATTAATACTAGGAAAGCAGGAAGATGATTTAAGGATCCTAAATAAATTAGAGCTCTCTAGAGAGTTCCCTATACTTTCATTTTGCTTCCTAAAGGCAAATCCTTTCCTTGAAGTTTTCTCTTTGCTTCATTGTAGGGCAGTTTTAAAGTCCTCTGGTCTACAGAGCCATGTTGAGCTGTGTTGCTTTAAAAGTCATTAAATTCTGCCAGGCAGTGGTGGCGCACGCCTTTAATCCCAGCACTCGGGAGGCAGAGGCAGGTGGATCTCTGTGAGTTCGAGGCCAGCCTGGACTACCAAGTGAGTTCCAGGAAAGGCACAAAGCTACACAGAGAAACCCTGTCTTGAAAAACCAAAAAAAAAAAAAAAGTCATTAAATTCCACTCCATAAAGCAATGAAAGAGATACCATGATAGAGGGAGACATCATGGGGATAGAAAGAAACCTGGTGCTAGGGAATTTTCCAGGAATCCCCAAGGATGACCCCAGCCTGGACTACTAGAAATAGTGGAGATGGTGCCTGAACTGAGCTGGCTTAACCCAGTGATCAGATCTGTGAATACCCTAACTGTCATCACAGAGCTTTTCTCCAATGACTGATGGAAGCAGATGTGGAGATCCACAGCCAAACACCAGGCAGAGTTCCAGGAGTCCAGTCAAAGAGAGAGAAGAGGGGATCTATGAGCAAGTGCATCAAGATCATGAGGGGGAAACCTGCAGAGATGACCAAACCAAACTAGTGGGAACCCATGAAAGTTGGATCAATGGCTGTGGAGCCTGCATGGGACTGGCCTAAGCCCTCTGCAAGGCGAGACAGTTGTGTAGCTTGATCTACTTGGGGGACCCCCTGGCGGTCGGACCAGAATCCATCCCTGGTGCATGAGTGGGCTTTTTGGAGTCCACTACCTATGATAAGACACCTCATGCAGCTTGAGGCAGGGGAAAGTGTAGCATGAATCTTAAAGGGACTTATTAATAAAAACAAACCCAGAGCCAGATATTGGGGTGAATGCTGAAAGATCAGAAAAACAGAACCAGCCACAGCTGACCTCACCTCACCAACTTCTCAGCTGATCCTGTATCCTAGAACTGGAAGCCTCTGTGTCCTCATCCGGAATGGATCTCAGCTGAACTTCTGCTAAAAGCCTAAAAGTTTAACCAGGCTACTTCCTGGTTTTCATGCCTTTTATACCTTTCTGCTTCCTGTCATCACTTCCTGGTATTAAAGGCGTGTGTCAACATGCCTGGCTGTTTCCAGTGTAGCTTTGAACTCCCAGAGATTTGCATGGATCTCTGCCTACACAATGCTAGGATTAAAGGTGTGTGTGCCACTATTTTCTGGCCTCTATGTCTCTCAGCTGTTTTGTTCTCTGACCCCAGATAAGTTTATTAAGGTGTACAATATATTGGGGATCACAACAGCACCACAGGGAAAGGCTTGGACTTACCTCTACTGGATGTACCTTCCCATGGGAGGTCTTGCCTTCTTGTGGGGAGAAGTGGGGGATAGCTTGGGAGGGGGAGGTTGGGGGGGCAGAAGGAGGGGAGAGAGGAATCTTTGATTGTTGTGTAAAATGAATGAAAAAAATTCTTAATAAAAAAAAGTCATTAAGTCAAAAGTCCTGTACAAAAGGGACACATTTCAGAGAATTTACAGATAAGCATATTATAGATTGAGCTACCACTATTCACTACTATTTTGGGAGGGGGGGAGTCACAATTTTTCTTTTCCTAGAACTTAGTCAATACCAAAGGAAAAGAAAGATCTACTCCTGATCTTCTATTTTTGCACAGGAGCTTGAGAAATAGGCCCCAGCCAGTCTGACAAACATCTGGGAAATGGCTGTGTGGAGTGTTCAGGGTTCCCACACCCCTCACATTTTGCCTGGAATTAATAACAGTGTCCTCTGTCTTCTGGTGTGATTGGCTGCAACAGTTCCAGTAATTTAAAATACAAACAGTGCTGAGAAAGCATGATGAGGATTGGCATGCTACAGTTCTGGAAACTCTGACATTCATAAACAATGTGGCAGACAAAGGAAAAAGGCGACACAGGGAAACACTGATAGTGGGTTGGGTCTGCATTCACAGAAGGCTTGTGTGGCAGAAGAAACACATCTGTCTACCTCAGCCCTGAAGTTTCTTAGCTTCCACTCTTTCCTTCTGGAAGGATGTATGCTCCCTGGTGCGAGTTAGTGGCAACTTTTCCACTGTTTGTAAATGTCACCCACAGATCTTCAAATTCCCGGTTTCAGAGCATGGATACTAAGGCCAGATAGGATCTCTACTTCCCTTGCACCTGTAATACTCTCAGCCGTAACTCCCCCACCTGTCAGATGGGTAAGCGAGTATTTCTGTGATGCAGTCCTCATGAGGGACAAGTGAGATAGTATGCATCAAACACCTTCATACCTTAGGCATCCCCAAGGTTCTCGGTGGTTTAGTATTAACTCTTGATGGTTACTATTTAAAAACAATAATAATTTGTGTTATTAAAATAAATATCTGTTACCTTTTTTCTCTAGGAAATCTGAGATTCTCAAAAGATTATGATTGTTTCTAAGCAAATTAAATGAATAAAACCGACTCCAAATTTAGCCATTCTCCCTTATATCTGGATAAGTAAAGGATTTGGAATAGAATATGCTGAGGGGTCAAGCATTTGCTTAGTATATATGGAGACTTGTGTTATCTAAACACATAGGAGGTAAAGGAATAGAACCTATATGCATAAGTATGTTTTAAATATTTTTAATAAAATTGTAAGAAGAAGAACATACTTAGGAGATAGGATATCTTCTAAATTTTGAAGTTGGATGCTTCATTAACAGGTCATTCTACTTAATCATATGAATGCTATTAATAAAAATGGTCAATTTTTTTTTACCTTCTTTCCTTTAAGAGAACTATAATGTATTCATGTTAATGTGTAAATTTTCAATGTATTTTAGGAAGGAGAGTATGGTGGTTTGAATGAGCATGGTCATTACAGGCTTAAAGAGCTGATACTTGGTCTTCAGTTGGTGAAACTGTCTGGGTAGGATTAGAAGGTGTGGTCTTCTTGAAGGAGGTTAGTCACTGAGAGTGAGCTTTGAGGTTTCAAAAGCCCACATAATCAGTTGGCTCTCTCAGCTGACTGACTGTGGATGAGATGTAAGCTCTCAGCTGCTGATCTGGCACCATGCTCTACACCATGATGATTATAGACTCTAACCTTTGGCACCATGAGTCCCAAATTAAATGCTTTCTTTTATATGTTGCCTTAGTTATGGTGTTTTGTCACAGCAACAGAAAAGTAATTAAATCAATGGATTTGCACACACTAAATAAATATTTTCTCCTTCTTCCATATCTAAACCTGAGAGAAGGAAAGTAAAGCTGCATGGTCAGAGGGTTATGGACAAAGAAAAAGCATGCCACAGAGGAGGACAAATCTTTTGCTGTGAAGGTTTTGAACACAAAATGATGACAGAATTTTCATAGCAAGGTGCAACTGAAGTCACCATGACAGTGTTTTCTATATCTCAGCCACAAGTGAAGGAATCAGGTATTCCTTTTGCAATTCCTGAAAGATGGAGGAGATATACAACTTCATATTTCCCTTTCCCTTAGCCACCTGTTATCAAGTATTAATTCACACACATAGACACACACACACAGAGAACAAGGGGAAAAAAATAAAAAAAAATTCCAAAGGTCTAAAAGGAAAGTAGATTGCCTAGCAAGCCAGTTCTAAAGGGTTCCATTATTTTAATAACTGACTCAGCGCAAATGGTGTATAACTTCTTGGGGCTAAAAAGCCAAATCCAATTAATAGTTTAATAATAGGTCTTCCTTGACATAGATAGTATTTGTCCACATGAAAATATCACCAATGACACCTTTGTTGGCCAGTTTCAGCAAAACTACCACGCTCTTAATGAGCATTTATTATTTATTTGACCTTCAGAGGTCTCAAGGTGCATGCACAGTTATAAAGTCATATGCATAAAACCATCTCTGCAATAAATTAAAATTAAACTAACCATGGCAGTGGTATTCCAGTAGCACAGCTTTCCTTACTTGGGTAGGCCAAGTGGAAGCAATGAGTTCTGCTCCATGTCCTGAAGGTCAAGAGAATTGAATCCTGTCAAACAAGGAAAGGCAGGAAACTGCAGAGTCCAGCAAGAATCAGCCTTGAGCAGGTGGCCTGTCTGTAGCAGAATCTAAGCAGGCAGCACCATCTACCCTGCTGGAGAAACATCAGAATGAACTACAGACATATTAATGTGGTGCCGAAAGGAACTTCAGCATCTCTGCTTTGTTTACCTGCTCCATAATACACAGTGGCCTTCCCTAGAGACACACATCTCTGCTATACAAACAAGATGCTTTCAGTGGAGCATATCAAAGATGATATTTTCATCACTTGAATATCCTGACAGTGAAGAGCATCAAATGCATCATCCTCTACTTAATAAGAGCTGCTTCGGTGAAGAAAGAAAATGCCTTTCCAGACAAAAGAAAAAAAAGTCATAGGGCTTAATCGAATGAACTTCCTGTCATGTATGCACCACGAAGTATGCAATTTACCACTGATACCAGAGACATATTACATGTAGTTCACTGGTCAAGTGGTCAAAGGCAAGGTTATCTGCTATTCTGAGAGCAACTCCAAACCTCTTCTTGGATCTCAGAAGGAATGCAAGCAGAGGAAGTCACGCTGTCTTAGTTTGAGCCAAAGTCTTCAAGCAGGCAATAACAGGAACAAGGGGAAATGTCAGAAGTAGTTGACTTGCTGAAATACACAGGGATACCAATTATGGTGACAGACATCAAAGCCTACCACATGCCACTGATGGTATAAAAATGACACAACTTCAGAAAAAAGGGATTCTTTTTGTTTCATTGGTCTTACCTGTCCTCCATGTAATCTCTTAGTTCAAGAACACACAAGGTCCCCTTTGAGTATGATATTACTTATTAGCTTATGCAACTGAGCTGAATATGTGGGTTTCCTATCTACTGGAGCAAATGTGCTCAGCTTTGCAGACTATGAGGTTTTATTTTTATTTTTCTTCATTTTAATACAGCTATTTCTGTGCTCTCTAATATTTATGCCTTGTCTGCTACTAATGTTTTCTTTGCAGTGGAGGAGGGTAGGTCAATAAAATAGGAACATACTTCCATGATGAATGAAAAACAGTAATCACTCTTTACATAATTTTTTCTTACTTCCTCTCCTTCAAATATGACAATTTCCAACATTTCCTCTCAACAATTGCTTCACAATTTTCTAGTTCTGTAAAGATGTAAAATTACCCCCTTCTAACCCCGAAAAGAAACAGTTTGTGTAGCAAAAACATATAAGAGAGACCACTTACTGGTACCCCCATTTCTTTGTCATTTTAGGATGAGAAATACCATTACTCACAATCATATAATATAATGTAATATAATACATTGATTTCTGCAATAAGCCTCTGGTGTCTGTCTTTTCAGAATTGGAAGTTAAATATATGGACTATGAGCAGTTATATCCCTTCATTTTTAAAACTAGGAAAACTAAAGTAGTAATGGTAGCTATCAAAGGGTATTAAAGATCTGAGAAGATAAGGCTCAATGGGTAAATTGTTCACCCCTCAAGCACGGGAACCTGAGCTCAGATCCCCAGTGCCTATATAAAATACTAGCTTGGTAGTATCAGCACTGTGGAAGAAAAGAGAAAGGAGAATTTGGGTTATTCACTAGCCAGCTACCCTACTCAATCCCTGAACTCCAGGTTCATTGAGAACCCCTATCTAAAAACGTAAGGCTCAGGGTGATAGAGAAAGACACCCAAGGTTGATCTCTGTCCTCCACCTTCTCATGAATACATATGCATATGCAACAGCATCTCTCTCTGTCTTTCTCTCTCTCTCTCTCTCTCTCTCTCTCTCTCTCTCTCTCTCTCTCTCTCACACACACACACACACACACACACACACACACACACACACACACACACACACACACAAGTGGTTACTCAAAATACCTTCACTAGGTCTGAATTCTATCCCTCCAACTCCAAACCTCCTTCATGAATGCTGGCTCTTATTCTGCCCACCCTGTATCATGCTTAATATACACTCTGCTGCTCACTCATGCAGTCTTTTTGGAAGCACATGCCAGCTCTGAACTCTTTCTACTTACGCATAGCATCCTTATTTCTACTTTTGTGTCAGTGTTTGATATTGAATACTTAGCATTTTGTCACACACTGACAGTTAGTTTTGTTGTGCCTTCATTTCATCATAAGCATGTAAAGAAAAATCTCACTGCATGTGAAAACCTACATGGTTAAGAACAATGGACATTATGTCAAACATTAAATTCAAACTAGTTTTCCCATTGCTATTCAATGGACCTCTGAAAGGTTCTCATCCATGGAAAGGACATCGGGATCTTACTGGGATCCATGGACAAACAAATGAGATAACATACGCAAATCACTTAGCACTGGCTTTGAGTATAGGAAGGACTAGAGAAAGTGTGGCAGTGATCACAACCCAACCCCAAATTACAATCATTTACAACTACTGGAGACAGTAGACTGCTTTGGCTGCTAATTTTGCAAGAAGATTATCCAAACTTTATTCAGTAGACATTCTTCATGCCAGCTGGACTGGATTGAGATCCAGTCAAAAGACTGAAGCACCCCTCTGATTATGTGTGAGGTTCTGGGCAGAGGGTGTTAACTGGGGGTATGGGAAAGCCCATCCTGAATGTGGAAGCCATTATCTCACAGACCAAGGCCCAGGACGGCACAGAGATGACAGAAAGCCTCTCTGCTTGCTGAAAGCTGTGAGGGGAATGCTCTGCTATCTCGTGCCTTCCCACCATGATGGTCTGAAATTGAATAAAGAGAACCTGCCCTCCGCTAAGTTGTTTCTGTTAGATATTTTATCACAGTGAAGTAAAACTAACACTTTATGAGCCTCGGTCTCCTCATCCTGGAAATGAGAAAGGTAGAATAGATATTCTTACTTGTAAAAGTCTAAGGTTCTGCAATTGATTGCATATAATCTCACTGAGGTCGAGATGTGTATTTTATTATTCATAACAACTATTCTAAATTATAGTATGTCACATGTTCCCAGAATGCGATATAAACAAAAATTAGTATATATTTAAATGGGCATGTTTAAATATCTGTGATTATCTCTCTGTACAGAAGAAACCTCATGTATAAACTATAAAGGATTGTGTATAGGGAGATTTTTCCCATTAGCTGAGGCACACAGGGGCTTTATTTTATTTTATTTTTATCTAGAAATCATAAAAAAAAATTGAGTTTTCTAGCATCCCTCAAATAATTAAACAGAATTTATGGTATGTTCAATGTCTGCAGCTCTTTGCTTTCCCAGTAAATAAGAGTGTTCCCTATTTTCTGCTTTGGGCAATGGAATGAACCCACTAGCTGAACAGTCCCTTGAAGATTTTGAACCTCATGACACTCAACTCTGATGCCATTCTCCTTCATGGTCCTTGCTCACTGTCCTTCTGAGCTAACTGCTGTGTCAGTACTCAGGTCTGAATAAGTCCTGATGATTCTGGGTCCACAAGAGTGGCTTCTTAACAAGACTTTCTCACAGAGTATTAATCACTGGCCATTTTATTGTGATTAATATTTCTGTGCAAATCTCTTTTCCCCCTTGGGGATAAGATGTGGAAGGCACAGACAGTCATTCCTTACCATTTATTTTCTGTTGTTAACAAGAATGCCTAAGTAAAAACTAGTTTGTGGTTGCCTAGGAGGTGACCAGCTCTTGCTGGTGGATATTTCAACTGAAGCTATTAACATCACAGTGACATCATCAATGGCATCACAGCCCAACCTATTGCATTGGGATGTGACCACAGGTACAGAAGAAGAAATGAGGGTGAAGAAGTCTTTAAAAAACACACACATTCCCCTGGGGTCTTCATTGATCACCGTATCTCCCTCTCCATTCTCCCACTCTGCTCCTGATCCAGCTGGGACCTCCCGCTCCCCTAAGCTCTCTTTCCCCTGACCCTTGCCCTCCATTACTCCCCCACCCCCATTTTGCTCATGTAGGTCTCATCCATTTCTCTGTATTGGAGCCAGGACCTGTCCTTGGTGCATGGGCTGGCTTTTTGGAGCTTGGGCCTATGCTGGGATACTTTGCTCAGCTTTGGTGTAGGGAGGAAGGGACAGGACCTGCCTTGGCTGTGTCTACCAGGCTGGGCTGACTCCCCAGGGGAAACCTTGCCTTGGAGGAGGTAGGAATGGGGGGTGGATTGCGGGGGGGGGGGGGCAGGCAGGACGGGGGAGAACAAGGGAATCCATGGCTGATATGTAAAATTAAACTAAATTATAAAATAAAATAAAATAATAAATAAATAGAAGAAAAAACACATAATGTTCTCATATTTAGCAATTTTCAGGCAGAATAAATGAAGCAACTAAGTCTAAAAATATACATATTTATTAATTTGAAGTTTACAAATTGCATTTATCATGGAATATACCTTGTTCTATGTGCTGCCCATGCTCAGATTGTGTTTTTCTTTTTCTTTTTAAACCACCTTTATATATGATGGTGTCGTAGCTAGTTTTATGCTAACTTGACAGAAGCTAGAGTGACCTGAGAGAAGGGAACCCCAGTTAAGAAAATGCAGGTTACAGGCAAGCCTGTAGGCCACTGTCTTACTTGGTGATTGATGTAGGAAATCCACACCATTGTGAGTGGTGCCACCCCTGGGCTGGTGACTCTGAGTGCTATAAGAAAGCAGGCTGAGCAAGCCATGAGGAGCAAGCCAATTAAAAACACTCCTCCATGTCCTCTGCATTAAGTCCTGCCTCTAGGTTATTGCCCTGTTTGAGTTCGTTGTTTCCTTTATTATTTTTGAAGATTTATTTTATTTTTATTGGTGTGTGTGTGTGTGTGTGTGTGTGTGTGTGTGTGTGTGTGTGTGCCTTCAAAGACCAAAAGAGAACATTGGATCCTTAGAAGCTGGAACTACAAGCGGCAAGAAACGGAGTTTGGGTCCTCTGTGAGAGCATCAAGGACTCTTAACTCATGAGCCATCTCTTCCGCTTTTGCTTGCTTGCTTTATACAGCATAACATCTATTTTTTTTTCAAGTAGCCAAGGGCTGAAGAAATGATTTAGCAGGTAAAGACACCTGCTGCCAACCATAATGTCCTGAGTCTGACTCCTGGAGGACTGACTCACAAAAATTGTCCTGTGACTTCAAAGTATGTGTTTTGGTGTACACACACACACACACACACACACACACACACACACACACACACACAATATAACTTCAAAACCTTCTGAAAGTGTCAAAGATTTTGTAGTTCTTCTATTATTAACTAAATATGTAACCAAAAAACTCAGTTAGATGTCAGAGTTGTGTCTCTGATGATGAATAAAAATATTTGTTTGAGAGAGGTACCAAAATAAACAAAAGAGCTAAACATGCAAAATTGTAAGCTATGCCATAAGGGCAAGGAGTTTCTGCATCACTGGATAAACTAGCAAAGTATTGGCATCAAGATTCAAAGGCACTACTACTAATTGGAATTTAAATGAAAAAAATCAGATTTTTAGTTATTCATATCCTCTAGAATAGTTGCTTATAATGGGTCCCAATTACTTCCAATAGTTTAATTAAGTGCCATATTGAATCATTAGGTTTTCATTTACTCAAAAGCTTTTTCTAGCATCATTCATTTCCACTTTCATTCCAAGACATTTTTCTGGCTTCCACAGAGAATAAAAAAAGAATTGAAAATTATTTCCCCCAAGAAATTAAACAGACAAGTTAAGATTAGAAGAAAGTGAAAATATACAAACATCCAAATAAATAATGAGTAGTAAATATAAGTAAGGGCATGACTGTGCATGCAAGGAATTACTAATATCTTTTGGCTGGTGCAGTGAGCTAGGTACCACACTACGAGCAATGAGGACTTTATTTTCTTTTTTCCTCCCAGCTCCATAAAGAAAATATAAAGAGTTTTCCCTGTTTATGGAAACTAAGTTATTAAATATTTTGCCTAAGGATAATTAAACTTTAGAGATACTCAAGTTATCTAACCCTCAAACATATAACCTTGATCATTCTTCAGGGAAAATGTTGGCTTTGGGGTGAGCCTGGGACTCAGGGTGAGAAGATGTCAAGGCCACTCCCAGCCACTCTCCAAACTCTGGGATCTTTGACAAGTCACTCATCTCCCATGAGCCTTAAATGCTTTTTTAAAAAAAAAACAGAGTATGATAGATGAAGAGGTTTTGTAAATTCTAAGCCTCTCTGCAAATATTAATGTATAATATATTAATTCCAGGCAGCATACATGTAGTACTGGAATACAGTGTATTGAGTTGTACCAATAAAATTGGACTCTTTTAAATATTGATAATTTTGGAATCATAAGAAATTATCCTACCAGGGCCTGATGTAGATGTGTCTAGAGTTCATTTATCATATAAAACAGCACAGTCAATAGTTCATGTATTTGAAAATATACTAACTCAGTATTTACAATGAAACCATCACACAATTATTACTAAGTCAAGATGCACTTATGGCATTCTGGTCACTGATATCCACCTACCAGTGAACACACACGAAAACAACAAGAATTGTTAGCAGGACCATTAGAATGATATTGATAATGGTTATGTCAATGTGTAGCTCCTATCAAAACAGCTAAACAGGAGGGCAGGGGCCTCATAGAAAGAAGCAAAATGCTTATTTTTCTGTTAGATTTGTAGGGTTTTGCAGCATTTCATGAATACTCTGACATGTAAAAAGCTCATTACTCGGAGCGTATGAACAAACTAGGCACACATCAACTCTTCCCAATCCTTCAATGTTGTTTTCTTTTCCTGAGGGACTCTTAGCAGTAAAAAGGCAACTAATATGTCAAAGCAGACAGCAACTTGATGTGTGATGTCAGTTTCATTTAAGCCATCTTCTATTAGCATAGTTTTAATGTAACTTGTCTTTACACTCACCATTATGATACTATAAAACATTAATCAGTGCTACTTCACTTTCAGTGTACTTAATATTTCTCTAAACTTAGATGATAACACTAATTCAGTAATTACTATCATTTTATCTTTTCGTCTAACTAATTCCTTACAAGGGGGGCCTTTATTGTATTAACGTGAAATTCAACCCATTACCCTAATGAATGTATTTTTTGTAGAATTACTATTAAAAATTTTTAAAGGGTGATAATAAATTTGAGAAATTATTTCTTTCCAACATATTCACCATTTGAATTTTCTTTTGCCCGTTTAGGTAGTGCTGATTTGTCAGATGAAATTTTCATCAATTAAACAGAGATAAATTTAAAACATGGGTTTTTCTCCACTTTTATCTAGTTCCAATAGAAATGTTTCACGAAGATTAAACAAATTAAAACAGGAGTAATAGACAAAATTTAGAAAAATATTGGAAAAGGAATCAATGATTACAAAGATTCTGACATTATAAAGGGTCTTTTCAAAAGGACTGAGGCTGGGGCATTGATTTCTTAGTATGTTTCAAACCTCCAACTGAGAGGAGGTCCACCAACAAGAGAAAAAAAATCATTTTTTATATTGTGGCAGCTCATATGCCTACTCTTTATTTCCTCCCACCCACTGATTGTGTATAAAACTGGTCCATTGGTGGGAGAGAAAGAGACGAAGCTGGCGTGGCATAATCACAAAAGCATTTTCTACAAAACAGCTAAGAAGCTCAGTTCAAATTTTGTCAACTTTGGATTGGCAAGCATGGGAGAAGAAGCCTGGTTCACAATTTCTGTTATTGAGAACTCGTGATCCCAGTGGTACAGCCATAGCCCGCACCACTATCCCGAGTAAATTAAACACACAGAATTAATATCCCGAGTAAATTAAACACACAGAATGTCAAAAAGCACTTTCAGGTTGTTTTTCTTGTTTCACGTGCTTGTTTTCTAACTTTATTTGAGCACAAGTCAAGTGGAACAAAGTCACAAATCTCTAGGCACAAAAGGCCACAGCCAATATGAAACAAAGGACTGAGCAAATATGTGGTCAACCGGCACTGACCTAGAGACAGAGTCGTTCTAAATAATTTACACTCAGAATATCACTTTGGGACCCATGTGGTCTAGATCAGTTGTCTATAATCCCTAAAGCCACCAAAGTCGTTCTCAGCTCTCCTCTTTCTTGGACAGAATAGATGTGTCCAAATTGCCCCACTGCATGTCTGCCCAGTGAAGAGCTCATGAACAATATAGCCTCTTCCAATACATGAGAAAATAACTCTGCCTTAACAAGAGGTTACAATTAACCTCACGTGAGCCACTCGGTGACAAGATCTCCTGATATCAATACTGAGCCTTTGCATTCTCCATCTTATAACTGTGATAAGCAATAGGAAGTCAGTTTGTTTTCTACCAGCTCAAAACAAAACAGTCACATTTTGTGGTTGATATATTGTGCACCCCAATAAACTTACCTGGGGTCAGAGAACAGAACAGCCGCTAGATAGATATAGAGGCCAGAAAATGGTGGCACCCACACCTTTAATCCTAGCATTCAAGAGACAGAGATCTGTCTGGATCTCTGTGAGTTCTAAGCCACACTGGAAACAGTCAGGCATGGTGACACACACCTTTAATCCCAGGAAGTGATGGCAGGAAGCAGAAAGGTATATAAGGCATGGGGACCAGGAACTAGCGCCTTTTTAAGCTTTTAGCTTTTAGCAGCAGTTCAGCTGAGATCCATTTGGATGAGGATTCAGAGGCTTTCAGAAACAAGATCAGCTGAGGAATTGGCAAGGTGAGGTTGGATGTGGCTTGTTCTGTTTCTCTGATCTTTCAGCGTTCACCCCAATACCTGGCTCTGGGTTTGTTTTTTATTAATAAGACCTTTTTAAGATTCATGTTATAGCATTTTTCATCATAATGCCATATTTCCTTTGTACAATAACTTGTGAAGTACATACATGAATATATAACACTATAAAATTGTTACTCATAATTACATAAAAATGATGATTAAACTTACATTTAGGACTATTAAGGGGTTTGCCCATGCTTCACAGAGCATATTTGGGTGTCTTGATGCCTGAGAATCACCCTACATTTTCTTCTCTTGGAAAAGTTTTCAGTAATTAATATGAACCCAAATGGAAATAGAACAATCAAGAGTGCAAAGTACAGCATCAGTTTCTGTCCCTCAGGATGAGAACTAGCAGGTGATGGACCCCTGTGCACAGCAATGTTCTCTCCAGGTATGAAACAAGCCACGAATCTGCATTTAAAATATCATACATTTCTAGGCACTAATGCTCAAAAATGATACATGGCCCATGTTTCTGGCATGCTTTACGTCCATCTGCTAGCATGGCATGGTGCCCATTCACAAGGTAATAAGACAATTTCACAAGCACATTGATGCCAGGCATACTAAGCCTTACAATACTAACTTGCAAAATGAAGCGTGTACCTTTCTTTTTCTACAGTGAGCACATCACCCTGAGTTCACAGTCACCATCCAGGTCTTGAATCTGTTCCCTTAGATGAGATCATGTTAACTGACACAGGGTAGAACCCAGAGTAGACAGCTGCTGCTAGTTCAAATCCTAAACTCACTTCTGTTTGTAGGTTACAAAGAGGAATTAAGGTACAATCTTATAGAATAAAATCTGGGCACTTTCACTTAAGCAAAAAGACAGACATCTGCTCCAAAGAGATTGACTAGTGGATAGAAACTTCCTAATGTGTTTTCCAATATCTGGAGGCTTCGTGCTTTTATTTACTTGTGACCATCAACTGTCCAGTAGCACATGGCTCAGACAAACAAGATGGTTCAAGTGTTGAGATGCGATTGCATTTTCTGTAGCTATAAATACACTACCCCTATTGACTCATCTTCCTGAGAATATAATGATAAGAAAGATGTGGTAAACAAAAGCTCTCTTCTGAGTCATACCAAGCATGTTTCTATTGAGGCTGTTTATACCCATCTTTTGAATCTACATGAATCGGGCATTGTTCCGTCAAAATATACTTTTTGTGCATATCTCTCATGTGAAGAGCTGTTTAAAGAATAATTATAGTAAGAAAATAAGCTCATGTCAAGGAGAAGAAGAAAAACAGCAGAAAAATAAATGGAAAAAAAGGAACAGAAAAACCAGGAAAAAAATGACACTATAAATTTTATTCCAGAGCAATAATGTTTCTGATAAGTTTTATAGTACTTTTAGACAAAATTTCATTTGATAATAATAAATATGTCAACTTACTTAATGTCTCTTATAAAATTCCCACATAACATATATATTCCAGAAATCAACATGGCTACATATACATTTGTTTAGCAAAGATAAATATTCAACCAAATATGTTATTAAAAACTGTAATCACTAGCCAGCTGTGGTGGCATGTGACTGATGTGACTGATCTCAGCACTCGGAGACTAAGTAGAAAGCTCCCAAGTTGCAGTACAGTTTGGGTTACAAAGTGTGAGGCCAGTCTGGCTTACATAGTGAGATTTGATTAAAAAAAATTAACCATACTCAAACAAACATTAGAAATCAGATAATAGTCTCTCTGTCTCTTTCTCTGTCTGTCTCTCTGTATGTGTGTATGTGAGTGTATGTGTGAAGTGTGTATGTGTGTGTGTGTGTGTGTGTGTGTGCGTGTGCGTGTGCGTCTGCGTGTGTGTGTGTGTGTGTGTGTGTGTGTGTGTGTGTGTGTGTGTGTGTGTGTGTGTTTGAAAATAATTCTAATTTAGTTGTCAGGAATAGGATCCAACAACTTTCCTTGGTGCATATCAAACATAGAAAGTTTAGAAAATGCTGTGAGAAGTATTGCCTGTATTAAATATATTTTCCAGCATTAAAATGTATCTGTAGATTAAGATTTAATCTTTGCTTTATTCCACTTTTTATTGATGAAGAAAGCTCTCTTCTGACTTTATAAAGCCATTAACATTTTAAAATATTTTAGAAATACTGTATGAATTTAATACCTTACAACATGTATGCATCCAGTTTAACTCTAGAACTGAGTTAAGTCTACACTATGCATCCTGACTGAAGTTTAGAAATGCCAGTGTTAGGGTGAATAAAATTAAGAAAGAAAAGAAGACAATGAAATGGAATAATTATGAAGACCATGGGCAGATCTGATCAGCTTCAAAGTGAATGACTTGATCATTAGTAAGGAAAATAAAGTGAAAAGTAAGTTATTGAGAAACACCACATGGATCACAAACATTGTCCAAACAAATCAAGAATAATGGTTGAGAAAATAAACATATTTTGTATAACTTAGAGTCCTTCCATCCCCCATCTATTTAATAAAGGACAGACCTTTTTAAAAAGCAGAGTTTGGACCTGTTAGTTTAACTGAACAATAACTAAGAAGAACGGCATTGCACAGCATGTCAGCTTGGCTTTACAGCATGAGTGAGTGACTTCAAATCTAATTAGGACAGGACATTTTGCCTGAACAAGCCTGAAAAATATTGAGCAATTTCCTAGCCGTCATAACACTGATTCTGGGTATGTCCATACAACAGTGATGTTCAGAAGAGAATAAGAGCAAAATCAGCACCGGATTATGAGAGAAAAGAACATTTTGGAGTAAGATAGACCCGGACAGGACTCCTATCTGTGTATTCCACTAGATCTCCATCAGTGGTAGAAATTATTTATAACCTTTTTAACTCAGATTTTTATACCTAAAATCTGATGCGATAAGTGTGCCTGAATACAATAGGAAATTCAAGTACAGAGCCTAGCTTAATAGATGACAATTTCTAGTTAGGTCATTCATAAAGATTACTTCTAGAATTTTGGAAGTACAAACACTAAAATAATCAGCAAAATGGAGAAGAAAAGGCATAGTGCAAGTGTTTCTTGTTCAGGGTTACAGCACTCTGTACCTGCAGCAACATCCAATTGGTTCCAAATACTACACAAGCACAGTGTTTGGGGTAAGTAAAGCTAGGCTACTTTTCTGAACAGATTTAAAATCTATTTCTCTGAAGTCTTACTTGACTCCAGCATACACATATGATGATTTCACAGGACCACAGTTTGAGATATTCATCCCTTTTTGAAATTCCAAACTATTTTGGACCACTTGCTTCCCTTTTCCCAAATTATTTTATATGAAACATTTTCTAGTTGAGAGATTGTTCCTTTTAACATGGAAAAAAAAAGAGTCAAAATATCAAAGCTAAGTTTCAGTCATAAAAAAGAAACAACCTTGGAAAACAAGGGTGAAAAAACAAAGAATTTTGAGGGAAGATGTTTCTTAAAAATTAAAGTTAGAAAGCCTTAAGAATGTAGAGACTTCATGAATAAATGATAGGGTAGGAAAATACACGATGAATAAACTATGATTTTTACAACACAGGGAAAGATTAAAAATTGCTTCTAGAGTGGAGAAGGAAGAAGAAACGAATAGAAGAAGGTGGTGGAAGAATTGTGGACACAAATATGGAATAACAGTTTGTGTAGTAGAAGATGTAGAACTTAGATTGGTCATGAATTGCTTGCTTTATATCAAAATTAAATTTATCTTTAGGCTGTGAGTGTCATCCAATTTTGATCAAAATATTCCTTTCTTTTTTTAAAAAAGGATGTGCTAAGTTTAGCACAATTTGGAATAGGAGCAATGGATGCACAAGATCTCTACAGAATGAGGTAGATCTGAAGATGGACTTCCAAAGGGCCCAACAAGCATGGCTTAGAAAAATATCCCAAAGGTTATAAAGCTCCCAGGGATGACAAACAGGTGAGAAAATTTAAGTGGTCATGGAAATATGAACACATAAATATTGGATATCTTGGACAGAGGTGGTTTAGATCATTAAGCTTATGGTTCCATGATACGATTGGGGAAACCTACTTAAGGTATGCACAAAACCACCAAGACTGAGCACAGTAAATGTAATCTTGGTAAAAACAAAATATAGCCACAAAGCTTCAAAGTCAACATCAAAAACAAGACCTTCAGTTCACACCAAGAGGAGAGAAAGGAAGGGAGATTTCTAAATAAACTGAGTAACTAAAAACACTGAGATTATCTTGAACTAGCCAAATACTAGAAAGCAAAACTTAATGTTATTTTAGAAGTCATAGCAGTAAGTCTTATTGATGTTTACTAGTATCTGTGTCAGTGTCAGTGTCCGTGTCCGTGTGTGTGTGTGTGTGTGTGTGTGTGTGTGTGTGTGTGTGTGTGTTTGTCCTTACAACATCCATTGTGACATATAGCCAAAACTTGTCTTGTGAAATATTATAATGATAAAACTGGATATGGACTATACTTGAAGAGATTCAAGCCAACTGAGTCCACCTGGAAATGACACTCTCCAACCTGTTAAGCTGCCTGCAGACTGTGCAGTGTGTTCCAGGTTTCCAATTTTTGTGAGCTGTCACCCCTAATGGGGTGGGTTTTGGTAATGCAGCTGTCTTTGAGGCATTTCCCTTCCTTTATAGCTGGTCACCGGAAAAAATACATACACATAACACCAGCTCTCACCAATACTTTCAAAGGTTGATTTTTTTTCTCTCCTTGTTTAATTGTCATTATTAATACCCCCTCTCTCTTCCTAGTTATTTGGAATTCTGATTGTTCTGAGAGCAAGATACCTCACTTAAAAATGAAGGATAATAATTATGAGCAGCTCAAGGGGTTTCCTGTGCATGTGACTCAGACCTTGTCATTTGGGGAAACTAAAATAACAGCCATTACTACCTGACTGAAGCAGACATTTAGACAGTAGACATATGTTACATAAAGATGCCTCCGTCTGATGACCTGGATACCAGTCTGATGCGGAAGCAGAATGGCTAACAATACAGTCTATTGCTATGTTTTCTATGATCTGGACATCATTCTTCATATCGATTGCCTTTTGATGGGTGATAGTACCAAAAGGGGTGGCTTTTCTGCCAAAATGCTTAAGCCAGTCAATATAGTAGTTCACTTGATAAGGGTCCACCCAGCAGAGTCCCCAAGCAGGGGATATTTTATTAATGTTCTGTACTGTCTTATAGTTGTAAAGTATGGTGGATCATCCATGTTAACAGCAAGAAAAGGGGGAAGAAAGAATTTTACAAAGGAAAGATGAATGCAAACAGGCGGGAGGGGGGGAATACAACGTTTAGTATTCTCAGAAGGAGAATTTTATTTTTCGTCTTTTAAATTAAAAAAGAAAAAAAAGTGCACATGCCTTGTGGCCTTAAGGAGAGCAACAGTGGAACAAGGCTGCTTTTGTACTCTATTAAGGTTGAGATTAAAGTCCCTACTGATAAACTGAACATTCTTTAAAAGTGACCAGAGTCAAACAATGTCTGTTTGCTGCTACTTTATTACAAAGACACCACTGAGAATAGCTAAGAGTATACTATTTGATCTTTAACAGGTTGACCAAATGATTGCAGTTGGCTCCACTACATGAGATGCTTTCTGCAAATTATTGTTTCTGGTTATAAACCTTTATAATATCAAAGAATGAATTATGTATGTATTTCATGTTTTCTTTTCTGCTATCAGCCTTGATGTTCTCATTTTAAGTTTCACCCTAGCCTCCTAATAATGCAATATTGAGGCCATTCAGACACTAATTATGCCTCCGTGGCTTTTTTGAAATGACTAAATCAGCATCAGTTCTATAATTATCATTAGCAAGTTTGCATCAGTGGCTCCCATCACTTGAACAGCTCAACTTAAATGATTTGTGAATATACTCATCTGATACATTGAACAGTCTCTATAGATACAAACAGGTGCTTGCATATTACTTTATGTAAAACAGAAAATCTGAACATGTATATTGTATGAAATATACTTTCAATTCAATATTAAAGCATTTTTTCGTGGCTTGAAATATTAAGCTATATAGAAACACCCAGGATACCTGTGCTTTAAAAGCTCAGTTGAGGTGAACAGTGTAAGGAAACAGAAAACTATTACTCATACTTAAGGCTAGACCCAAAGTCTTCCTTATTTTCAGAATGTTCAAATGGGAATCTGGCAAGGATGATTGACAGGAAGAAGTTTCCAAATGTAATGCCTCTGTATTTTCATTGTTTCTGTTCTTGAATTATTAATATTGCCAGTAGTCATTTGCCATGAAAACAAATCAAGGTATGTATGGTAAGCACTTACTTGAATGCAGCACTTTTATATGTTAAAAATATTATAGCAAATCAGTATTTTAATATAATGAAATGGCAAACTAGTGGGGAAAATATAGCAAAATAAGATTTCAATACAAAATTATATCTTAATTCTGTGAGTAAATGGATAAACGCAGTATGGAAAGAATAGTAAAGAGAGAAAGACAAAACAAAACAAAAACCCAGCCACTGAGTGAAGCAAGCACAGTTTCTTTGTATCACTCAGAAAAGAGAGAGCCTCACCTAAAACCAGGAAAACCTGATAAGAATTTCTGAAACTCTGTCGCTTTAGGAATAGTGAAACATACATCAAAAGCAACACCATTGTGTTTTCCAGTAAGAATCACACACGTGTGTGTGTGTGTGTGTGTGTGTGTGTGTGTGTGTGTGTGTGTGTGTGTATTCTTTTACCAAGTAACACCAGATCCTTGTTTTGCAGAAGGAAGAAAAAAAAAAAACTTGTGCCATGCTGTAGTATTTTATGACCTACATTATTACCCTCTGGGTAGTGGAATGATGGTGCCAAACTAATTATTGCTTTGTCTAATTTTAAATCCAGGTCTATGGAGATTAACAGCTTGCACATTAATTCAAAGCACCAACAGCCCACCTAACCTAATGCTGTCTTAAATGAATTAAAAACCCTGTTTAAGAAACTTTAATATACTCTAAATGAAGGAAATGTGTGTCTGTGCTGTATTCAGTGTTTCAAAACCAACTTCACTTTGCTTGCTTTGTTTAAACAGACATATGCCAGGGAAGAATTTTCCTTATATTCGCCCATTACTTCTCTTTAAAATGATACTTCTTCTAAGCTTAAAGCATGGAACTAATTGTAAAGCGCCGGGCAGGGAGAGAAGCAGAATGATGAGTAGGACCACTATGTTCAGCTTAAGGGAAAAAAGTTCAATTCCAATGTATTGTCCCTTTTTATATCTTTGACATTAAATGAATGCCTTTAAACACACTGACATTTTGCAGTATTACAAAATAGATGTGGAGTATTGAACAATCAATACATACAGACCCTCTATTAAAAAAAAAAGCCAGGAAACATATCACTGAACATTCTAGAAACACTGACAGTTTGAGGGACCAGAAAACATTAGATGATTGCAATAACTTTACAGCTGTTTTCCCCATTTCTGCTTCTGTTAGCTCCATCTTCGAAAAGCAGGGTTGAATCCACAAAAATCCCTTCCTTAGAAATCCTCCAGAATTTCCTGTTAGCTCCCTATTGCAATGCAGGCCTCTTGACTTGTACCCACTCCTGCTGCTCTATGGTACATCACCGTTTCTCATTTCCACACCCATTTCCCATTCGGCCCATGTGTCACAGAGACACAGGCAGACCAGAGTTAACAGTTTCTACCAAAACCCAACACTTTTTGTTTTCTGTTCATCGCTCCGTCTTCTACCGTGACATCATTCATTTCTCACAAGCAGTTACAAATTTCAGTGTCAATTAAGGCATTGGGTTAAGAAAAGTGAAGATGGATGCCTGCCTGCCCTCAGAATGCTTACTGCCTGACAGTAGAATCAAATATAGAAGTGCTTTAAAACAGATGTGAAGGGGCATAAAGATATAGGTTCTGATGAGAGCCCAGACGAATGGTCTCTAAATTAGAGGAGGTAAATATTGAAAATCTAAAGCAAATTAGCCTATACAAAAGGAGGGAGGAAGTAACCCAAGCCGAAGACAGAAGGGTAAGAGAAACAGAGGAAGAAATGGGGTAATGTGTGCAAACCACAGTGGTTTATGCTTTGGAAGATAAATGAGACTACTGAGTCCAGAGAAACTGTCCTCCTCCATGAACAGAAAGGAAAACTCAACTCTTTTTTTCTGCTCAGAATCTTTTATAAATGCACTTCCAACATATACTTTGAGCTGTATATTTATCTGACTTTATCTAAACATGTTAACATCAGTTTTGTTTAAATCTGCAATTTTTAGCACAGTATCTTTAGCCACATTAAGTACTCAGTATGCACATTTTGAATGAATATGAGAACCATGAAAAGACAGTCAGAGGTGGCAAGCAAACATATGGATACTTCAAATATATGTGAATGGAAAAACATACTATCATGTATTGTCTGAAGAACACATGTCTGCATAGCTAAGAGAATATTTCAGGTGGCTATCAACCTGGCATGGGTTGGGTCAGTAAGGGTCTACATGAAGCATCCTAGCCCTGTTGGACAGTGTCTGGATTCAAGTGTAATTCCGGACATTTCCAGTAATTTTACTCAATAAGGTCAAGGTCTACACCGGTTTCTCATGGAGGGAGGGGGCTGAATAAAAACTTCTGAGTCACCTTAGCTGAATTCAGACGCAAATAATGATACTTTAAATAATCTTCAATTCTAAAGGTGCATTAAAACTATTGCATGACGATTTTCATTACTGGAAGACTTACTTAAAACACAATCTAGATTGCCTAGATTTTAATCAGTGGCTACTAAATAGTGTAGAAGAAGATACTAGTCAATTTTATGAAAATATATCAAACATAAGTTTCAGATTGAAATATAGTAGTTAAAAATTAAATTATGTATAGAATTTTCTGACAACTGTATGCAGTAGCCCATCATGCTTGCCTTTCTGTATAACATCCAATATTTGTTTCCTTCTTCCTACCTGTGCCTGAGGCCATCTTGCTTTCCTCTCCGTGACATGAACACCCATTCTATACCTTCCCTAGCTTAGATCTCCCCTTGGTCTAGTGAGGGTCAGGAGACAGCCATCTGCAAAATCACATTCAGTTATCTCTATCATTATTGTCTTACTTTTCACTTTTGTTATTGCTTATATTACCCTGTGGATGAGGAAGAGGGAAAGCAGAGTTCTTTCTTAGCTTGAGAAACATACTCATATATACTCACATCTATGGTAGGCCACATACTCTCCCTCAAAGAGAACAATAGTTAGGCTAGTTTCCTTCTGATTTTCTTAAAAAGCCCTAGCCAGGATGTACCATGTAGAAAAGCAACTTGATCAAATACAATTGTTTATGTTTTAATCTCTCTACCATTTAAAAAGTAAAAATGAATCACAGGGTCATGAGCAATCACAGGAAAAATGAGTCAAGTTGGTTCTTCCTGAATTAACTGCTGCCTTGATTAGAAGATCAAGCTATTTTAATGCTCAATTTCTAATTCTCATGTTTAGCAAGAAAAGTTATATAATACATATTATAGAGAAGGAAATCAGTTGCAGCCAGACAAGACTTGCAGGTTTTAATGATGAATGGGAATGGAATATGATGGCCAATACAATGCTATTTACTTTTAGCATATTACTAAAGAGAGTGTTATAAAAAATATAAACATAGCAGGCAAAGCCAAGAGCCTTTGTGAAAAACATTTTTTATTTTACATAAAGTAATTGGAGAAAAGCAACTTTTGCTTATATAGAAAAGTAAAAATTAGAAATCATTCAATACAAATCCTCTGTGGATTTTTATTACATATGTGATTCCATAATGTGTATGCTTTTTTGTGAGACCCTTTTCCTCTGGGGTATATTAGATTTTGGACAATTTAAAACTCTGTAAACACATGCAGTGCTTTGTTGGATAGTTTTTCCCTTTTTGTAACTTCACAGTTAAATTATATTCGTTGGTAGGTTGAACAATGGATTTAATAATATTTCAATGAATACATAAGGAAATTGAAGAAAGTGCCAGCTATTATCTATTAATGAACTTTTGCTCATCATACTTTTCTCTTTCCCTTTTAAAGGCTAAGGACTATTTTGTTTTAGATTATGCTAGCGAATTGCCTTAAGTCTGTCATCCCCATGCACTGTATTTATGTCCAGTGTATGGTTTGATATGTGTGTGTGTGTGTGTGTGTGTGTGTGTGTGTGTGTGTGTGTGTGTGTATATTCTGAGCTAGACCAAAAACTCTAAATTTAGTCTTAGGAATTTAGTGTTGAAGGTTGATAAGTTCTTAGAATATATATATATATATATATATATATGTATATATATATATAATATATTATATATATGTATGAGTGTGTGTGTGTGTGTGTGTGTATGTGTTTTTTTTTTTTTTCAGCAAACAAGGACAGAGCAGTCCTGCCTGTCTGGCACAGAGAGCATTTATATATGTGCAGGAGATTTCTGTGTGCCACCTCACAAATGGGTAATAAACAAAATTAAGAGTGATTTGAAGATTAAAACAAAAATAACCGGCACATTCTCCAACAGCGATCCACAGATACTTTCCTACACTTATTTCTTTGTGGTAAAACGCAATGAACAACTTTTCTTAGTATCATTTTAAATGCTGTCTTCTAAAATGTAAAGAGAAGCGACTTAGTGTCTTCTGCTGCCTCAGAATAAAGTTCTTCTGCTTTATTTCCAATCCTAGTTTAAAAAAAAAAGTGCAGGAAGGTCAAAATCTATTCCAAATAGAAACATCATTTCTTACAAATACTATTTTTTGGCACGCCGCTCTTTGCTTTCAAAAATTGTCATCTGCTCAGATTTAACCATTTAATTTTTTTATTGTGATAAATGCATCTGTTGAGATGCAAGAAAATCTCAAATGAAGAATGAAATTAATTTCTGAGTATATGTTTGGCCTTTTATGAGAGCAGCAATTTCATCTACTAAAGCCCAGCCGAGAGAAGCTGGCAGAGAAGCGGGCACTCAGGAAGGGCATTCGCCCTAAACAAGTGCATTTTCAGCTCCAACCTTCAAAGGTAACATTTTCAGCTAGATGGCCTCCTGGTCGAATGTATAATTTCCTCTTTCATTCTTAGCTTAGTTGAAATATAGAGGACTGAATGTCCACCAGGCCAAAGTATAAACTCGCCATTTATCTATTAAAGTCATATTTAATGAAAATGAAGAGAAATTATTACTCAACTCTCTCTTTCTCTCATTACAATTCCTTAAGAACTTTGCCGGCCACATTATCTCGTAGACATCATGATCAAATGTTATTGTTTGCTTTATTATCTCAGTTGGATGGTTGGCTAGTCTAGGATGAAATAGGTTGAAGGCAATCCTCTCAGCCTAGAAGTCTGAATGAGGTTCCCATTCAAATGATCCTGATTGTTTGGGGGTGGGGCGGGGTGATTAGTAAACCAACTGAGCTTACACTGCATAGTAAGCGTCTGGATGCAGCACATTTACATCTAACAAGAGACCCCAGAAAACGTGTGTGTGTTTCTTAAACCTTATGTTGCGAACAAAAGGCTATCTCAGCCACAGACAATCAGCACTGCACTGCTCCCTGGGATGCGAGCCACACACTCAACTGCACATTTCATTCTTCCTCAGCTCCTAGCACCACAAAGCCCCGATTCTCTTCCTTCTCCTGGGTCCCCAGATTGCTCCATAGCGGGGGGCTGGGAAAGCTGAAGCCCCAGGTCTCTGCCTGCGCACCAGCAGCCCGCACCGAGGGCCCCCCGGGCTCTGCTCTCCCCTGCCCGAGCCGCCTGGGGGAGGTAGGGAGGGGAGCCGGGGAGCTCGAGAGGGGACCGCACACCTAGACACTTAGGGCTTTATTTATTCGCGGGGAGGCAGCTGCGGAGAAGTGGGTTCACGCTGCTCTGCCTCCCCAACTTGCCTCTCCCTAGCAGATAAAGTCATTTTCTGGCTGGTGCTGGGGGCCTCGGGGACCAGGGCGCGGGTGAGGTCCCGGCGGCTCCGCGTCCCGTCCCGTGCGCGCCGCGGCGGGGGAGGGTTGGCCCGGTCGCAGCGGTGGCCGGAGGGCCTGGGAGGGGCCCTCGGGGGCGCGCGATCGCGCGTGGACACCCGGGCCCGCTTCCCCCGGGGGCGTCGCTCCCCGCGCGCGGGCTGGGCCGGGCTCCGCGTCCCCGAGCGCCGGCATGACCTCGGGGCCCCCTCCGGGCCGCGGGAGCGCGGTTGTGAGGCTGGGCGGCCGCCGAGGCCCGGGCCGTGTAACATGACCCGGCGGCCGGCCATTGCGCCCTCCCTGCCCGCGGCCGGGCGCCGCTCGCCGCCTCCCGCCTCCGCTCCCCCTGCAGCCCCGGCCCGCGCCGCCGCTCCCTCCCGGGGCTCCCGGCCCGCCGCGCTCCAACGCCCGCCTCTCGCCACTGCCTTCCGACGCCCGGCCGCGCGGCCGCCAGCGTCTCTTTCTCCCTCTCTCCTTTGAAAACTGATCTTTGGCTCTTAGTGTGAAAGTGATTTGAATTTGGCTCGGCGGCGCTCTGCGCCTGCGCTCAGCCTCTGGCATGCTGGCTCCTTCCAAGCAGCTGTTTTGGGTTTGAAATTCCAACATGGCAGAGGCTGCAGTCCGTCTTCCCTTCAAAAACTTGGAATGATTTCAAATCATAGGCACCTTCACTTAACCCTAGCTTCCATTCATCAGCAAACACATCGGATCGATGCTACGCTAACCTATCGGGAGCTCGCTCCGCGCGTCCAGGTAAGGAGAGCTTCGTAGTTTTCTACCATCTGTTTAAATTTTTTGTTTTTGTTTTATTTTTAAAGAATATAGATAGATCCAAGACCTGTAGTGAGAAGAGGTCTCTGAGTTGTGCCGTAAACAGTAAATTTAATTTGCATTCGTTTCTATTCTGTACGCCAACCTGCTGTCTAATTTCTCCGTAGAAAGTAGCCCTGAAACATTATGATGCATATTTCTGCAGCTTAATCATTGTAACAATAGTATGGGATTAAGAGTTCGTGACTACAAGAATCTCGCTTTTCGCGATATTGGGCTTACTTACTACTATCTTTTTACTTCAAAAAATAAAAAAAATAAGAAAGCGGAGCCATAGGGTGGGGCTAGACTTTCTTCGGGAACTAACTTCTAAGTAAATACGAAGTGTAAATAAGAATCTTGCACACACACAAAAAGTTGAGGTTAAATTACAATCTCGTGGCTGGGGTGTCGAGAAAAATGTCAGAGGATCGGTTGCAGAAAAATGTAAGCACATCATCCGGGAGGGGGTACAGCGTGGTGGGCGTATTGTTGGCAAGGAACGGGAGAGAAAGATGTATAATTTAATGGTATATACAATCCACTGATCCTATTACCGTCCTCCCCGGAGCTCTTGTTAGTTTCAATGGGAGTGAGTGAAATTGACATGGACTTGCATTCCTGGTCATGTGCTTTTTTTCCTTTCTTTCTTCTCCTGTGATCTGAGATCCCCTTTTTGTTGATGTTGCTTTCCCCCTTAATTATATGCATGTAGGTTAAATGAATACCTGACGAAAGGGCCCACGTTTCAAGGCAGTGACATTTGATAGCTGAGAGGAAAAGTGGCTTTAATGAAAAGCAACCTTTGGAATTCCTGCTTGTGAGAAATCCAATTCAGCTTTTTGTGCTACCAGCAAGAAATGATCAGTAGCACCAGTGTTTATGGTATGTCAGTTTTGGAATTTACTTCCTTTGCATTTAAATAGGGAAGACAAATTAAATAGCATGATAAAACCATTGGAGACTGCTTGGGATCAGATGCTCACGATGTACAGTTCTTTTTAAATATGCCTATATCTGTTTATTTTAATCTGTCACTATGCTTTTTTTTTGCATTTGCTATCACTTGTTTATGTATTTTAGTTTTGATTAGTACATTACTTGTGGACAGGACACTTTCATTGGTTTTAGCTCTGATCTTGAAGTTGCATGTTTCTAGTAATGCTCTCTATAGGGCTGAAGTCAAATGGTATGTAAATTAGTTTAACTCAGGGTGGGATTTTTTTGTTGTTGTTGTTTTTGGGTGGGGGGCAGCTGGATGGAGAGGGTGGGAGTGTGGGGTAAAGATTGCCAACTAATGAATATATATATATATATATATATATATATATATATATATATATATATATACACACACGCAGGACTGGATGGAATTTTCTTTTTCTTTTTTTTCTCAACCTATTAATGGAATTTGACTGTCTGCTCTCTTGATTGCACTTTCTGGAGTAATCGGTTCATCTGTGTGGACCCCCCCCCCCCTTTGGGTGAGTGAGTGAAGGTTTATCTTTAAAATGAAAATAAGATATGTAAGTGCATATTTTTTGATTACTCCAGTCTTTAAGGTCTTATAAGAAATAGTGTCAGTTTTTTCTCCTCTTGCCATTCACTTGTCTGTCTGTCAGTGATTTTTACTTTTAACCTGTGACAGAATTAAATAATCAGGCACTGAATTGACTTTATATGAAATCACTCTTTCCTCTTTCTTTAAAAAAAAAAATAAAAAGTCAGTTAAATGGAGTGAGGGGGATTTTCAATAGCTCTCGTGGCTGTGCTGTGTCTACTTTGTAATACTCAATTAAGACTAAAAGGGGCCAAGAACAGAAAGATGAGAAAGTATTTTGCATGACCAAAGAATATGTGCACTTTAAACTGTTGTGTCGTTGTTGCTGTTGTTGTTACGTTTTCCCCATGCCATGGATTTCTCTTTAAAAGAATGAAAGGAGAGACAGAAATAAAAGAAAGAAATGAGAGAGGGGCAAAGCTACCAGGCATCTGTAGTGTGGCCCTGGCTAGTGCTTTCTCATAACACAAATGAGAATACTAGGGAAGGGACTTCAGGACTCCTAGAGCGACATGCACTTCTGCCTGGGCTCTGCTGACTATAGGACTAAACACACACCACACTTGCAGGATAGGAAGGATTTGATTGGATTTTGCATTTGGAACTTGTTGACTTTGAATCGATCAATAAGAAGACTGTTTATTTTAGATGCACATAATTTGCCCTGAGAAATGTTTTAAGGAGGAGAGAGCATAGCTTTTTTTTTTTTTCCCCTGGAGCTGTTGGAGCGAATGGGATTGCCAGATGGGCGATTTCCCTCTGTGATGTTAAAGCTGTAATATATATTCAGAGCAGATTGGGCTGCTGCCTGTGATCAGGAGGATATTACATTTATAAATTTTAAATCGGAGCTTGGACAATGTGCTGAGAGCAGAAATTGGATGGTCTGACTGTTCACCGTATTGATACTTAAACATGGTTTCTGGATAGTAGTAATACTCATTATTGCAATAATAAGTAAAAACACACACTGGCAACAATACTATTGAAGGCATGTAACAGCAAATTTTAGTATGTAAATTGCTCCGAGACTACACTTCGCTTACAATTAAGTAATAGTCAGATAATTTATTTCTCTGTGTGTTTAAATGCCGGGTGTGCAAATGATGTTCAGAAGTCTTGTTATCATTCACTGGAATCTGGTAGCGTCTGTGTGTACATATATATGCATATATATACACATGTGTATAGAAAGTAGACACATGTATATATGAATTAAAGGGCATCAGTGGCTTCTATTTTCTATCACTTTGATTGTTTTTAGATTTTGTTTATCTCAGATGTGTGGCCTAAAGGAACCAGAGCCACAGACCTAAAAGGCTACGAAGTGGGCAAGTGCCCACACTCCTCAGCTCTGCTGTTGCAAATTAAAAGTGTGTTGTGGTCAGGAAATGAAAGCTACAATGTCTCTTTTGAACAAGTCGTTTATCAAGAGAAACATCTATCAGGGGCTGCCTTGTCACATTGATCCTCTAAAAGTTAGGTCTGAGGTGGAAGCTTCTTTGATGCTTTTGATCCTAAATTTAATACAACGGGGAGAAAAAGAAAGATATTTTGACCAATATAGATTTTTTTTTAAAAAATTGTTTCCTGGAACCAACAAGATCTATTTGTTAGTACCGTACTATGTGTGAAATTTTCTAGCCATCACAGTTGGTAAAGGTTTCAGGGGGAAATCTCAGGGTTTATAAATTGATGGTTGTTCAACCATACATTTATAATACTTCAGTTATGGGCAGCTTCTTGATTAATATGGGCACTTTGAAAAGAGATTGTTTGCAAGGAAAATTTATTTTAAAAGAGTGTTTGGAACAATATTGAGAGTCAGCACTTTTCATTCATTTAAATATTGAGTTCTTTCTTCTCTTTATTCTTTTACTCTTGGTGGTTTTCACTGTAATTGTGACTAACTTTTATTTGGCAAAGCACTCATTTTTATTTCCTTTTAAACTCTGTCCCCAAACATTCTTGCATGTGTGATTGCTATTGTTTATTAATTTTGCATGTGGTTGGTTATCAATATAAACTGTACAGACTTATGAGTCTTTTGGAGTCTCAGTTTGAAAATAGGGGTACCACATTAAGCATGGCACATTTTCCTGAATACAGTGCATGCATTATTCAAAATTTAAAAACATTTAAAAAATGATAACCCAGTTTTTTCCCCCAAAATGTTTTGTAAAGACAGCTAAAAACAGTTTGCTTTAATTTTGGACACAAAGAAAAGTACTTCTTTGAGAAAGAGTTTTTGGCTACCTGCCTTACAGGGTTGCTGGCCACTTGTTCTTCCATGTACTCTATTAAATAAGCAGGCAAGAGAGTGGTGGGAGTTTTGAGGAGTGTAATACTTGCTAATTAATCATGTCTGAAATGAAAGAATCATAGAAGGGTAATACAATCTCATTGTTGTTTTCCTGGAAGAGGGTGAGACTTTTGTTTGGAAGCTGTGCATGTGAGTAGACTCGCTTTTCTTTGCTTTTCTCCTAAATAGAGAGTTTATAGGGTCTTTTGCAATTATTCCAAGAAACATTAAAAAATACTCTATTTTTCTTCTCACACTGAATCTGTGAGGTTCTTAAACCAGCATCTAACCCTTCTGAGGACAAACAGGGTTTCTTTCTTTCATTCTTCCTTATTTTTTTAAAGTTATATTTCAGACGCTTGGCAGTTGAGCTTCTAGCAGAAAATCTTTTTTGTTGTTGTTGCTGCTGCTGTTTTTGCTGTGAGGAACTTTGGAAATCATTTTGGAGGCTGCTGCTTCTGATAGACATGCAGCAGAGTAGAAATTTCATTAATTATCTTCAGCTAATACAAGCATGTGGTCAGAGCACAAGACAGCAGCAGCTTCTGGAGGAGTCCACAGAGACAGGCAGCGGCACTAGCTGCTCCTTGTAAGGTAGTTTAGAAATACAGCCTCCTGAAAGAAGTGCATCCTTTCCTTACTGCTAAACTGTCTTGTTCCCCGAGCTCCAGGCCGCCAGGCTTTGGATGTTACTATCTTGCCAGGTTGTACAGAAAGGCAGATGCAGAAAGTTTGCAGTGGGTTGCAGGATTGCCATTTCCAGGTGAAGGTGGGCTCTCTGAACTCCCTGTTTCTGTCAGTGTTTTTGGAAGCCTAATGATTGCCTAATTAAGTAATCAGTTTTAATCGTCCCAAATCAGCAGAATGATTAGGTGTATTTGAAACAATTGCAGGCCTTTTTGGTTTTGGGCTTTCTAGCTGTTCTCAGAGCCTTGCTTTTACAGGAGTGTCTGCAGCTTTTTCCTTTCATCAATGAACTCCCCTGTCTGAATTCCGTCTATCACTTTATAAAGTGCCACAGGCATTGTTGTGGAGATAATGCATTTAATTGTCAAGAATTTAAATTGATTTATCTATTTTTGATAACAAAAAAAATGTTGCAGACATTTGTGGAAATGTTGGCCGTTACTGGTGGAGAAGGTTCTATTAATTACCATATCAGTTGTTGAGTTATCGATAAATTAGAATAAGCAAATAGAACAGACGAGCATGCAATTAAAAATGTCATAAGACATTTTTAAAGATAAACTACTGTGACAAATACATAAACCACTGTTTTTATAGAGATATATAGAAGCTAATACTCTATTGTCATTTGAACTTAGCTATTTCTTCAGGTACCACTGCAAAGACTGCAGTCCAAAAATTGATAACTTTCGAACACACAGACATATACTTTTTTTTTCTTGGAAACAATAAAAATAAATGGCGCCCTCAGCTAATATTTTCATGGTTGGAATTTTATCACAGTCTTTTTCTTTTTTTTCTAATCTCATTTAAAATTAATTTTTTATCTTTTTACTTCTTGCTTTCCTTTTATTTCCATTTAAGTTCTTGTAGACAATTCAAGCATACACTCTTCGACAGGAATGCTGACTGCTAATTCTTGCGTTTGCTATTACTATTTAAATGTCTGTAAGTTGTTTACTAAAAGAAATGTAGTGCAAATTCAGAACAGACAAAAAAGTGAAAATAAGGAGTTGGCAAAGCATGGCGAAGATGGATGGGACTTGTAGGTTTAAAGCAAATTGAAAGCAGGGGCGTATACCAGGTTCTTTAGGCTAAAACCACAGGTATGTGCCCAGCCCTGGCATGCCCCTTGGATACCTGTTGACTAGTGGTCACTCAGATTGAGGGGGCAGAGCAGATAGGTGATCCGAAACCATCAAAACACTAGATATCATCTGGCGCTGTCTGTGAATAATATTTACATATTTTATGCAACAAATCTACTTCTTGTCCTGTTGCTTGAATATTGACACTCTGAGGCACTCCAAAGGCAGATTTCAGTTCAGGAGAATTCATGTCAAATGATGTAGAAATGGATGTGTTTGCTCGTATTTTAGCATTTGTACTATCTCTTCTAATTCTATTTTAAAACTGATAGGGCTTTAAAGTAGAATGCAGAATTTATTATGTGAAGGCCCAAGGTTAACCTCTTTTCTGCCCTCTAATTCATTTATTTATTTTGGTTTGGAAAAAAAAGTCTTTTTTAGAAAAAACAAATTAAATAATCTTGGAAATCTTGGTCCTTGTTAAGATTTTGTTCTTATTTTCATAAGCTGAATAGCTTTTATTAAAATTATTGTTATGTAATGTACTAGTACATCATTTACAAATAAAGATTTTTTGATGCAAAATGCAAAATTTAAAACACTCATAAATTTTTTTCCTCAATATCTTAATGTTGAAAATGCTTTCCTCAGTTTCTTTTCTTTGGATTTTGGTCTCTGCTATTGATTTACGTATTTGTCACAGTGGTTTATAGATATATTACTGCTGAGGGAACAGAACATGCATTTTACTTTCCCCACAGAAACCCCTCTTGTTTATCTAGAATAAACTAATACTCTACATATCAATTTGATGCTTTAAAAATCATTGACAGTTGAACGTTGTGCATGTGTGAATGTAACTTCTCAGAGAATGAATGACCTGTGCTTTCCTGCATTGGTTCCTGAGACAGTGTTATGCAGGGAAACAGTAGGATGTGGAATTATAGTTGAAACGCAGTGCAATGTGAAGTCCTGGCTTTCTGTATATTGCAGGAAACTTTGTGTTATTCTTTTGACTTATTATTTTTTTTTCATTTCCAAATGCCATGACCCTCAGCTAGGACCATCTTCCTCATTTATGGGGCCCAGCATACAATGAAAATCTGAGATAGCGTGTTTAAAAATTATTCATAATTTCAAGACAGCCACGACAGACCATTCCAGCAAGTGCAAAACTCTTGTGTTGGGGTCTTTGTGCCTGCTGAGGTCACAGGGCAATGAGGCTACACTTGGGTTTACTGTCTACAAAGTGTAGTAAGGGACAGCTTTGGGGAAATCAGTGGTTTTCGACGTGGAGACTGGCTATTCTTTTTATTCGATTTGGCTCTGTCTAAAAGGGTACTAATGGGAGTTGTTAAAAAGAACAGATAAAATAATAGGCCTTTGGGTACTTCTATTTTTACCCTTGAACCGATGTATTTGTTTTAATCTCATATTGTCTTGTACTTGCTATATCTCATGAGTGTTGGTGTTTTTGATTATGTGTACATAGGTACATAGTTAAGTAAGTATATCCCAAGCACAGAGGAATTATTTCAGAGAGATTGGTAATAAGAGCCTGGATGCCTCTTCCTTGCCTTGTACCACCTCTACCCTTTCCTAAGGTCAAGAAATCTAAAGTTATCTAAATGTATATAAAATTCTGACCATTAAAAATAATAAAAGCACAGCTCATTGAGTGGCAGTCAGAGAAGAGGGACAATCACAGAAATAATCACCTTGTTATGTTAGCATCAGTATGGGTATTTTGACACGAGGAGGTAGCATTGTAGCTACCTAACTGTGGTGACAGGAATGCTGAAGGAGAAAACAACTCTTTCATGCAGGAGTCCTAGCCCTGCAGTATGTGATAATCTCATTCAAATTGTGGACTTAGTTTTTCAGCTTGCCTTGAAATACCCTGCCTCCCTCTGACCTAGAGTCAGTCACTAGGTGTGGCTGCTTTTCTACTTTGGTTTGTCCATTCTTTGCAAACCCCCCCCCAAAAAAAAAAAAAATTGAAATTCTTGTTTCCCAATGCACTGCTCAATAAAAAGATATTTTGAATTGAGAGGCCCCAAACTGCATCTTGAAGCTGAGCAGCTTTTCAGATAAAGACTGAGGTATGATGGAATGCCCAGCAAGTGTGGATTTGAGTGCACTTGAAGTTGGGCCGTTGATTTTCAAAAGGTAGTTCTTACATCAGATCACTATTGCAAGAAAGAAGATATCAAAGAGCTGGGAAAAAGTCACTCTTCTTTTATGTTACCCAAGACTGGGGTGGAGAAGGGGACTTTAGAGATATTTTAGAGGAAGGGAAAAATGGAACTTATTTAGAATGCCTTCCGAGACTTTGTCATAATACAATAGAGTCTTGGAAAGATATGCCTTCATTCTGAGTAACAATGAGAGGTTGTTCTTTCCATTGATATATACTCTAAAGAAAGGAAGCTGAAAATAAATATTTTAACCCACCTGTTAGTGGTCATCTACATGAAGGACATTGTAACTGTGGAATATTGTTGTTGGGTGCTCATCAATCCATATTTCTCAATGTTCTGTGCTTTGTCTACAGTTTCTGTAATACAATTCCAAGTCTGCTCTCTCTCTCTTTTTTTAACCTTACTCCTATGTTTTATTATATGTTCATATGAAATGTTTGGCTTCAAAAATAATTAAGCTTCAGATCTCGTTTACTATGTGATACTGTGGTAGGCTGCTCTGACTGCAGTAGCTTTTCATTTCCCTGCATTTTCCACTTTTCCCTGTTTCAAATTGAAGTTAAGAATAAACACTTGCTCTCAGATCACATACCTCAATGATGCTAAATTAGAAATCTTAATTAGGTATGATTCATTGATTTTAATCTTACCAGATAATTATTTTGAGTAGGAGAAAAAAAAAAGATTGCCTTAATATTGAAGGCATTTTCTTTTTAATCCCCGTTTTACGATGAAACAAATACTGTTAAATAAACAGGCTACTATTATCCTTTTATGCTTACTAGTTAATACTTTTGAATAGAAATGTGTGGCTGGAGAAGTGAGGTATTGAAAGGACAGCTTGACTGCTTGCAAACTTTGAATGCATTTTTTTGGGTAAATTTCACTGCTAAATATTATAAGGATCCCAGCGGATCTTTTAAATAAGAACTGCAGTTTGACTATCTAAATGAAATATCCACTTGTACATGCACATCGATACTTTTCTTTCTGAAGATATTGGTGTCAGGGATGTTTTTGATACTTTTATGAGTAATTAGGTTAACAGGGTTAGTTAGAGAAAGTATTCTTTCCTGGAAAATGAAAAATTACATTCAAGCAGAGGTACATATTCATGACTTTAAGTACTTAAAATGGTATTTTATGACTCATTTTTAAAGAATAATACCCAATATGTAACTTGTTAAGAATAATAGCCACGTTACTTTTTACAGCATGTCTGTTAAACTGACTTTTCTGTTCTTGAATCCATAGACCTGGAGTCAATTTTAGATCCTTTTTACAAAAGATGTGGGTCTTATGGCCTGACTCCCACCATCGTATTCTTTGCCTTCAGTCTGAATTCTCAGTCTTCCTTTCCAAACGAGATTTCATTTACATTACTCAGGTTATCAGGAAGCATTGGGGAGGGGGGTTCCTGCCTATGAGCCATGTGCAGATATTGGGATCTCAAATCCTTGTCTCACAAACTGGATTGAGAAAAACGGTGAGCAGCTTTGGAGCTTTATATGCCCATATGAGCAAAGAGTGTTCTGCCTTCAGGAATATTTTAAGTGCACTACGAATACTATTAAGTTCCTTAATTAAAAAATATGTTTTGAAATCAACAAATTATTGATAGAAACTTATATATGCTGAGATAGTAGACCCTTCAGAAATAGATTTCAGTTGGAGCTAGTGTCCCACTAAAAAGACATTCTGTGAATGTGCAGAATCTCTTGAGTTTTTAAGATATGGGTATGCAATCTCTATCAATAAATTTTAAACACTAAACTGCTAGGAAAATGTAATAACAAAAGTTCTTTGTTATGTTTTGATCTTAATGTATTACTTATTGAGTGCAGACACCAAATCAATGCTTTTTTTTTTTTTTTTTAGTTTTTCATTCTGTTATTCTGTTTTAGCACCAAAGTAAAAAATATTCTATGGGGAAATGGTTTTATACTACTGAATTTTAAAGATACACAGGGAATCCACTCTCACGTGTTGACACGAGTTTGTGCATCAGAATGGATAAAGTCCTACAGTTTTACAAGTTTGTAATATTTCTTTGAAATTACATCACCAAACCACTGCCACAATGTGATCCCATGGGAGTTGTTGGGATGGGTGATTGCCGTGCACATGCATTTGCACCTAAGTACATGTTGTTACACATTTGTTTATATGTTTAACAATCAACTCTGCAGCTATCCTTTACTTCCTGGCAGGGCCAAGTGCTTCGGCCAGTTTTGCTATCTGCATACTCACCACGAACCTCGCTATCTCAGCTAGCCCCCTACTGCGGAGCTATAATGTACCACCTACCTGTGCATCTGGACTGTGGTGAGACCTGCATTCTTTATAAACTTCTATGCAAGGCTGGTTATTACTTGATCATCTGGAAAATCAAATTTCTCTTGACCCACCAGTATATGGATATTTAGAGCGTGAGGAGGTGGTCTGAATTAATTAAGAGGATGTTAGGGTGTGTGTAGGGACGGGGGTAAAGCTGCCTTTGTGGCCATGGACAAACTATCTTTGATGAATGGCATCTGGTAGAAAAGGAGGACAGAGGCAAAGGAAAAAGAAATGAGAGAAAGTTGTTGAGGCCAAGTTTAGTGTCCTTCTCTCATGCGGTTGGCTGAAAACAGTGCTTATAGTTATGCTGAAAACAGTGCTCATAGTTATGCTGATTTAATCCTAATGCAATTATGTGCAAAAGTGATCACTTACTAGGAATTAATGACCAGTGTACTATGATCTAAGCAAATTATAATCTCCCTGTAAGAGGTGGCAGGTTCTATATCATATTCTGAATAACAGAATTTGTGATTATCTACATGAAAATACTGATTCTTAATTTACCTGCACATAAGTTGAAAATGTTTAAGGACCGCTATGCCTTTAATGGGGCCTAATTTTACTCTTAGAATCCTTTTTTTCCTCTCTTGATATCTTCCATTTGCTTAGCCCATAGTTGAAGTTATAGAAAAAGATTTATTGACATCTGTCTCTTATATTGCTTCTTTTTGAATAAAGTATGTTTTATCGATATACAGCAGTTCTGGTTTTAGTTATTGTTTATTAATTATTTAAGGGAGGAGGGTGGAGTCAAAGAGAAGCAACATTATTTTGCTCCTGAAGCGATTTCAAATGTAAAGTTAGTCATGTCAGTCACTTTTACTAGCCCAGAGATTTGTACATCTCGTGAACTCATAAAATTTTCACTTCCTTTAAAAGATATTTTTTGTCTACAGACATAAATTATTGTTCAGAATTAAGTATATTAATGATGCATGCTAGTAGTAGCTCACAACCTGCGTTGACTCTAGGAGTAGAGAATGGTGCATGTCAGGACTTTGGAAATGACAGTGAAGAGGAAACATGACAGTAGAGGCCCACAGCCTCTTGTATTGATTGCCTAGGTGAGTCATTCAATTCTGCTCAACCTCAATTCTCTTTGTCATAAAAAGAGATGGTATTCCATAATGGCTAAGGAACAATACCGAGCTGTTTCTCTGTTTACTAGTGAGCTTGGGTGGCTAGGAACCTTAAGAAGGGCTCTGTTTCTCTTCACGGAGCAGGAGACCTTATCTTGGAAACAGTAAAGGAAGCCAAAGGACCATTTGTTGCATGATTGAGCCTTTCACAGTAATTTTTTTTTTTTTTTACTAAATATAGTTACTAATTGGTTGCAAGTAAAAGTGTCAGATATTCCAATACCTTGGAAGACAATAAGTATTAATTAGCTAATGCATTTCCTCTGTAAGAAGTTGAAAAGAGATTAGCAGTCAGATTGGAATATTCAGTGGATATAGGGACCTTAAATCCTCCACAAATATAAAAAGGAGATCGGTCTGAAAGTTGTATCTTCATGAAATCATAGAGAGAATCTCTTCACTGCACTTCATCCACTCTCGGTTTGCCTTAATTATATCCCTAGGATACTCTTCAGTATTGGTTAAAATCCTACCAGGACTTTGTATCCAGCTCCAAGTTTGTAGCATCTACCAAATATATTTAGGATTGATTTTTTTTGATATTTACTTGATTTATCCTTAAACACATTAAAATATTTCATTTAGACTTGGTGATATGGCTCAGTTGGTAAAGTACTTGCCAAGAAGGCATGGGAACATGAATTCAGATCCCCAGCACCCATAGAAAAGCCTGGCACGGTAGTTTACACCTATCCCTGGGCCTGGGAGGTGGAGGAAAGAGAATTCTCCTGGATTATTGGTTAGCAGTCTTAAATGAGCCAGTGTCAGTTTCAGTGAGAGGCACTTCTTCAAAACATAAAGTGGAGACACTTGAAAATAATACTTGCTGTCCATATCTGGCCTCCAGCAGGCTCCTGAACACAAAAGACCCACCCCCACCACACACACACACACACACACACACACACACACACACACACACACACACACACACACAGAGTTTCCTTTGGTCATTAACATAATCTTTCTTCTACTGAGTGCTACTGCTCATTGGTTTGTATTTTTTTTCCCATTAGGGAACTGTAAATTCCTATGAGCAGACACATCAAATTCATTTTTAATTTCCTTAGCATGTATACACAGTATATGAACTGTATAGGTAAACCTCTGGTGGTTTGAATTGGTCAAAGCAATAGAAACTGGCATTTTGTTACTCATTCACTAATCTTACTTTAAAAAATAACAAGGTTCTTGAAAACATATAGTGAGAAAGATACAAAAATTATATACTTCATTTTAAACAATGAAATTTCTTTGTATTCATTTTCAAATAAGTGTACAACATAGTGTGTCTTATGATATTTTATGTCTACATCACTTTACTTTGTTTCAATTTCTTAGCCAAAAAGCTGCAAAACTATATATTTTCTGTATTCTTTGTATAATTACCAAACAGAGACAATATAACCCTGAAAAATAGTTGTGTAATTATGTATCTTAAAAGAAGCTTGTATCCATTCTGTTTTATATACCTGGGTAGGAGGCATTTAAATTATCCTGTTACAACCACATCATAGTGCTACTTTTAAAATCCCACAAAATGTAGTTCTCTTCACTACTTTAATTATAGGTTACAAAAGAGAGCATCAGGTAATGGAGCAAACTTTTTAATGTTTTTTTTTTCTTGTGAATTTGAAGTCTGAAAATTTGAGGGAATATAACCATAAAATACTGAAACTGGGAAATTGCTGTCAGTGTTTGCCATACTAGTGCTGGTTGCTGAGTAATTGGTTAGTCAGCCTTTGGTTGAGCAGAGGAAATCAGCAACACCCTGACACTTCTTCCTAGGTTGTCTTTTCTCTGACTAATACAGAGTCTAAATGTGTGCTGTGCACTCATCGTGTACTTCTGGGGGGATATGACAGTACTTGGGGTGGTAAGACGTGAGACACTAACTCGCTGACCTGTTCTTGGTATGCTGACTGAACTTGCAGCAAATCTGTAGTTTGTAAATGTCTTTGGTTAACATTTTCATTGGCGCTGTTTTGTTCTGTTTAGTGTCTGACAGTATTAATTTATTTTGCACTAAACACTGGGCTGTAAAGAATTCAGCTGCAAGTCCACCCATTGACCTCTGTCTTCCAGTGGCTCAGTTCCCTTACCAGTTGAGCGTGTGTGTTTGGGGTCAGTTTCATTCTAAATCTGCTTACTAATCTAGTCTCACAACAAATGCAATTCTAAAATTTTCCAAGGGAATTTCAATTTAACCAAATGCTGAAATATTTTAAAAAGTTTTAATTTAACAATTGTGTTTTTAAAACTAAAGATGTATTACTACTTGTTCACCTTGCTTCAGGAAAGAGCCCAGTTAAGAAAAACAAACAAACAAAAAACCCAAACACTTTATTGTCATTCTTTGAAATACACATCTTTAAAAGAAACCTGTACCTTTTCTACAAACTCACTCAGTCTTTTCTGACTTGGGCTTTTCAGAGATGAAGAGTTCCAGATGCTTGCTAGCTTCATGTTGAAATCTGGAAGGGTCTCATACTGTAGGTAGAAGAAAATGTCTGCAGTGTGGCTGTTGAATCTGGATTATTATTAAGAAGTGCCACTGAGTGACAGAGAACAAATGTTGCTTAGTTAATTGCATTATAAACACTGAACCTTCAGCAAACAGCATTTACACTAAAGGACAGTACTTTATTGGTAGAGTTAAAAATACTGAAACAAAACTGTTTCTCCAGTTTGTCTGCCACAGTGGAGATCCATGTGTTGCCTCTTTAAATCAGTTCTCCCGGTTTTCTGTAGCCACTCAATAATTTTTAAGCAAGTTAAAAGTTGCTGAAGTGGAAATTCAAATCTACCAGAGATTAAAGATTGAATTGTGAAGCCTCATGATGGTAGCTTGCCAATATTCAAACTAAATCAAGGGAAGGTTTAAACGGGCTGCCTTAAACTTCTGCTTGATTTATGAACAGGGAGTTGTGGGGTTTTAAGTGAGGTGACTGGAGTATCCAGGAAGATTCTTTGCACCTAAAATGCTAGTCATTTTTCCTTTAGACTTTTAATAGGGGCATATTGAAAGATGCCTGCGAAAGGGTCATGATATAAGTTAATGACCACAAAATATGAGCCATGGTTCCAATTCACTGGTCAATGGTTTATTTTAATTTTAGCTGTGAGTCCAATTATTAACCTCTGTCTTCTAGTGGTTCAGGAGCTATCTCAACTTGTGTTCTTGGGAGTCAGTTTCTTTCTCAAATATGCTTACTAGTCATACAATAAATGACATTATAAAATGTTATGTGTTATGTTCTTTTATATTGCATATACATGGGTACCTGTGAGTAACTGAAATTTTAGTGAGGTTTAGACATGGAAATGTTGAAGAATGTGAAACCACATTTGCCTTGAAATCTGAAATGAATCATAGCTTTTTATGTGAATATAACCAAATATTTGTGTGTGTGTGTGTGTGTGTGTGTGTGTGTGTGTGTGTGTGTGTGTGTGTGTATGGGGATGCCTGCATGTCTTCAGTAGAGAAACCTGTAATATATGACAATATTGAACACTTTCATTCTGAGTCAGCAGACAGTTGATAACTTTATACAGATATTATTTGAGTGCACCAATTTAAATCTACCCTCATTCTTGTCTACGTGGCTCCTGTTTTCCCCTGATGTAGTACCTCTCTGTCCCTTGGGAGTTAGGTTTAGAATGGCATTCATTTGAAGTCTCGGTAAGCAAGATTTATTAGAAATAAAAACTGAAACTGACAATGGTCATTAAAGAGCCATTTAAGATAGGTTTAATATGTATGATAGGGAAATGCTCTACCACTGAGCTACATTTCCAGCCCGAAGGATGCTTTTTAATGGATACTTTTATTGATAGTAGAAGCAAACAAACAACAATCCCATGTACAATTATTTCTCCTAATGCTTACTTGCTCCGAGCAGATGGCCACATTCGCACACATCGCTCATGCCTATACCATAGCTCATATTTTGTGGTCATTAACTTCTTTTTTGGAATCAGTCTTTGTGCAGGGCTTAGTTTAGCCATGCATATGTCCTTGAAGAAATGTAACATCTTTCACAACATTTTGTCCAAGTGAAATCAGATAGCAGTTTTTATTGCAGAACCAAGCCTACAAATGTTTCGCTTTAAAGACAGTTTTAATAGAAAGAGTAAGGTATAAATCATTTAAGCAATTACCTGTACATCATGGTTGCGGGGCTTGGATGGTCCTGTAGCCTCAGATGTTTCCAGATTCCAATAATAACCCAGACCAGATATTTACAGCTTAATTTTCTGTACGTGTGCACTTGTTCACAAATGGCTCCCATTTTCTGTTGGGCAACTGGGCTACTTAGAGGGACCGAAAGAAAAAAGGAAAAATGAAAGTGATTTCGTTGTTGGCGATGACAAACATGATGTTTATAAGTTGCTTCTAGAAATTGTGGTTACTTGAAAAAGAAAAACACTAAATTCTACAGAAGTTTTGCACTTAGAAATGAGATAAATTATTCCAATAGCATTCCCATTATGGGGGGAATTGTATTAAATCTTGAAATACTACAGAATCTAAGGGATTCTGTTTTGCTTTCAGTGCGTCTTCTGGCACTGGTGGAGTTATCATGCAGGCCGCTAGTTTTCTTTGCATCACTACCTCAGAGTTTTTCTTCTTACTAGAAACTAAACAAATTGAAAATAATGACTGGTGACCATCTGCTGTGCAGAGATTTCACAGATAACAGTTAACTATTTTATATAACAAGACCAAATGAGAGAGTTATACCAGTAAATAGCAAGCATCAGAGCCATTCCCCTGAACAAAGTGGGGAGCCAGGGAGCCAGCATTTCTTCAAGGAGAATCAGGTGGATGGGCTTTGAAGCTGAGTGTTAACAAATATTTATGGCTGTGCTTGTGTATAGTGCATACATGAAGAACACTATTGTCTCCATTCTCAGCCCTATAATTTCAGTCAAGAAAATAGAGTGGTGTAGACATAAACGAATCGATGCAGTCACATCATCAAAATCTGTTCATTTAAGAATTGAAGTTATACTTCATAAAGTCATAGAGAAGAATAGACTCGGAAGTATGAAGGCTTCAGGTCAGAACCATCGTTTTCTCAGCTGACTGTGTGTTAATGACTAGTGGTTAGCCAGTGTAGCTTTAAATCATTCGCTTGTCTAAGTCTCTGTCCCCCAAATACCTTAACTGGAAATCAGATTGAGTATCTGTCAAAAAGAGGCTGACAGGAAATGATTATTCATATAGTTGCTGTTTGAAGTGTGGGTACTCTCTGCAGAAGACATCAAATAGACAGAAATAGGTGGTTAGGAAGAATGGATTCAGCTATACCAGGTAAAAGGTCCCATTTAATAGTTAATTTTATAATTATCCACATTGTCTATACCCATCCAGTTTCTGTGTTATATACAAGCATTGATTCGATCAATATACTTACATACTCAAAACATGTATCATTTCTCTCTCCAACTTGCACTTATTTGACACTGGGAATTTGCCATACAGCAAGAAAAGTTGTTAGAAATGGGCACTATATTGAGTTCAAAGGACCCATACAGTTCATAAATTCTCTGGTGTCTACTGGATTTTTCATCGGGGAGACTTCCAATAAAAATGATCTATTTTAGAAATAATATTGTTTAGTAGGTTGAAATGTGGTGTAATAAAATTAGACCTTCCGTCTTCTAAAGTTACTACTTAGATGGCACCCTTGGGATGGTAAAATGGTTGTATAAGCAGATGGATCAGATAGTTCCACTGATGGGCACATTTGTCAGTCTCTGTTACAGATATAATATATTCTTCTATCTGTAATCCTGACACTGTTACATCCAAATGAAATCAACATGAGGTTGTCATCTTTAAGCAAATATGTTAAGTGTTGTCTTTTGTGCTTTGGATTTGAAAGAAAGGGGCCCAGGGGAGGCAGCATCATGCAAATGGAACAAATCCCATTTCTTCTGCGCTGTGCTGTTTTTCCCCTCCATGGCAGCTGGCTGTGTTATCTTTGTGTGTTTCTCTGAGTGCTGACAATCCTTTCAGTGATCTGAGTTAGGGCACATTAGAAAGTGGAGGCAGCTGTCTGTCGCTATACTGAGAGACGTGTTTGCTCTACTGCAAAGATGAAGGACCGTGAATCCTTGACACACTCTCCCCCCTCCCCCCTGTACTTTCCAACATGATCAACATTCAGACGCACAGATTGTCTGCTTGGACAGTTTTTTGTTCTGACTGACAGCATCTGGCATAGACAAATTTAAAAATACATAGCATGCCATGCCTGGGCTCGGAGCATCCCTTCTTTATTAATCTTCTCATTTAAACCATTCATTTACATTTCAAGAAAGGTTACAGCTTGATATGGTTGAAACGTTGATTTTTAAATGAATAACCTTCTAATGAAATGTCTTGAATGAGCACCAAGCAGCTAGTGTTCATTAAAAATTACACCCGATTAACAGGGCCTTGAGAGCCTGAGAGGAAAGGGATTTCTTATTGTTTTAATCCACAATGCAATCCAGTGTTTACCTTTCTGGTACAAAGCGAATAGAAATGATGCCTGTCCTTGCAACACTTCTGATACAGTGCACAACTATGATATGGTCTTTAAGCCGACAAAACACTTGGCCTTGTTTAATCAGCTTTCTCTCCTCCCTCTTAGAATCCCCAGAGGTGTTTGTAAATTTTTAAACATTATCAAAATATGCCCTTCTCAAATCCTTTCTTTCCCCCTAGTGCTATGTCTCTAAGTCCAGATTGGGGTGTGTGTGTATGTTTTTGTGTGAAAAAGTGGAAACCACTTGGATGAAACCCTTTCCCTGGGCTCAGGAGAGTGGAAGAATATCTTGTTTGTTTGCATTATTTGGTAATAAAAGACGACAGTGTAACACTCTTTCTTTGCTTCTCATGCCCCTGCACACATCACCTTTCTCATCCATCTACAATCCTACACCAACCCCAGTGCCTGCTTGCCTCTAATGCTTGTAAAAAGTAATGTGACTATTGGCCATGTTGGTCATCCTGTAGACACTGAGGCCAGGACTGGGGTAGCTTGGGTGGACGAACATTTACCTTTCATCCCACAGGTTAGACTTCCTGTCACTGCAGATTTCTGCTCTAGCCAGTCAATGCTGAGGTTGACTATGTTAGTTGTAAGGGCTATTTGCAGGGAATGGTGATAAAGAATTACAACCAAAGATAAACACATTTATTCAAGTGCTGGGTTGTGCTTCTGCAAAGCAAATGGATAGCAAAGAAAAATGGACTTCAGAGAAGCCTAATGAACAGTTGTACGTAATGAAGGGATGATTTTTAAAATCGCATGTAAGAGGTCATTTGCTGTAGGATGAATTGTGGCAAATGTCATATAACAATAGACGTTGAATAAAAATGAAGAGAGATTACAGTGATGTATCAAAGCACTTTTACATTCTTTAATACTGTCAAAAATGACATGCTTTCTCTATGGCGTTTATAAGTTTATTTAATTTTTCTGAATTGTTAAATTGTAAACTCATTTTATTTAAGCAAAGTGTGTCTTGAAAATCAGTGAATCTGGAATCAGCCTCACTTGGTCTCTTATTGAGTAAAGTCCTCCTGTGTCTGGACATTTAAGGTAGACATTATTTGGCTTCTTCTTCTTGTCCTGTTTTTACTTTTTTTTTCTTACCCCCCAATTAGATGGCAAGAAATCAAATCTGAGTAGATACAGGGCCAGTGTTTTGACTGCTAGTAAATATTTTACAATCTACATTTTAAATATAAATTAATGTCTTGTTTTTCAGTTTTTCTTTTTTAATGAACACCGTTTAAAGTTAGTGCCAATGTGTATCTGTAAGCAAACTGGGAATGTGTTAGAGTACACAATTCCCTGGAGGAGGAAGCCAGGTTTAGCAGTAATGCTTTTAATCTGGACTTGTAGAGGATTCAGGAGCGTCCATAGATCTGCTCCAGCAATTACCATACCCCAAGTGGCACTGGAAGAGACATTTGCCTAAAAACTTGATGTCTTCATTACACTGTTTACATTTTAATTAGAAACATGAAAATTACTGATTCATACAGACAACTATAGTTTAAGTGGTTTCGTTCACCATCCAATAAATCATAAAAAAAATCCCTACAGTTGGCATAAATAGTTTACTAGGAATCATTCATGGGAATAATGTGTTGGCACTATAAGCTGCTTAAAATATGTTTTTATTTTACCAGAGGTAGAATTTGCATATAAATTAGAGAATGGCATTTTAAGTTGACAGTCATTTATGCAGAATACCACCCACATGCAAATAAATGTATGGGCGCCTGCCTATACTTACTTTGAGTTTATAGGTTTTATAGTATTGTGGATACAGCTATGTACCCAACATGGCCTATCTGTTTAAAAACTGCATGTGATCTTCTCTGAAAGTCCTTTCAGAAGTGTTGTGGTTGCTCTAATTATGTATAGCCACAAGCACATCCTTTATGTGTTGAGCAATATGAACTTGCAAGAAGGGACTATGTTTATTTCCGGGTGTCTGGAAATTGAGTTGCTGGTTCATCTGCTCATTGGTGCCTTACTCCTACAGCTCCTCTCCTAACTCTCACATGTCCTGTCAATGCTGCCGTCCTAAAACCTGCTCTCCCTTGGTTCTGTGGCTGGACTGAAGCAGTGTGGCTGTCAGAGCCCATTCCTGAGTCAGCAACACAGCCATTGCTTGACTCCTGTGACAGTCACTCAGCCGGGTTTTTCTATTCCCAGGGGACAGGAGTCCTCCTCATCAGCAAGGAAGAATAACGCTTCTGTGTAGTGTGTTTAAAATCCTGAATCTTCCCACACAGTGTCTGAGTTCAAATCCTCCCTCAGGAGCTAGAGTACTGAGGCATTCCTCTAACCAACTTGTATGTTTTTTCCCCACAACTGCAGACTCCTCTCCTTGCTTCCCTTCCCTCCCTACCCCAGACTCTCTATTACTGATCTATAGTATGCAAAACTGAACCCATTCCCTCCCTACCCCAAACCCTTTAATACTGATCTATAGTATGCAAAACTGAACCCAGTCCCTCCCTACCCCAAACCCTTTAATACTGATCTATAGTATGCAAAACTGAACCCAGTCCCTCCCTACCTCAAACCCTGTATTATTGATAGTATGCAAAAATAAACCCAGAACAGCCACAGACATTAAAAGCTATTTTCCTTTTCTCTATCTTTGTTAGAAAGTTATCAGTCATGGATGAAGGAGGCTCTGTGATTATTTTTTGTTTGTTTATTGTTGCTTAGCTGAGAACCAGCACCCAGTGAGCGAACATATACATTATTGCACTGGAAAATTCACATTTTCAGCCTGGTTTATTTTTCATCTCAGGCCTGTGAGCCATGAGTGAAAGTGAATTTCAAAAGTATGAGATAGGAAGCCTGTCTGTAGGTGTCCACTTGAAATGCTGTAGTAATCACTGTTTAATCTTTTGAATGTAAACAGGTAACCTGTGCTACCTGCATGGAGCGATTTCTTGGGATTGAAGGGCATAAAAACAGTTCTCAGAGGTGGCCATGGACAAGAGACATCATTTCACTTCTGTATCTTTTAGCTTGTCTTCCTTTTAAGGTGTAAGAAGCTTCCAAAGTTTGGAGGTGCTAAAAAGTGGCTTTGTGTTCATTTGTGTGTGTGTTTTAGATTTTAATAGGAAGTCACTGGTTTCCTTTCCATGGCAACAGAAGGAATAGGTCTAGATAATCAGACCAGGACTTTTGAAACAATTATTAGGGTTGAACAGGCAGAGTTCCTGAGCATGTCTGATAGGCTAACAGTAAGCTCATGGGCACCTCCGCCTTGATTTGCTTTGTATTGCCTCTTTGGGGGAGCAGTGTGGGAGCAGGCAGGGTGCTTAATAGGTCTCTATACCTCCTGGATGCGATTAGACACAATAGTGGACATCTGTAAGGATGGAAACATGCTGTTCACTTGTACACACAGCAAGATTCTCAGAGTTCTGTGCAGTCTGGGAAATCCTGTCTGCTTTATGTAGTGCGGCCTGGAACGCTTGTGTAGTGAGGGAGTGCTGGCTGCTGGCCAGACATTGACTAGGAAGTCTGAGGTACCTGAGAGCTTATCAGTTCTTTTGCTTTGTAAAAGAAAAAAAAAGTGATGAAAATGTTGGTAAACTGCCATGAAGGTTTAAGGCCGCTGGAACAAGGAGCCGTGTAATCAGATTGGAAAATGGAGCTGGAGGATCTCTGCATGGAGAGCAGCCGTCTGTGTACCCTGTGAGCCGCTGTGCAAGTGCCTGAGCTGACCACTTTGTTAGCAGATCAGCTTGTTTGCTGCTGCAGCTGGGTGGAAAAGACCAGAGCTTGTGATGGTATGTAACGGAGGGAGAACTCTTGCATGGCACAATCTAATCAGCTTGCAATTAGCTCAGGCCCTACAGTTGCCTTCTTAATTCCCCCCCACCCCCCCACCAACCCTTTGTATTAATGCTGTGTACTTTAAACAATTAAGTAAGGGAAAGACTCCTTCAAGCAAATCAGAACCATCCTTTAATTTTATCACCCTGATGAAAAAGTATCAGGTGGTCCACTGGTCTTCATCGGGAGCTGGAAATTCTCTGGCTCACAGTAAGCATAGAGCTTTTACCAACTGATGTTTAGGATAAGCTTTCAAAGATCTTGGCATGCTTGGTGAAAAAATGGTACATCATTTTGACTAGAATCTAAGTTAAAATTGGTGTGAGTGGGGACTGAAAATCCTTTTGGCTTGTAGATGATGTGTATTTGTTTTTTTTGCTTTTAGTAACTAGAGACAGGCTCTGTGTGCGTGTGTGTTAAAGACAGAGATCTTCGTCTGTTAAATATAAAATCCTTCACGCTGCTGTTTACTCAGGCATCTCTGCACGGAACCTCTTGAAGCTCTGATGACATAGCCACTTGTACACATAATTCTACTGCTTCTCCTTTACCAAACATGACTCGCTAAGGTTGAAAGGAACAAGGCTATCATTGCTGGCCATGTGTGTCACTCGTTAATCCTTTAAAATAAAATTCAGATCCTCTGGGGGTGGGGGTGAGAAGAGCAGAGCACAGATCTGCAAAATCAGCGCAGTAGTTTTCTATTTCCCTCATTCAAGGACAGTGGTGTCTGGGGCACTGCTTAACCAAGGCACCTATTTACTGAAACAAAACAAATCCATCCTTAAAGAAATCGGTTTCAGGAACTGCCAATCAGCCCTTCCTCTTCCTGCAAGCATTTGTCAATGTTCGTGAATCCCTCTGACCAGTTAGCTTTATTGCATGTTCGTCTTTCAGGAGGTGGAAATGGGCAGCATTTTACCAGTGTTTAACAAGCAGCAAGGACTGTTAGGATTTGCTTTTAGTGACTCCTGGAGAATGCATTGGAATGTTTTAAGCTGTTTACCTCCAAAATAGTCAATTCCTTTCCCAAAGTTGTATGTGGTAATGATAGAGACACAGTGATAATAATATCATTTGATTACAAGAGTGTCATTGTCTGCAACATAGTAATGTATTTGCTCTTCTTACAGGATATAATACTGATATTGAACTCTGTATATTCAATTTACTTTTAAAAATGGAGCAGAAACTTGGAACCTATAGCCAAGTGTTTGGATTCAGCATTTTCTTATCTGACAGTCACAAAGTTTAATTGTTCATGTATTAATGCTTCAGCTTGGGCAAGATAGCATGCTTTTTAAATACATGTTGGGCCATGTGTCTTACATTTTGCATTTGAAAGACTCAGTTCTCATTTGATGGAAAATGAGAGTGGATAACAAGAAGTGCATTTCAAATTAGGTTACCTTCTAAGTTTGCCTGGGGGTTTGCTTGTGATTCTGCAGTGTGTTCTTTTTTCCCCCCTGTATTTTGAAGGTTTTTGTTTGTTTGTTTTTAATTAAAATGAAGATTAAAAGAAACATATATCACCTGCACAGGTCTTATGCCTCAGAGATTCACTTTATATTCTTCTAGGACAAATTCTATTAGATATGCACTTACTGTACTCCTGATTGTAAATCTTACAATTTAATGGTAATTCGGCGAGCAGTTATTGCTTCAGTGGCCTTTTTTCTTTCTTTTTTGTCCCGTCTCACATGTGAAATAGGGTTACCCTTTACAAGTGTCACATCTGTAGAATTCATCTCTGCGATTTTGTAGTTGTTCCTGCTGCATCCTTCTCAAGTTTTAACACAAGGCAAGGCTCTGAAGGTCCCATGTGGGGTTGATGAGTCGGGAATTTGTGTTTTTATGTGAGGACAGGGTGTGGGGGTCATGGAATGGGAATTCAGAGAGAAAGACACGACACAGAGACAGAGAGCCACAGAGAGAGAGAGCCTGACCACTAACAAAACAACCAGGAACATTAGTCTCAGCCTAGCAGATTAATGTATTTTTCTAAATAGGCATTTTCTCTAACCTTATTCTCAATCTGATGTCCAGTTTTCCATGACAGATTGAGTCCTGTTCTTGAGTCCCTGGTAACAGAAACAGAATCTGATTGGTGTAGGTCTCTTTGCCTTGCTTACACTGTTAATATTCGTATCCTTTTTAGACAGTTGGAATTTTTTTATAGAAACAATATATACATTCATAAAGAAATTATAAAAGGATTCTTCTCCTGCAGATAATGAGTTCTCTTCAGGAACTGCAGGTTACACAGCCTGCAAATGAGCTCTAAGTGAGGGGATTTAAAGTCCTGCTACAGCATTTAATTTCTTGAGGGAAGGGGTTCAGTTGAAGGTTAGCCTGTTATTGTGGCAACTGCTCGTGCCCCTGTTCTTCTGCCAGCAGTACGGCACAAAAGGCACTCATTTTTATTTAACACCTAGGGAGGTATTAATCACGACAGGATTTTTTTCAAAAATTTATCTTATCATATTCATTGTTTCACTACCCATGACAATAATAGGTGTTTAATTACTCAATAAGGACCATTTATAGATTCCATTTGTCCTGCATGCTGGACAAATGGTATTGATTTTGTATTTGGATGCAACAAGGAATTGTATTAGACACAATTAGAAATCCAAAGCTGGTAAGATGTACATTTGTTACAGTAACTGGGCTTGCTCTGAGCAGCAGCAGAGTCTGCTAGTCCAGGCAATGTCTATGGAGTAAAAAGCAGATCCAAGTTTATTGCAGTGATATGATGAAAAATGAATGGTCTTTCCCCCATGTTGTGTATGCAAGGGCATTTTAGTTTTAGTGAAACAATGACGAGTTATATGAAATGAAAAGATTTGAAACCGATGGATCTTCATAGACAGAAAAGCCAGTCCATACAAGTGAACACAGATTTTGTGTAATCTTGTAATTGAGATTATTTAGCCAACACTAGGAGTCTTTATTTTGCCATTAACCAAGTTATTACCTTGAGTGAGGGTGGAAACGATGCAAGATAAACTCTCAGGCTAGATGTTGGTGTACCTCCTGTCCAAGTGACAAGGAAGACCTCTAAATCCTTATGTATGATGTCTTAATTTAACCTGTGGGTGTTTTGTTTGTCTGTCTGTTTTTTTTCTGGTACTGAACAACAGCCTTTCCTTTACCTGACTATGCCCAGAATCTTGCAAAGAGCCCAACTCCAGTCTGTCTTCTAGCAGTCAGGTGTGCCTGTAGTTTGCCTCTCCTTGCTGTGCCAAACTCATTTTTTATTGCATTTGGCATCTTGGAAACCATAATTAGAGAATACTGTCTTGTTGGTCAGCACATTAATTGCCCATGATCTTCAGCTCTGTTCAAATTTGTGTCTTGTGGAGGAAGGTCATTTAGTCTTGCCCAAACAAAAGGAAGAGGAAATGACGGTCTGGCAAGCAGCTGGCCACTCGATCTTCAAAATTTCACTAGGAGGCACATTGAATCCTTGCTAGATTTGATGTTATGTTTCTAAGGATAGTAGACCTCTGGCAAGAGATTTCTCTTTTGAAGAAGTATGGGGATGAGCACTACTGCCTCCCCCTCAAAAAAGGAAGTAGTTGATTGACATAGGAGAGTGTTATATTTGCAGAGCACTATTGATTACTATTGGAACACCAGTGGGCCACTATTTTAGCACTGTAGTTTTAATGTTTGTTTAGAAGGTCCAAAACTTCAGGGGCAGGGGCTTTCCATTGGCCTGATGATACTGAAACATTCTTACTTAGTGAACATTTGTGTTATTAGTTCCCTTCTGGATCATCATATATTGCATACGTTAGCATTACTAAAACAATGAGAAAATAAGCACAAAACTGATGTGTGTGTGTGTGTGTGTGTGTTTTCCCCTAGACTTTTAAATGTGTGACAAAAAAAGAATTGATTAACCTGACCATTTTAAAAAAACTATTCTGTCCTTCCTTTCTTCCTTCCTTCTCTCCTTCCTTCCTCCTTCCTCCCCCTCTCTTCCTTCCTTCCTTCCTTCCTTCTTTCCTCCCTTCCTTCCTTATTTCCTTCCTTCCTGCCTTCTTCCTCCCTACCTCCCTCTCTACCTTCCTTCCTTCCTTCCTTCCTTCCTTCCTTCCTTCCATTCTTTCTCTCTTTCTCTAATAGATAAGAAGAATAGCAAACTTTCATTGTGGAAATGCATTGGACTTGTTTATTTTGTTCTGGTTAGGTGGGCAGAGACTGGTAGCTAAGTAATGCAATCTGAGGTCTTGGAACTAGTGGGCAGATATACCCTTAGTCACATAGAGTATGTCTTGGGTCTACCAGCTGAGGTGGGTGATGCATATAGTAGTTTGTAAGATAGAGTCACAATTCAGCGATGCATTAGGAAATAACAAATACTGTGGACAATTACGAAGCTTTTGTTTTTCTCCCCTGAACAGTAAAAGTCTGTTTTGCTTGATTCTCTGGTCTGAACTCTAGGTCCATGCTAATTCCTTTGTGTTCTCACTAAATAAAGTCTTCGTACTTTTTAGTTCATCATAGACAAACCACTTAGTTATTGCACAATGTGAGTGTAGATCTAATTAAGTGAAAGGCATTTCATGAATTTAGCTAGTTATAAAGTAGTTGGCATTAAAAAAAAATGGTATGGAGAGCTTTTGGTGGCCAAATATTGCTCTTTTAGATAGTGTTTCCCCATCCAGAGAAGTGTCTGGTTGCTGGAGGGATGTGTGGATGTGCGCTTGGGCTGCACTGCATCCCCTCTGTGGGTGACGAAAATGGAGATGTGGCCTTTTCAAAGACCAGTGTCTTCATCCAGGCTTTAGATTCTACAGGATCATATGTGCTAGCAAATCTATGAAGACTGTTAATTTCCAGATTCTTAGCACCTTAGACTTTTCAGGGGAGGGTGTATTTTTTGAGGTCTTCACTTTATCCTCTTGCTTCAAGGAAATTTACTGTGTATGGGGGGAGGGCAATGACACAGTCATCGCTTTCTAAGCATGAGTAGAATCTAGACCTCTGAATCTTTCTCTCTCCCTCTCTCTCCCCCCTCCCCCTCTCCCCCTGCATCCTCTCTTCCACCCCTTCTTTCTTTCAGCCATAGCGTCTACAGGCTGTTTTCGAATTCTTTTTTGTAGGCGAAGATGACCTTGGATTCTGACTCCTTCTGCCTCCACCTCTGGAGTGCTGAGATTACAGGCCTGGCCTCCACATCTGGCTTTCTGTACTGTGGGGGCAGTACAGCACTTTGCTTGTGCAATCTCCTGTCCCCTCTAGTATGCTAATTCATCTCCCTAGCTCTATCTCTTGCAGCACCTCCATCAAACCTCTCCACTGCCTGCTGTCCACTCAGCAGCCTCCTTCTAACCTCACTTATAACTGTTTGAATAAAAGAAATCAATAAGACTATTAAAACTATCCAGAACTTTTTAAAGCAGAGAAATAATATTTTAATTACTCTGACATGCCGGTTTGAAGCCCATATCCTCTTTTATGACAGTTCAGTTTAGAAACTACATTGCTTCATTTCAGTAACTTTATTACCATTTGGCTCAGAGATTGCTATTTCGCCTTGGCCACAGATTTCATCAGTTGCCCGGTTCACCTTTGTCCATGCTATACTTGTGAAATGACCTCTTCCGTTAGTGCTTGTCAATAGTAAATTGCTATATTCTGTGCCTAGAAACACATTGGAGGACGACAACACTTTATTGAATGACTGAGTTTGTAGTTAATTTTTCCAAATTAAAACTTAATTGGAGTAGTCCTAATTATCATCTAGTGCCCATTAATTAAGGCATTGGTTAGGGTCAGCTATTTCTGATAATGTTCTTATTGTTAATAGGACTGCAGGACTTTTAGACCATGTACCTGTTTGTAGACCAGGTACGTTTTCTGTCTCTCTAATTTTCTAAAATTTTATTAAAATTTCGACATGTGGAGTGGCCAAGGCTCAATTATACTGTGACATCAAATTAAATTTACTTTTTTTTTTTTCTGGAGCTGAGGATTGAACCCAGGGCCTTGCGCTTGCTAGGCAAGCACTCTACCACTGAGCTAAATCCCCAACCCCAAATTAAATTTACTTTTGAGAATTCTCAGTGGTTGAATCCTCTGTCCACAGAAACCTGGTTTATTTAAAGTGAGGAGTTTGTAGTCAGACTTGTCATGTAATGGCTGAGTTTTGTATTGAAAGCTAGCTCTGAAAAATATTTTCTTTAAAACAAATAACCAAATGTTGTAGTTGAAATATTTAAAGTTCTTTGGTTATCTCTAGATTAAATATATTTCTGATAAATATGTAAATTTGTTAACTATTAAAATATTAGTTATTCTATTATAACATTTATAAGAAAAGAATGTCACTGCTCACTCTTTACATAGTGCTTAGCTCCTTTATCTCATTAACACAGCTGTTGCCGGAAATAGAACACCGATAAGTTGCTTGAAAATGAAGGTAAAATAAAATGCCAACAGTCTCGGGGACCCAGCTTTGGGGGAGTCACAGCTGCTGCAGATCGTCACTGTTTCTCCAATGATATCAAGATACACTTAATTTGAGATGAGTAATTTCATGACTTTTACATTCACCCACACTTGAGTTCCAAATTTCTCACTTGGTGAACTTTTGCTCTCTTGCAGTTTTGCTTTGCATACTCTGAAATAATTGTGCACGAGATAGTTTGCCTACCCCTGGGGGCGGGGGGCATGGGGACATAGAGAGAGATGGGGAGAGAGGAAGACAGAGACAAGAAGGGAGAGAGGGATGAAGATGGTGGAGGGGAGGGAGGGAGGGAGGGAGGGAGGGAGGACAGAGGGAGAGAAAGAATGGAATAATACTGTTGAAAGGTGCACAAGGTAGGCCTGATGGTTTCATTAGATTTTCAGTGTCCCAAATTAAAATATGATTGATTGAAATTTTATTCTTAAATAAAAATTTAAAGAAAAATACATTACAAATACACAGTTTCACTGGTGTTAGTCAACAAGACAGCAAAGAAATGCTTATTTTTCCACTTCCAGGTACAGTGGATTTTGCCATTACTGCAGCTTTCAGGAATAAGAAAGATTCACTAGTTTGTTGAAATCTTTGGATGTATTTGCTATAAATTTAGGTTTGTTTAAAGTAAACTTAAAAAATAATAAAATGTTTCATATGAAAATAAATTTTGCCATACTGTCAGAAGGCTGCCTCTGTGATGCACAATGAGTGATTTCCACATTGTGTCTCAGAGACTGATATTTGGGCTATGTCTGAGGTTCAGATCACAATGCTATCAAACCAAAAGCATGTACATCCAAATGCCGTGTGCAGAGTGCTGTAGAGCAGGAAGTAATGAGAATCTCGTATTCAAAACACTGTACTTTAAACTCACTTTACCAAAAATAAAAAAAAAAATAACATAGTCTTAAACACAGAATAAATATATTTACATTTAGGGACAGTTTAAGTCTTTCTATTTAGGAGTGTTTTTTACTATATATTACTAAAAATTCACTGTAAGTAGAAAAGTAATACTTAATAAACAGTATTTGAGCAAGTTGTTTGGGATTATTAAAAGTGTCACAGTTTAAATAAAATGATTAAGTCTCTGACTTCACATCTTTGTTTCAAAATATAGTTCTTTTAAAAGGGTCCATTCTCAGGTAATAATGGGTGAAAATCACCAACATGGAAAACCAGATGAGCCAAGAGCTTGAGTTTAGTGGCAGATCAGTTAAACATTAGCGCTTTAAAGTATAAAGTTTGTGTAGCGTTTAACGGGCCTTAGAAGGGCATTTAAAGTAACTTGTGTGTAATATGCAATACTAACAGAGCTTCCTAGAGCCCCAGAGGAAGCTGAAAATGTAATTCAGATGCCTAAGGCTGCTGGAGGCACCAGGATATGTTAAGGAGAACTAAAATAAGGCTTTCTTGCCACCATGTAAAGTCTCCAGATGAAGAGAAACGAAAAAAAATGTAGAAAGCTCTAACAACTCAAAAAACACCTACTTATGAATGCGATTAAAATAGATTTTAAGATGTCAGATTTCCTTTGGTGCTCGGCACAATTTTGCTACTTTTAATTCTAAGCCAGGTATGGAAAAAAAACCAAACCAAAACAAAAAATACCAAGATATTTTGTCTGTACTTTAATAGGAAAAAAAAGAAAAAAAATTGAGATGAAGAAAATCATCATAGTAAATACTTTTGAGTCTTGCTTGAAAGTTGGGGAATGCCATCTTGTGTTTTATCTGTAAAGTTGACAAAAGACAGAAAAAAAAAAAAGAAACCAAACTTCTAGAAGTCTATATAAATGCTCATATCTACAGGTTTTTAGAAGTGCCCATATTGTCAAGTTTTACATTTATGCATATGTGCATATAAATTTTTATATTTCATATGCACACATCTATTTGTATGTCTGTCTATTGTTGCTAATATTTAGGAATTGACCTCTGCCCTTATGTGATAATTAAGATCAAGCTCAGGCTTGCTTACTCCTAGCATTTTTATCTTAAAGTGGACGACTTGCCTATAATTTCTCCCTGAGGTCTACAAGTTGTGAAGATCTAAATTTCTTTCAAGGAATTTCTGTTTGGAAGATTTTAGGAAACTGATTTCATCACTTTCTTTTTACTGGTGGATTTCAGTTGTGTAGCATAGGTGTTTGAAGAGCATGTTGATTTTTGGCCTCTTGTATTAGTGGTTCCCACAGTGTGGGCTGCATATCTCTGAAGAATATGGAACTTCTGGCTATGGTTTCTTCAGTTTCTGTATGTGACGAAAACATATGTTACCATGGGCTTTATAAGCGATTCCTGTTGTGAGTAGGATGAAGATAGGCATTCATTTAGAAATGACCAAAGCTGTTTCAGTGCACCATCATCTTGTCACTTACTCCTCCATCAATGAATGTGAGAGCTAAAATCAGTATCTTTCACCTGAGAAGTTTTCTTGTTTCATTTAATTAATTAATTTATGTATTTGGTGTTTGTGTCCACACACACACACACACACACACACACACACACACACACACACGTACAGGGCATACATCTGTAGGTCTAAGCACAGTTTGCAGGAGTCACTTCTCCCTTCCACCAGTTGGCTTCTGAGCCTTGGATAAAGGTTTTCAGACTGTGTACCAGGCACCTTAACAGCCCAGCCCAAGTTTATTTTTTTTCCGTTTTTTTTTACTTTCTGTGATATTAAAAATGTTGAATCTGTGTACTTTTGGAAGTACATTATTTCTATGTAATTTGAGCTACGAAATGGTGCCTCAGATATTACTTATCATTTATACCTCTTCAAGGTCTTTAGAATATTTAATTCCAGTTGAATACGTAGTTAAGGTTTTGGTTCCATTTCCTTAGAGAATATAGGAAATGTTCTATTAGATTGATTGTAGTTAGCTGATTAAGTCCTTCTGTTGGTGAATAATTGTGTTGAACATTTGTGATAAACTGTGCATGCATGTATGTGTGTATAATTATTACCAATGTGTAGATTAACCTATTTTAAAAATGCTTTGCTTTGTTTGTAAATCTTCATAGCCAATCTTCATTGCTATGTGAGGCAGAATTAGCACATGCAACATCCTTAAGGACCCATCAGTGCCTGGTGCAATAATTAATTTCAGATTTAGATGCCGAACACACACTGATCCTATATGGAAATGGCTGACAGTATGAGTTCTGAAATTGATATATCATTATGAAATTATCTCATTATGCCTCAGTTTACCCAACTTTTAGTGAGAGACACATTGTATTCTTTAATTTTACTTTTCTTGCAAAGATAATGTGTGAATTAGTTCATGCTGAAAAAGAAGTGATTTGATGAGGGAAGCTTGATCTAAATGCTAAGTATTATTTATTATTCATGTAAGCATATTACTGTACCCTTCAATCACCTTTTTTGGGGATGTTTCAAATGGGCAATTACTGTCTCTTTGTGTAAAGCTTTTAAATTTTTTTAATTTAAATTAAAAGTTAATCTAATTTAGGAAAACTCTGCCAGCTGGAGAAGAACACGGATTTTCCCCCCCTCCCTCTCCAAATAAAACAGCAATTCCAAGCAGACTCTCTAATACCACAGTGTGCACAGGCTTTTCTGAGCTGGTGGAGTTAGGAAGGAGGGCTAATTAGTAATGGTTGCTGTGTAATGCTGGTAATCCATGTGGCAGGGTTACTGATGATAATGGGTCTGATTAGGTGGAATTAACTGATGTTTAGAAGGATGGAGCTTCTTTTGTTTATGAAATCTGCATTCTGGAAGTACATTCCATAGCCAGTGCATCCATGAAATCAAGTTAACATTAACGTGGCTTTCCATAGCTCAATGCCCATGCATGACTGGAGTCAGCTGCAAGGAGGGCTGTTTGAGCTCACGAAGACCTGCTCTTGTTAAGGCTTCACGTAGGAGCCTACACATCATGAGCACAGAACTTCAAGGGTCAGAAGCAGTGTGCTTCAGAGGGCAGCTGTATTTAGCTGGGCTTCTGTGGACATCCAGCCACCTTCTTTCCAGGTCCTTCTGGATCTCTGTCTCACATCCCCCACTAACTCCAATGTAATTGGCCTTCCTTTTTAAGAGAAAAAAAAAAATGGAAGTCTGTCCTTAAAAAAACTCACTATTTTAATTCCTTCCCTGCAAATTTGCATATGTAAACTTCCCTTTAAAACTAACTGACTTTAAGTATTCCCTAACACTATTAAATTTTAAGGATGTCTGCTTAGAAATCACATTATTCAGTCCCACAGTTTGCACTGCCCAGCAGTATCATTAAATCCTCTAGAGTGATTCCAGTCCCATAAAAATGGGGGACCCCTTTACTTTGTTTCCATATTCAAATGGAAATCTTTTTGCAAGTTAGTAATTAAAGTATTTAACCTCTCTCTCCCTCCATTTATTAGAAAACTCTTTTTTCTTTATTTTTTCAATTACGAAAAACTGCTAAAGCCAATCAAGCATTTATTTTGATAAACCGCTTCTAACAGTCTCAGCTAAATTCTGCAAATACAGGGGGGGAAAAAAATCCCAGCTAAATAATCACCCTGAGCAGATTTTGCAGAGACCTTGCGCTCAACCTGTTCAGGGATAATTACGCCAAGCTTTTAGTATGGGGCAAAGGAAAACATAAAATTAAGGCATGAAAGAAAGTCTACCTATTTTGAGAAAATACTGGGATAATTGGTAGTCTTTTTATTACCACTTTATTATAGAAAGTTATTGTCTTGCCTTGAAATATAGGTTTACAGCAGTGAAATAGTACTATGTGGGGTTGGGAGAAATTCTGTTAGATGGATTGATTTAAAATGTAATAAAAATAGCAAATTGCTAAACAGTGAATTGCTAAATAGCCAAATTAGAGTTCATTATTTAAATGACTCTTCTTTTTAATCATATGATGTTCATAATTGCTTTGTTTCTGACGAGTCCATTAGAAGGGCCTGCTTTATTCTCCTGGTTTGTTTATCCCTTCCTTCCAGAGTAGCCTCCGGTTTGGAGCTGTAGCCCGGAACTTTCCTTGAACCTGGACAGCAACAGGAGTACTGCCATCTCAGAGCTGGTGCTGGGGGAGGCTGTAGACAGATTCCCAGAGCTATAAATGGTGCTGCTATGAAACGTGACCCTGATAATGGTTATGCAGTGCTCTCGAAAGCCACCTCTTTTACAGACTTTGTCCTTTTCTATGTGAAGGTGGCACTGGAGAGAGTGCCTGCCCAGAGAGGTGCAATCTGTCTCTCTTTTCGTGTCACCAGGGACATGTCTTGGCCTAGTGCGGCCTAAGCCTCACACCTCATGGGGGCCTTGTTTTAAGGACAGTGGTACACAGTTAAAATGCATGCTCGACCCTTCAGCTTCCCTACGTTCCCTCGTAGATCTGCCTCTGCTGACTCCACACCATGTGTATGTATCATTATTGAGATTGGGTGTTGCAAGGCTTCATTTGATCGGGTTGATTTGATTTCACTGCTAAAGATTCATGGCTGGGAGATGATTAGTTTAACTTGCAGATATTTTTTGGCAAAAGCTACTTTCCTAGAGCGAATGTTACTGTTGAGGGGCTGGGAGTGAACTTACAAAATATGCCTGCCTGAGTCTCCACAGTGCAAGTCTTCCTAGCTGGTTATAGATAGACAGAACTTACTCCTGCAGCTGGGAACTCTGTGCAGCTGCTCAAGTGTGTGGAACTCATATTCAAGTGCCACGCTAAAGAAGTCATAATGGAAGGAAAGGGAAGGTTTGGCTATTATTGTTGGGAATCTGTAAAAATGGCAACACTGCTAATAGAAATGAAGACAGGGAAATGTTGGTAAGTCTTTGGCTTGTGCATGGGAACCCAAAAGTGCCAGTAATGGAGTTGTCATTGATCTGGACACCTTCACTTCTTTAGTGTCATAGGCTCTTGGCAGGGGTGGGGGGCGGAGTTGGGGGTGAGGGAGGTGAGAGTTTATCTAGTACTAGCTGCCACTAGGAGTCCTGAGTGCTAAAGCTTCTCGTATCTAGAGGGATTGTTTCTGTACCACCTTTGTGCCTAAGGAATCCTCAACCGGCTCTCCTGGTTCACTGGTCTCCTCAAATTCTTAGCTCCTGATTGACTCAGACACTTACTCTAGGTCAGTTTGCTGTGTTCAGGAGTTCTCCTACCTGGAGATCATGCCTTGAATAAGCACATATTCATAGAGTGACTTTAGGGTGTACTAGTATGTCAGAGGCGATGGAAATAGCCTCTTACCTTTGCATAGCTGCTGTGATTTGTAAACCCTCATACCTGTGACGTGACTGTCCTTGCTTCTCACAAACCCCAGAGGTAAGCAGACTTGATGCAGTAACTCATGTTTTATAGAAGAAATACCAGGTTAGATAGTCTGCCCTAGACTATACATTGAAGTGGTGAAGCAGGTTTTGAATCCTGAGGTATTGACCTACAGATGTGCTCCTTTCCTCCTTTTCTTTTTGTTTGGTCTCCTGGGGACAGAATCTAGGGCCTTCCCTATTCTGTTCATGAACTCTAACACCAATCCACATCCTCAGCCAACTGGGAGATTTTTAGAAAACTTTCCCAAAAGCTTTCAATTTATTAGCAGCGAGAAGAAATGTAAATAATAAGTAAGTATATACAACTACACATGGTTATATCTATTTCCCTAGTAATTATAATGTATAAAAGCAAGAAGGAAGTGTCAAAATAAAGTACAGAGTGAAGTGATGTGCATAGAATAAGTGCCACCCAATGTGGATTAGTTGTAATCTATACATGATTGCTGAGCATTCAGAGACTGTGAGGCACTATTAAATCTTTATATTAATTGACGTGTGCTTTTCTGAGCCGTATTTCTACGAGAAGACAGAACCATCAGGGGGTAAAGCCTTCAGTGATTTTAGACACCTGATTTCCCTCTGCTCATACAAGATGCAGTGGATGAAAATGTTCGAGTAAAACTCGTTTTTTTATCCTCAGATTGAATGCTTTCATACTCCTTGCTATTCCATTCTCTCTCTCATCAAGACATCTTCATCACTCTAATCTTCGAAAGCACTTTTTTCTTTCAGCGTTTTCTCTAGGCCTGTGTGTCGGCCCTTCCACAGTATGCCCCACTCATGGCATTGTCAGAACCCAGTCTCTGAATTCTGGATGCCATCTTTTCTCATCCAGACAGATACTGTCTTCAGCTAGATCTTCCAGACTCTTCTGGGTTCTCAGAGCAACCACTTGGCCACTAGCTCTGCCTCTTGTTACCCCATTAAACTGCACTGCAGAGGCTGGCCCCAGGTCTCCGTCTGCTTTTCTCTTCTTCAAGTGAAACTAAGCAAGCAAAGATCTCATTATTCACATGCTTCCAAACCTGTACCTTTAACAGGATTCCGCCTGGTTCAAACTGTTTTTTTGTTTGTTTGTTTTAAATCTTTATCAGACAGGGAAGTCTGCTCTCCTGATATCAGCCTGGTGAAATAATTTCTTCAACATATTCTGTTTCAAAAGAACAAAATGTAGTCATCCAACTTTGTACTTGAAGTTCTTGTCAACGTCCCATCAGGTGTTTGTTTGTTTCTTATGAAAAGTGAACAATGGAGGCTTCCTTGTAGTTTCGAGTCTGTTTTCAAAGACGAGCTGACGCCACCAAGTGCAGAACTGTGGCGGTGTGATGGTCATTGCCCCATCCCTCTTCTACTTTGTGTGTGTCTTTCCTCCCCTTCCGTGTCTCACACTGGCAAAGGATAACATGTAAAGATAGTACATTTGGGGTGCTCATCTGAAAGTATGAGAATCTGAGTTCAGACCCTATCACTCTGATAAAATGCCAGGCACACTGGCCCCACCTCTGATTCCAGTGCCTGGGTAGTGGAGACAGGAATATCCTTGGGGTTCACTGGCCAGTCAGTCCAACCAGTTCAGGTTCATTGGGAGACCCTGTCTCAAAATAAATAAGATGGAGAGTGACTGAGAAAATCACTCTATTAAAGCTCATGCACTCACTGTGTACACAAACATGGAAACACACACACACACACACACACCACATACAATAAAACATAGAAACACATTCTTTTTTTTTTTTTTTTTTTTTTGGTTTTTCGAGACAGGGTTTCTTTCTGTGTAGTTTTACGCCTTTCCTGGATCTTGCTCTGTAGATCAGGCTGGCCTCGAACTCACAAAGATCTGCCTGCCTCTGCCTTCCGAGTGCTGGGATCAAAGGCGTGCGCCAGCACCGCCCGGCCTAGAAACACATTCTTAAGTACAGAAAGAACTTACCTCACAGCCGTAAGTAAACCAAATTTATGCCGATAATGGCATACAAATAGTTTGTTCAACTTTATAAAAGTTTCATACACTCTTGAGTATCAACCTTTCAGTATACCAGGCTATCTGATCTGCTTTAAAAAATGTATAAATTTGGCAATAGCTATTCTATTCAACAGTACATGAAGATTCCATTAACATTCCTTTCTTAAACTAATATAAAACTTTAATTGAATCTCAGGTTTCTCCCTGAATGGAATTTTCTTAAACCTCTGTTCTCAGGAATGATGTATCATTAGAAAGTAGAAGTGAATTTTAGCTTCACTACTTTTATAATAATTAAAAACATACTCTAAATGTAAAACATATGTAAAATAAGGAAGTATATTTATGCAAATATTTAATTACTCCAGTACCCAATGCCTAAAATTTGAAAGGCAGTGATCAAAAATTACAATGTTTTATTTGGCTTGTCAAGTTCTGATTTTATGATTACAGGCTTCCAAGAGAGAGTTGGGTACTGTGTGGTTCCAAATATGAACTGTTGGCATGCTACTTTCTCAGGAAAATCACCATGATATGGCATTTCTGTTTCCACAGTTTTTAAAAATACATCTTAATTCCATAAAGCTAAAAATATCTGACAAAGCAATTTCTCCTAACAGCTAACATTTCTTGATCTGTGCTTCCTAAGGTTTGTATGCACAGAGTGTTTTCATTTAGAAAATTTCTCTTGTGCCGCTCTTGCTAGGACATATTTTCCCTCATTTATTCCCAAAGGGTTCTTAGTGGCAACTTTAGGTACATTTCTTCTTGGAGGCAAGGAGTGGGCTCTGGTCTCCCCTGGTTACCTATGAAACTATGATGTTGTCAAAATCTGACTACTATAGAGATAAAAAACCAAAGCAAATTTCCATTCAGTACATTTTATTTCTTCTTGGATGAAACCCGAAAACTATTTCCCAGCATTGTCAATCTCCATGTGAAAACACATCTTCCAAAAGTTTGTAAGTGATGGAAAGGTAGGCAGTGGGGTCCAATGGGCAGAATAGTTGCTTGTTTTCAAGATAGAGCTTCCCAGCATAGACCACAAAAGTGGTGTTTGCTTGACTGTCTAGATTGAAGTATCAATAGATTTTTACCATCAGTCCTGAATTGTGTGTATTCAATTTCAAGTCAGTAGTTAGTCATCAGGGAATTGAGGGTCTAGACAAAGGACGAGACTCCTGTCCCTCTGAGTTTGGAGAGTGGGGCCCTGAACATCAGACCCATATTGTCCTTCACATAGAGTGGCGATGCTAAGCCAGAGGTATTGGCTGAGATGGAACGTGGAGGAAAGAACAGGTAATACGTACAGACTGTCGAAGCTTCTGTTCTCCTCTCTGGAGTTTACCAGCCTCTTGCAATCTCATTGTCTTTCAACACTTTATGGAACATTCTCAGGATGGGCCCTTTAGAGAACTTACCCGGTCAGGCAGATTGAGCAGGTATAACATCAATCCCTACCAGAATGCCCATACAGTGGGATAATGAACAGACCAGTTCCCTTTTGTAAAACTTAAAAATGAGCCTCTAGGAGTTAAACAAGCTGCTGACTGCTCTGCAGTTAGGAAGAGAGCAGCAGCATTCAAAAGGCAAACTTTGTCCTTACCAAAGTTCACACCTCAGGTGTAAGGCCACCAGCATTTCACAGTGAGCAGGAAGGGAATGCCCTTTTTCATCATGCTTCCACTTCTTTATCTCTTCTAAAAGAAGGTGAGAGGGAAGCAGAAGTGGTAATGAACTTGAAGAGATTTAAGGGAAGGATAAGGCAATGGGAATAATAATATTCATTAGGCATGAATAGTTTCTTGATACAATATTTCTGTGCCTTGCATATGCTGTCTTTGATTAAAGTCCCCTCCCTGAAGTGAAATCTAGCAATTATTAGTAACTTCCCTTAATAAAGGAGAAACATAAGCTTGGAGATAAGATCCCATGAGTAGCCTGTTGTCCAGAGCCATGGGAGTTCAAAGCCTATGTTCAAGTTCTGTTTTTGTGTTTCCTTCCTTCTTCTGTGTCATGTCCTCATCTCCCCTTTCCTGACTTCCTTCTGTGAGGACCACTGTGCCCTCACTCTAGGGAACCCCATCTAGGTGCTGGAGGTTCATCTCTGCCTTCCTGACCTCCTTCTATGAGGACCGTTCTAGGTTCTGGGGGTTCATCTGTGAGAAGTGTAGGTACAGTGTGCCACCCCATTAGTAATCCCAGTGTTTTGGATAGGTTGGTATAAGCAGAAATGAAATGAGCCTGCTGTTCACAGGGCCTAAATAAGGGAGTAGTATCATTAGGAATCTGTGATCGTGAAGGATCAGGCCTGGCTTTCTTTCCTCTATGGTTTGTGGAATTTAGTCTTTTACTTAATATGCACATCATAGCATGAGGGGAAACATGTAGGAAGACAAAATCCAGTAGGATGATGTAAGATATTAACAGACAACCAATGTGATACTCACTGGTTTCTTTTTTGAGTGTCATAGTTTATGACTTTTAGGATATGTACATATTTAAACACCCTTTTCTCATTTTCAGTTGAATGAATCCAAATTTCTACAGTGTTATTTTTACGATGTTCAATGAGCATTGAAAACTACCTTCTTGTCAATCTCAAAATGAAGTGTTCCCTGACTTGTGTGATGGTCTTTCTTATGGAAGATTTTCCCTGTTCAGAGGTTCCAGACAGTCTGGAGGGCAGAGGCAGACAGACATGTAAATAGTCACTGAATGAATGTGCCTAGTGCTGTTCCAGAAAAACACAGGCTTAAATAAGAGCCTAGGGTTAGATACTTGCTTTCTGTTTTACCTTGAAATCTTGGGGATTCTCTTAATCCTCTCTATCTGGTTCTTTATCTCCAAAATGGGGATATTAATGTTACCTCATAGGGTTATTCATGGGGCAAAGTGCCAGCGCCAGCTTGTGGATGCCCCTGGCACATTCTCTCTCTCTCTCTCTCTCTCTCTCTCTCTCTCTCTCTCTCTCTCACACACACACACACACACACACACACACACACACACACTTTGGAGACCCCCAATTAATTATCAAATCTTCACAAAATGCTTGAAGAATATGGAAAGGGGGGGGCAATTAAATACCCAGAGGCTTGGAGCACCGTTTTACTAAGTGGGTGACTTTAAAATTGGACTTTAAATGATTACTAAGAGAGTGTAAGGTGGGTAAAAAGCCATTTACTTCTCTTCTAGCCCATCTCAAGGAGGCTCAGAAAAACCACAAGAAATAATATAATTCCAAACAAGTTTTGCTGAAATATTACATTTTGCCAAAATGCCTGATAATCTGTTCTTAAAAAAATTTCAGTTACCATTAGGTTCTTTCTTTATAGAATACTGTATCTTTTAGTGTCTTAATTGGGCTTATTCATTAATGACATTTGCTTATTAATAACTTAAGATATGCTGCATGCTGGGAAGGGCAGGGGGGTTGATTTTGAGTTTCTTATAATCAGTTGTATATATGTTACTACAACAGTCTTGTGAACAGATAAATTCTCGTGTGGACTGGTCAGAACTGTTATTGTTACAGCCATACATCTTACTTGCCTGGGATGGTAACAGTTAATATATGTCATCCTGATGTCTTTTATTCTCAAATGAGTCCTGTTTTGGACAGCATATTTTATGGTCACACAAGTAACAGGATGGTTTATGTGTTCATTAAAGGTAATTGCAGATACTGAGGAATCAAATATGGTTTTCTTAGACATGGAGATAGCTAATTGAGAATTGAGACTGAAGGAGTTGCCACTGAGGCAGGTAGAGAGAAGGAGGAATGAAGCTCACTTCACAGAAGCAAAAGATGTAGAGACCATTGGTAGTTAAGCAGCTCCTGCAATCCAAAAATCTCGGTTGAATTGGCTGGAGCATGGCTGAAGAGTGGACTATGTAAAATATTTGAAGTGGGAAATACTAAGGTCAGTAGGGAAAAATGAAACCTGATTTTATGGTTAAGGAGAAGTGACAGTTGAGAAAGTTGAAGTCTCAGTTATGGGCCACTTTCAAGAGATTTGACTGAGAAGGGAAAGAGTAAGAAAAGAGAGAGTCAGAGATGAAGGCAGATAGAGCATGGGCATCCTTTATAAAGGACAGCTTATGTCAAACAGAGAGAAGAGCTACCTGTGTATGCATCTCAAGGTGGAGTGAGCAGCCTGGCACCCAGGACAAAGGGCTGGCTGTCCTGTTACACAAGAAGATTAGGAAGTGGCTTAGGTAGAGAAGCTATAGGGAAGGGTCAGGGGGACACTTAGCCCTACATTGTCTTCAATTGTTGAGATAATAGAATCATAGGACTCAGCCCCTAAAAGGGATGACTAACGTTATACACTTTGTATATAACTGATGACTGTGAAAACTTTGCTAAATGATTTTGTTTCACTGGACATCAGTATGTAAGGGGAAGGACCAAATAGGTACTTCCTACCCCTCCAGTTCCCAGGCAGAACAGTTTTGTCAGTAAAATCGTATGAGAAGCTGGTTATTGTTTCATCCACTCTCATCTTCTACCTTCATGGTGCCTCTTTCTCCCAGAGAGGATTCCTAGTGAGTTTGGCTTAATATTAATCAGGGCCAGGGTCTTTAGAGTCTCTAGAATGCTAATGTCCATTCTGAATTGTGAAGAGGAGATTGAGTTGTACAGGATCCCCACCTCCCACTCCAAGTGATTTAACTGTATGCTCCATTCCATGGAATATGCTATGTGAGCACTTACTGTCCCATATACTTTGTTTTAAAAAAAAAAACCCAAAACTCCTAAAGCATAAACACTAAAGCCCCATGTATTTCAAATTAACACAATATTGAATGGCTGTTGTATCTACGAAACACGCATGTTGCCTGGTAAATGACGTATATCTTTCCAATACTTGAGGTGAAAAGCTAGGAGTAAGCATTAACCCACGGGATACCAAATATTTGCAGAAATAAAGCATGCAGCTGAGTCTCAGAATGCGTTGGATGCAAAGAGCCACCGGGCCCTTCAGCTCAGCCCTTGAACAAGCTAGAGAGACAAAGCTTCCCCAGCTAGCTCCCACCAGAATGATGGGAAGAAAGGTACTGTTACACACATAGGATTTCTTAATGTTCTAAAACAGTGAACCAGTGGGAATACAGAGTAATGTGGCACTTAGTTAAGGTGGCTTTTAAATCATTCTGGTTGATAGTGTCATCTCCCACTTCTGTTGCTTATATGTTTGTATCCACTCTGATGTGTTTTTTTTTTTTTTTTTTTTTTTTTGGTTTTTCAAGACAGGGTTTCTCTGTGTAGCTTTGCGCCTTTCCTGGAACTCACTCTGTAGCCCAGGCTGGCCTCGAACTCACAGAGATCCGCCTGCCTCTGCCTCCTGAGTGCTGGGATTAAAGGCGTGCGCCACCGCCGCCCGGCTTGATGTGTTTTTATTTGGAAAGGGAAATGCATCTCTCTAGCAATAGTGTAGTTCTTTATTTTTAACAGCACTTCCTAACATATGTGTAGTTCTATAGTTCTTCTTCCTCTCAGTTATCCTTTGTCACTGAAATCATTGTTTCACGTCTCCTGCTTGTATCTGTGGGTTATTATTATTAGTTTTGAACATGACCATTTTAATTTTGGTCCCTCTAAGGATCATCAGTACCCAGGGAAGTCATCCTTGATAACTAATGTTCTGCGATATTCATGGATCGAGTGTGCATTTTCAACAGCTAGGCTTTATTGCCCTACTTATTGGCTTGTCTTTTATTGAGGAACTACTATGCTGGGTGCTTGGCTAGGTGCTGAAGAAATGGGAGAGAATAGGACACACCCTGTGTCTCTTTTTCATACTTTCCTCCACCTCAGCTTTTAACCCTTTGCTCTTCTGCTCTTTTTAGCTCCTGAATGCATATAGAGAGACCCATGCATACAATGGTGTACCTGATTATACTATGAACTTGTAGCAGTTGTGGAATAGGTCAGATGCTGAAACAAGTAGTGGGATTTGCTTTCACTTGGAAACCAGATGTGTGGGCTCTGAGATTATGACCATTTCACGTACCTCCGGGACTGTGGACAGCCTACAGTTATTTTAGTTAAAAGGGTATGAGGGAGAGATGCTGAAGCTGTGTAAAAGGAAGGACGGGACATGTGACTGCCTCCTTTTATGACTGTGGTTCTTGCAGGGACTACCTGTGTTTGCTGCATCCATGGTCAGCAGAAAGCTGCACACTCCTGTGCCTTCCTTACTGTTTTCCACAAATTCTTAGATTGTATTTGCCTTCTTGTCTCCCCACTCTCTGGCCAAAGGTCGTAGGTTTCATTTGATTACCTCTTGGTTCTCTGTTAAACTAGGATGGGTCACCTTGCTTCACATAGCTATTTAGAATTTGCTCATTTGTTTTTTTCTTCTTAGCGTGTCCAGTGTTGAAAGTTAATGCTTTCTCCTTCTATTTTCACAGAATAGATGTCAGAGGACACAACATTAATAGGAGTCTGTATCCTCTATTACCTTTCAGGAATAGGCTTTCAGAGCCCTTTAGGAATTATCATCTGCAGTGGGAAGTGAGCTACAGTAAATGGACAGAAGTTTTTCTATTTCTTTTCCTAATTGTTTCATTGCTTTAAATTTGGACTGTTTCATTTAATTAACAAGATGTTATTAACCTCATTGCCATGAGTAAAAATAGACTGTATTTCAACATGTGAGATGTGTCTAGTTTCTTGGAGGAAAATACTTTTGATACCATATTGCTGCTTGTTGTTGAGCTAAACACTTCTAGCACCTTCACTCCAGAACATAGCTATAAATAATTATACTTTTTGAAGATCAATAGTATCTTCTACTGGTGTACCTACTTACCTTTCTAGATTCTTCTAGAAAAAAAAATTCCTGCTTGCTCCTCCTCCAGGGTAAACATCTTTTATCTGAACAAGTAAATGACAATGCAAAATCTTTTTATTTAAGCAATGTTAGAACTACAAAATAGTTCAGTTTGCACTGGTATCTCTGGGATTTTATGTTTGTAGTTTCAGTAATAATGCAAAATAGGGCATGCTATTTATTCATTTATTTATGTGTTTGTTGGCGTAGATTTTGAAACAGAAAACTGGTGTAATTAACAAGCGAAGAGAAGATGTGGGAGTTAAGAGTTCTTGTAGGGACCATAAATGTTCTGTGTTTTGAGGAGTAGTCAGAGCACAGCAGTTTGTCTCCATACAGCGTGTGCTCATTTACCAAGACAGTGATCTTAGAATGCCATTTCCCTTAAATGGAATAAAACAAATACTTAAGATGAGTTTCATTGCGTGTTTAAAATGCTTAAAGCTGAGCTCACTTCTGAGTCTCTATTCTCTTCTTAGCGAGAATCCTTTGAGGCAAATTTAAAAACATGTTGATTTGTTTTTGCTTTCAGGGAGCATTTTTGTTCCTTATGGTAATTGCAAGTTCCCTTGGCTTTGATGGTTGTATGTATTTCTCTTTCTTTAGTCCGCAAACTCCGCTCTGTTTTGGCTTGTTTTTATTCTTAATTGAGTTGGTTTTCTCCTCCGTTCTTGACAAGAAAAGTGAGAGTTGTTTGGCAGTGGTGTGTTTTAGTTCAGGTATAGTGAACTATGTGGTATTCAAATTGATTTGGCTGAGTTAAACAGCTGCCTAACTACTTATTAATGTCCGCCTCACTGACATACCAGGGTCTGTCATTCTTGGATTAATTAGCAAGTCTTCATAGTCTAGCATAACCAAACTCACTGTTTTAAAATGGGTCATATCAAACAGCAGAAGTAGAAAATGTCACATTTAGGAAGTAAGGTTGATGAGCTCAGATGCTGACTGGGACTGGATTGGTTAGAAATAGTGAAAGACATGTATCAAAATAATTGTTCCTTCGTCACTACTAAGTATTTGCTAATTGTTGAACTGTGAAAATAAAGGTAGAGTATTGGCAGGGTCCCCCCCCCATCTCCTTCCTTCCCCCCTTCTCTTCCCCTCTCATTTGATATCTCATTTTAAAGTAGATTATATCCAGTTTTTAACTTAAACAATCAAAGACTTGACAAACCCAATACACTCTGCATTTTGTCAATAACCTGTCTGATTTGTAGCTCTAGAACCTCTATATGTTTGAAAAAATAAATGTAATATTAGCGACATGGTATAGCATATTCTTAATCCTGTGGTTGGTGGCCAATGGCCCATTTCTTTGGGAAAAGGTTTATTTTTAATACCTTATGGTCTTTACCTTAAAGACAAGATATAAAAACACTATGATGCAAAATTTGTCCAAAAGCATGTTGGGAAATACTGAGTTGGAAGTCACTTTCTAGTATGGCATTGGGAAATCTATCCTAGTCTAAACTGAGGCCACAGTTTAAAACTCAAAAATTGTGATAAGCCAAAGAAATTCTAACTTGTAACCTATATGAAGTTGCAATTTTTGGTATTCATCTTTTGTGCATCATGAGTATATTTTGGTAGTTCTCTACACGTAACACAAATAAATGTTTCTTATTTTTTCCAAACCTCTTCAACCACCTTTTATTGTTATTATATTTATTTTTAACCTACATGCTGGGGGTAGCCAGTGTTCTCTTCAATGCTAGGGAAGCCACCACTGGGCTACATCCACATCCCTTGAGGTATCACTTAAACTTTATTTCTTTAGATTAAATAATTCAGACTTTTTATATTTCCTTTAATACTGTCATATATACTTTTATATGTCTCTTTTCTGTTTAAAGCTAGTATTTCCAGTGATCAGTAAATACCAGGAAGTTACACAATGGCTTCTTACCTTGATCTATTTTTCATTTACTTAGTTTAGGGAAGCCTGTTGAAACTGGTTCCTTCTCACACTGGATTAGTTTTCATTCTTCCCAAGCCACAAAGGTTTTTACTCATTTCTTTTTTCTGCTGCTAGAATTTGCAGTTAGGTTTTATTTTATTTTTTTCTATAAATGTATAATCGTATCCCTACACTTACCTATTATTGGATTTATATCCAGGATGTTTCTTTTGTTTTGAATTCCAATTATGTCTGTTCCTCTTAGCAGCAATACCTATCTTCAGTGTGATGTCATCTTTAAAATTAAGTATCATGTGATCTTTCTTTTTTGAAGGCAATTAGATGGAGTGTTTAAGAAATCCAAGCCTCATCCTCAGGGAACACTACAGTGGACTTCCCTGACATTGAATCATTGGAAACTGCTCTTTCATTGGCCCAATTTGGTCATCTGATTTATATGTTTTGTGTCTTAAGAGTCAAGGTACAGACTTCCCAGGGAAAAAGCATTCATTTTAATGTTGGGCTCATCTCAAAATGAGGACATCTTTAGAAACAAATTGAAATGATTAGTATTTTAGACTTGTTTTGCAGTATTGAGATGTAGGTTGTTTACACCCTTGGCTTCGGAAAGCATTTCCTGCCCATTTAGAGTCTCAAGTGCACACTGTAACCCTGTAGAATATTATGTGGGTTTGTGGCACTCCCGGGGGGACCTTGGGCCCATAAACCAGTGAATGGATTATATAATGCTGCATAAATGCTGTATTTTTCATCTGACAGACATAATCTTGATCCTATATTTTTATGTTACCTAACTGCTTCAGAATACCACTATTGGAGCAACCCATCAAAATGGAAATTGCTCCTAAAACGTGGAGCAATAAATATTGGTCAAGGCTTTGTGTAATTCAGTGACTCAATATTTGAACACCAGTCTACTGAAATTGTCTGTTGCTTTAAAAATAGGTTGATAATCTTCATTTTATGATGTTATTTGACTTTGAGTTCTTTCTCTCTTAGTGGTCATATGTTTACTTTTTAAAAAAAATTAGAAAACAGAAACAAAACAAGCTGCTTGATTTGTCAAAGGCATGCTTGGCTATGAATCAAAGGTAAAAGCAGGCAAAGACAGTGACAGCTCATATAGCATGGGAATTCGAACTGTACATGGGTCAGGACACATTTGTGGTACCTGTGGAATAAATCATGAAGAGATACATTGCTCCGAAACTTCCAGTAAAAGCTTGTCTCCTTTGTGTTATGTTTGAAATACTTGATGCACATAACACAGTCTCATTGTGTCACGCTTTCCTTGGACCACTGCTTTCTCGGATTCTGAGTACAAATAACAATAATTGTGACTCTGCTTGTCCTTTCTGAGAAACATGGATGGACATTTCCCAGCATTGACGGTCCTATCTTTTGAATGGAAGAGAATTCCCGAGATGCCTCCTCTGTCTGTAGGGTCTCTTTCCTTCCCCAGCCCTTGCCATGTCCCCGCTGACTGGTCTACTTGTCCACCTCCTGCTCAGAAGGTTTTTCAGAACTCCCGACTTCCACTGGTAAGGAGAAATTCCCCTCTGCTTGTGAGACTGCAGGGACTGTGTCTTACTTTCCGTTCTACTAAGATTGACTTTACTATTCTCATAAGGCAGAGTTTGCACATGATTGTTCATGCATTTTAAACGCTCTTTATTCTCTGAGGCACATAGCAAGGGTCGGTCATCTTAGAGTCTTATCTATCTCAGGATTTTTATTTATTTGCTGATCTTCACTGTTACTCTTTTTTTTCAGTTTAGCTGTAATATTAAATTTAACAGTCAATTTGATTACATTTTCATTTTGTTTGCTACTTTATAACGTAGGACCATGTTCTAGCCACAAGTTCTTACATGTTTTTAGTGGGGCTCAGAGGATATCCCATTAAGCATTCAGATCCTGGCCCTTTTACATGGATTATCTTTTATAAGCATGTGTAGCTATGAAGAATTGGTATCATATGATTTTCTTTTCTGTATCTTTTTTTAAAAAATTAGTTATGATGGATGTTTTTTCATTATTTTCTTTATTTACTGTTTATATGTATACATGTGGCCTGCATGTGGAAGTCAGAAGAAACATGAAGGAATCATCTCTCCTTCTGTCATCCTTGTCCTGGGAATCAAACCATTGGGCTTGGTAGCAAGCACCTTTACCTGCCCAGATATCTTGTTGACTCTCTTTTTCTTCTTGGTAGAGTTGTGTGCTCAAATATTTTCTGACCAATTTTAATATTAGAGATTTTTGTAAATAAGGCAGCACACATCCTAAAGAATTTCTCCAAACTGCCTTTTTGTGAAATGTAGTTGATATATTTGCAAAGTTTATTAAAGCCTTCTAAACATTCATATGATAACTGGTAACATACTTGTCATGGATGATAAATTTTAAAAGAAAAGATTTATTACTATCATTTTTAATGAATCGTGTGTGTGTGTGTGTGTGTGTGTGTGTGTGTGTGTGTGTGTGTGTGTTAGCATGTGTATGCCAGTGTTCATGAAGGCAAGAAGCATTGGATACCCCCGCAACTGGACTTACAGACAGTTGTAAGCTCCCTGTGGGTACCTTAGCAATATATTCTTTCTGTTTTCAAATCTGCAAGGACTCCCATTCTTTATTTTAATTTACATAGCATTATTCATTTATCACTCTGTGTTAGAAAAAAAAGGATCACCACTTAAATAAATTATGAAAAGCTCTTCTAGATTTGAATAAAGATATGAGTTTAAGTTTTACGTTTGCATTGTTAGTCAGAGTTCAAGGCATCTTACTCTGCAGGCAGATAACTACTTAACAGTAATAAGTGGTGAGGGTACTAATTGCTTTGGTGATTAGGTTCTCCATTCTTGATTTTTTTTTCAGCGTAGTAGTGAGATATAAAGTCAGTTGACCAATCTCCATTACTGTGTTTTGGAGTAAAGTCTAGCACTTTGAAAAGGAAATGATAAATTATTCTTTGGGGAGCAATACAGTTTACTAAACTCTGTATGAGGCTTGGGGGTCAGATGACCTAGCTCTGTTCAGACAGTCAAAGGCATGTGTCAATTGACAGCGTTTTCTTCTCTATCTAAGCTAGCGCTCAAAGCCTCATGGTAAAGCTTGCTGCTTCTGTCTTTGCATGCCCGCTATGGAGAAAGGTTGTTGTTCACCTTGCTAGTTTAGTCCCCCTCTAGTTGGAAATGACTACATTTTACTCCTTCAACATCATATCCAGACAAGGGAAGGATGACTAGGAGGGGAGAGGATATTATGAAATCTCTGGCAGTTTTATGGTTTCGAATGCCATTCTGTTTCTTTTTGCTGTAAATCTTCCAGATGTCCCTAGTAAGCATGTTTCTAAACATCTGTTATCATATTGCTGATAGGAAGATGTGCATCTTTATATGAAATGTACAACTCAAGCAGTGGTTGATAATATTACATTATAACAAACATTCCAAACTCCCTTCATATTCAATGCACATTCAGATCTCCTGATTGGGAAGTCATTTCTATCGATGATCTTTAATATATATATATATATATTCCATTATATATAATCTTTAGTACATATATATGTACATATATGCATATATAGACACAAATATATATATGTATATACATATACACATATACAAACACACATACATGTATGTAGGTACATATAAACATATACAACAGAATAGTTTATAGAGGAATAGTTTAGGAAACTAACTAAATGCCAGTTTAGTTAGTTCAAGTATGGCACGAAGGAAGTCCTATAAGAACTAAATGAAATCGACATTTAATCTCAAAGACAAGCTGTAAATGTAGACTAAATCTAGCTCTCTTTTGTAGTCTGTAGCTGGAAGGGCTTGGGAGATTTTCTAGTGTGTGTAAGACAGTTTGCTAACTCTCAAAGTCATTACTGATCCAACCTCTGCTTTCCAAGGCAATGAAACTTCAGGTATGTTGTTGTGTTGCTCATGAAAGTGCCACTTTTAGAAGATTGTACTTGAAGTGTTTTTAAATAGCACTACAAAGACCCTGCCATGCCACAGGAATGCTTTTCCCCACTCCAAGTGTGCATTTAATCAGCATTATGGCAATTACAGCTCAACTAGAAATGCTTCACCCTTTGTTTTGTGGCAGGAACTCTGTCTAGGATAAAATTGTCACGAGCAGAGGTAATTTGAAATTCTTCCTCCATCTATTTATGACAGAATAAGACAGGGTGTTATGGATAAGATGAACATCTTTTTCTAATTGAAGGCATCTCTTCTGAACTTCGGAGATAGCTTGCAGAATGCCTACCAGTGAAACAAGCTACACTGTTGCTTGGGGGTTGTCTCTGTGCTCTTTGAATAGTTTCCTTGGGTATGTTGATTGAGATGTTGGTATGAGACTTAAAACCAAACCTAAGATGCACAAATTTGGTGAGTTCCTCTGTCTGATGATCTCATCAATTTCTTTCTTTCTTTTCTTTTTTCTTATTTTAGAAAGCTGCTTTAAAAGAGCACATTGCTGCCTTATTTCTTATGCTGCCATCACTGACTCATGCCTGTCTCTGGTCTCCGATGCAGTTTTGCACACTGTCCCTAGGAAAGGGAAGTCAATGAAAATCTAGGCTGCATGTCTACCCTAGACTGGATTTCTGGATAGTCTTCCAATACCACCATAGTTTACATCTTAGGGACAACTAGCCGGAGCATCAAATATACAAATTAAAGTAATCTCTCAGTACCTCAGATAATGATAGTGTTAGATCGTTAATGTTGACATATGGGAAGGTAGGCTCAGTTTTCCTACTGATGAGCAGTGAAAGCTTGTGGGATAACCTTAATCTAAAATCACAGGTTCCTGCTGAGGGAGGAAGTGCTAGTCTGTGAACTCTACACAGATCATGCCACTATTGAAGTTATGATTTTTTTAAGAGTGCCTGAGACATAGAGGGATAGTGCCAAATTATACAGGTGAGGCTATTGTCAAAGAAGGAGATTAATCTGAAATACTTTACTCTGGGAGATTATTACAAAAAAAACTAGGCAATTGGGTCAGAAATAGGAAGCACAATTTATAAAGACATAGTTAACAGTTTTTCTCTATTTGAAAAGCTGTTTTCCATCTAGAAAATAGAATGGCCTTTTATTCACTACAAGAGAATGGGATAAAGAGTACGTGTTAATTTGCAAAATATTTCTAACTCTAAGATAAAAGTCTAAGAAATTAGATTAAGACTGAAAACAGCAAGTATAGAGAATGTTACCAGATGTGATTAGGTAAAGGAAACCACTAGGCATTTAGGGAAAGGAAACACTTTCATAGTGTCACACTGACCCAACCTTTGAGAAGCTTAGAGTTCATGCCAGCTCTGCTGGGACTCATCTATAGTCCCAGTACTCTGAAGCTGAGGTAGGAGGATCAGGAGTTCAAGGCCAGCTTGGGCTCCATAGCAAGTTTAAAAGGAATATATAGTGACTCTGTCTCCAAAAAAATAAGCAAACCAAAAAGCAGTTCAACAAAGTAAACAAGCACTTTCCTAGCTCTAATGAAAACCAGAAGTGAATACTTGTCTGTTTTAGTGATCAAAGCTGCATGGAAGAGAGAAGGAGATGATGTGAGTCAATTAAATACCCACCTCTCTCTTATAGACTCAGTTGAGATCATGCACATGCCAACTAGATGATTTGCTTAAGAGAAAGTGAAGAGATTCAGACTATGAAATAAGAGGCCTGAGATCCCTCATTAGGTCTACCACTGGAGCTTGAGGGCATTGCTAGTGTCTGGGTTTCTGTTTCCTCATGTTGGAGAAGAAAAGCAGAGTTTCTAACATGGATCACTAGCAGAATATTAGTTGAGATCCATATGGACACTACCTACAGACAGGTTTTGGAAACTCAGAAAGACTGTTTAAGTGTTTAGTACTTCTGCGAGGCAAGCTGGGTCTAGCTTACAATTGCTGCATTTATGCAGAGGGAATGAATGTGAAGGAGTTTTTGGATAGACGTTATGATCCTGTAGCAGTTATCTATTATGAAGGAAAGCTCTTGGCAGTGACAGCATTCATAAATACACACATCCCTGGTTAGTGGACATTTTATCACTGATCTTTATTGTTGGGAATACAGAGACTGGTACCTTGGAAATCCCACAGAGATACGTTGTCAGGATAATGTAGAAAAATGGTATTATATAACTCTTGCCATTATATGCTCAGTTTTAATGTAAGGGTAAAAAGTTGAAAAAAACCACTTTAATAAAAAAAATTAGCTAGATCATAAAAAAAGCTGAAGATAGTTCATTAAAACATAGTCTTCAGGCCTGCCATAACTCTCTGCCCTTCTAATTCAGTGGTTCTCAACCTTGGCTAACATTAGAATCACCCAGGGAGCTTTAAATATCCCAATGCCCAGGCTATACCTCTAGCAGATTAATTCAGAACCTCTAGGGGTGGGTGAGCACCAGTTAACAGTATCTTTTAAAGCCCCACATGCAATTCCAGTGACCACCGAGTTTGAGTTTTACTTCCCATTCCTATCTGTCGTTCCCAATGGTCCTATACCTTGTGCTTAACCTTACCCAGTTCTGCAGATTCTTCTGTGACACCTTTGATTTGACCCTGTAGTGATGCTAGCCTAACCCAGGCCTGTGTAGCATCATACTGAATTTTCTTTTTCCAGTTCTCCCCTAGTATTAGGAGATGTTTTGAAACAATAGTTTATCAGTTTTGTCAGTTCACTTAGATGTTGCTTTGGCTTGCAAAAAGGAACCCAGGATTCCTTCATGCCCAAAGTGTGTTTCAACAGCAGGTCTTCTGAATGCTTATATTTTCCATTGCAAATATTCTAGCAGGGAGAGATTTGAAGACTTGGAGTAGATAGGTAACTTGCTTCAAAATTCCTTTCCTGTAGTCCCATGATTCCACAGAAGGGGCTTTGGAGTGTGAGTTGGGGAGAGATACAATGAATGAAAGGCATGGCCAGGCTCTCTTCTCCTCATCCTAGGAGCAGCTTCAGCCTAGTTTCTGCATACACTGGGAGAGCACCTATGTTGCATTATCACAGAGATGACTATGGCTAGTGCAGGAAAGAAGATGGAGCTTTGAAAACCACTGGTAGCTAATCCTTTCATTCCACAAGGAAGCTTCAAAGAGGTTAAGTGACTCATCCAAAGTCATAAAGCTAAATTGTGCCCTTTGTTCCTGCTAGTGTGATCTCTTCACTCTCAATGGGAAAAAAAGAAGCCCTGACATGCCAGCACTTGACACAAGGCCTTATACATACAGGTGCTTGGCAAATATTTATTGAATGATAACGTGAAAGCATGCTATTCTGTGCTCTTCTATTTCTGCTCACATTGACACTATGAGAAGAATACTGGTTTCTTCTAAAATCTTTTCGGTTAAAAACAGCAAATGTCAATTCATAGCTCTTTCTGCACATACAGCCATAAAAGTAATTTATTTGGTTCTGTTAAGACCTTTTAAAACATCACTTCTCCATTTCTTCATAACTGGATTATATACCTGTTCCTTCAGTGTAGGACCTTCCCTGCCTGTACCTTTGTCTCCTTCAGTTCAGCCAACCATTAGTCAATCCTTGTTTTGGATTACTGATTGCCCTGCAGTGATAGCAAAGCTTTGCTCTGTGTTAATAGTAATTAAGAAGGCATGGTAATCAAATATCCAAAATTATGCAGTTTTCATTTTTATTTAGTATAAAAGATGCTTTTTTGCTTAATGATTAAGTACATGGTATTTTTATGTCTGTAAAATTCCTTTCCCTTTAAAGGAATCATACATTCTTTTTTTTTTAAAAAAAAAATTGACATCCTTTTTCTTTTAAAGCAAAAGATTACAATAGTAAAAGGAAGTAGATTAAATAATTTGGTGTCTGCCAGTATTTTTTTTTTTTTTTTTAGGTCTCTGACTATTCCCTGTCTCAGTCATTTAACTAGTCCCTAAAAGCAAGGCCAAACTGCAGGTTCATGGGAAAACATTTGGGAAGTATCCAATCCAGGGCATGCCGACTCACATTTACCTTCCTCCTACAAAGCCACATTTCCTGGTTGGACCAGTTAGAATTTCCCTTTGGGGGAGAGAGAGGAGAGAGAGAGAGACAGAGAGACAGAGAGAAAGACAGAGACAGAGACACAGAGAGAATATTCCTGGATAGGTTCCAAGCCCCTTTGTCCACAGCGGTCATTCTAACATTCTCTACAGAGTTCTTATACGCCAGCAGGAAAAAGGAATCTGTCATTTTCTCTGAAAAAGTACTGAAATGTGTGTTGGACCCCTCAAGAATCTACTCTTTGATGAACTCTCAGCCTGTGCCCACCTTCCTCTGTAGATTTAAATTTCTGCTTGTGCACTTAACCTAAACTTTGAATATGTTGCATGACTTCCTTCTTCGGAACTTAGCCAGGATTGGTTGATTATGTTTCTCTGGCTTGACCTGTTTCTCTTCTAAGGATCCACATCTGTGGAACATTAGGTACAAGTACCTGTTGTGAGAAAAGAGGAAAAACATTGCTGTATAATTTGGATCCTGTTTCCTCATCTGTAAGAAAGGAGTTTAACTATGCAGTTGCCAGAGAGCATACAGTTTATGTGGTGAGATTTTATGATTAGCAGCTCCGATGTGGAGAGATTTTGGTATCACTCATTTTAATTCATGATTATTTCCATTCATTCACTTATATTCACATACTTGTTGAAAGTCATTTAAAAGGGGGATTTCAGTGTTAAAATTATATTTGAGTTCTAAAACTAAATTTTTGTATAAAGTTGGGTAAGTTACTTAACTTCCCTGACTTCAATTTTATAAAGTGTAAAGTAATCATGATTAAAGCACTCCATTGTGGTAATTGTTAGGAATATATAATTGTTTTAACTACCTTAGCATAGTACCTTGCATATGACACATATTCAAATATTTTGTCATAATTACAGCTTATCATCTGCTAGGAAATCTGACCAGGATTCCAGACTTACTCGGGCATATGTTTTGCTGTTAGGGCACTTAAAGTTGACAGGAGGGAACATGTGTAGGTATGATTACACTTTATCACGGCTACCATCATAGAGCTACCTACACACAAGAGTGTGTCTAACTGTAGGGAGAAGGAGAACGAGGAGCACAAAGATGGCTTATATGAATCTGAAAGAATATGTTGGTTTTTTTTCCTCTGAAACGATGAGGAATAATACTGAAGAAGAACGAAAAGCATGTTCAACATCAATGGACTTGTAGGAAAATGGTATAACCTATGAAGAACCCATCAGTTCCTGTGCTTTCCATATGAGGATTGTGGGCCATGAGATTGGGCTTTGCACCTGTCAGTCTCTCCCCTTACTGTCCTTCCAGACCACTGTCTGCTGCTAAAGAGAGTCGAGGCAGCTCTGATTGGATAACAGAAGGGTTTTGATGGCTGCGAGGAGTTGTAATGGCAGTAAAGAAGGGAGGTTCTGTGTGTGATGTCTAGTGCAATTCCCACAAATCAGAGCCGTGTATCTGACATAAGAGCCTCAGGAAAAGATGGGTTTCATCAGAAGAGGATGGTCTTAAAAGGTTGGGCAGAGCAATAAAGAGTCAGCTGTTTTTTTTGTTTGTTTGTTTGTTTTGTTTTATAAAGTAGGTTTTGGAGCCTTATTTTTAAAGGTGCACTGCGGAGTTCCATGAACACTGAATGCTGTATTGCTTCTTGGTGGTGTGTTTCAGACCAATAATGGAGAAGTGCTCCTATATGTTTAGGGAGACTTTGCCTGTGAACAGCATGCTCCAGACTGAGTCAATGAAGAGAAAGGGTAGTGAGGTGTGATCATTCAGTGTTTGAACTCAGGGCACTCAGTAGGAACCTATTCTGCTGATGCTTAGTGACCTCTGCTAAGTCAGCAGGCCTCCGTCTGTCAGTTGAAGGCCATGTTCCTTACAAAGTAAAGAGTGATTATCGTTCTCAGTCCTGTACTCAAAAATGCAAAACTGAAAGGTTATTTTTTCAAATAAAAAAAAGCAAGTTAGAACATTCACTAAATGTACAAATTAAGACAGATAACACAGGACAAATGCCATCTTGTAAAGGACACAGTTTTAGAAACTGAAGTGAAGGTAGATTTTTCAGATGAGTGGAAAATTAGTCTTCAATTACATGTAGCAGGGAAACTTAGCTTTAGAAGAAATGACAGTACTGTAAAGGGAAGATAGGGAGTTAGAGTCATCAGGAAGGAATGGTTAGAAACTAGAGCAAGTGCATTTAAAAAAGCAGCTTCCACAGTTGGCTCATAGTATGCATTTGAGATGTTTTACACATAGCTCCTAGTGTATATTTGATAGCCAGTGACTCATTGTGCATATTATACAAGGAATGCAGATACTCAGTGCCTTATAAATGCTCAAATTCAGTTAATATGAATCTACTATCATAACTATCCAATAGCCCTTTGGAATGGTATAACACAAATTTTTACAAAGCCACAAGTTATTCCGGACACGCTCAGCTTTCTTTCATGGTAAAATTACAGGTCATGCAATGTGTCTATATATATGAGAGGAGGAGGAACGCTGAAGGTATCTCAGGTGCCATTTGTTCTTCTCAGTGACTGGACACCAAGTGGAGTGATTTATGTATGTCTAGGAGAGTAACTGAAGAGAGTGTCCATGGTCCAAGGTAACCTGGGTTGCTTCTGCAGATATCTGTTTACATTATTGACCACACATTTGGGTGAAGTGCTACTTTTTTTTTATCATAGGCTTAAATTTTATTTTTATTTCCTCTCTTGTTGTCCACTCAATCATAAATTTCCTCAAGCACAGCATTTCTAACTAAGAGTCAGTTAGGTCATCAGGCATTGTGCTTCAGGTCTCTATGAGCTTGAGATCAGCCTGATCTACACAGTGAGACTCTGTCTCAAAGTAAAACAACAACAACAACAAAGATCAGTTTAAAAGAAAGTATATGTGAATTTTATAGTCTTAAGGAGCTTGTAAAAGACATGACAATTTAAAACACTGTGCCATACTGGATGGGATTCTGGTATGAAAAGTAATGTAGGAACCCCCTCCCCAAACACACACACATACACACACACACACACACACACACACACACACACACACACACACACACACGCACGCGCGCGCACACACACACACACACATACACACACACACACATAAAACATATGGGAGAATGAATTAAATTCAAATTTTGTTTGACCATGATATATCACATTGCTGTGTGTGTGTGTGTGTGTGTGTGTGTGAGAGAGAGAGAGAGAGGGGGGGGCGGGAGGGAGGGAGGGAGGGAGGGAGGGAGGGAGAGAGAGAGAGATTGAGAGAGAGAGAGAGAGAGAGAGAGAGAGAGAGAGAGAGAGAGAGAGAGAGAGAGAGAGAGAGGAGGGGAGAGGGAGAGAGAGTTTGTGTGTGAAACAGACATACCAGACTGAATTAGGATGTTAAGAGTTCAGGGAGCCCAGGTGTGGGGTATAGATAGACTCTGTCTTATTTGGAACTTTCTCAGATTTACAAAATTTCAGAGAGGACATAGACAGATTCCTCACCACTCTTCCTTGCTTCCTTTCCTACAACAATCTCCTACGGGTTGTAGTATATCTTATTTAGACTTCACATATACACAGAAGGCATGGGGAAGATGCAGAAAAACTGAGAGAAGTTGGCAAAGAAGAATAAACCTAAGTGAGTTCAATTGATCTGGATTAACAAAGAGAATCATATAAAGAAGGGCGTTCTGAAACTGTCTTCAATTTTATGATGTATTTTCATAATGAGGTCTCTGAACAAAATACAGAAAGGGAAAATGACTTTTTAAGGGGGTGGAGCAAAACAAATATAGAAAAATTGTAGCATCGCAGAGAACTTCTTTGAAGAGCTTGGAATCCCATGATAATTTATGTGTCAATGGTGTTGCTTTGGTTGAGATAAAATTGTTGAGATTTGGGTTGGGATAGTATGCTTACTTATTTCCACGTCCTGCATGAAAATCCACAGAAACCCAAACAAAACTTGGGAACATTGAGGTTTGCTGCTTCACACAGTCCATTTCCAGTTCCATGCAGAGAACTAGCTTTGTCATCCTTCGAGTAGACGATGAAGCCAGCAGAGTCACATCCAGCTCTGCACACTTAGGGTTCATATCCTTCTTCAGATTGCTTTGGCTTCAAGTACAGCTGTGTGGCTGTTTCCAGTATCAACTGAGGTTAGCAGAAAGGGGGACCCTAAGAACTTGAAAGCCATCTTTCCCTCCTCCCACTAACATGTAGTCTTCCTCGGTTATTGGTATGCTGTGGAATAGTGTTGTTACAAATATTTTCCTATGTAGATACGTTTATTGTAAAACCCTCTTTGTATTAACATCCATGAACTTTCCACTTCTGAATGTCATCCAACAGGGATAAGAAGCTGTTTGGACATCTTAAAAATAAATAAATAAATAAATAAAGAAAGAAAGAAAGAAAGAAAGAAAGAAAGAAAGAAAGAAAGAAAGAAAGAAAGAAAGGGCTTGTTGTGTAGAGCATGTTTAGCCCAAGAGCTGAATATTTGTCAGCTTCAAAATATGGAATGAAATCCTTTTCAGATCTCTTGGTGACTTATACAGTGTAAAGCAACAGTGCTTTGCCTTAAAATATGCATTCACTATCACCTTTGTGAATGTCTAGAACTGTGTGTATGTTCAATGGAGATGTGCTTGCTGTGCTCGTCTCTTTATGTGCATTTCTGCAGTCCACGGAAGCTTTCTGCTCAGGTTTAAATTGTGTGAGGCCTTGAGCTCAGGGCCACTGAGTATCCCCAGAAATGCTTGACCGCTGAACTACACACCCAACACTTTTGTTACCTTTGACACATGGTCACTGTGTAAATGATCTTGAACTCTGTAGAGGCTGGCTTCAAACTTGTGATGTCCTTCCCCTTAAGAACTGAAATTATAGGTGCCTGCCACTGTCCTGCCTTGGAATTTTTAATTGTATATTTTCATTTTAGACTTGAAAAAAACCTTATATAAGTACAAATAAAAGTTGTTTTTAGTAATTAAGTTTTTCTAATTGAATTTTTTCTTTAGTAGTACACATTACTTCTACATCAGTTTTTTTTCTCCTTCTGAGTCCTTGCTTTGTAACCTATAGTAGCATCAGAATAGCCTCTCCTTTGGAAAATGAGTTTATGGGTTATTAAAGTTAAACTTTATATAACAAATGTAAGAAAACAGAAAGGAATGTGAAAAGGCATCTATTATTATTTTCCATGATGTACCTAAAAATACAGACTGTTTCTCCTATTGTGTTGAATGGTAATTTAATGGCACACTGGTATCAATGATGGGGACAATTAAAAATTAACTGACAACTATATTTCTAATGGCTTTGATGAGCAACATGGATTGATACTGTAAGATCTGCCCACTGATACCCTTTACTTAGTACAAAGCACTGACCCCTCCAACCTTCACATTTGCTTTCCAGGTCCAAAATTTACTTCTGTTGGCCCATTTTGGTTGAAGGCAATCTTTTATGAATACTTTTAAATGTCACATATATCCAGTTCCGTAGCCTATAGAGGTGAGGGTGAAGCATGCATATATTTGCTTCATGACTCAGAGAAACAATTAAGAAGGTGATCTCCATGTAAATACCACCCACCCATCTTGCATCCTCCCATTTAAAGATGGTTGGTGTTTTCATGTAGTTAAGAAGAGGAGCTGATACCGATAAGAAAAGCAGAGGAACAATGTAGCTAGAGTTTTCCTGCCTGGCCCACAGTCAGGACAAATCTCTCTCACCTGCCAGTCCCACAGCCGCTCAGACCCAACCAAGTAAACACAGAGACTTATATTGGTTACAAACTGTATGGCCATGGAAGGCTTCTTGCTAACTGTTCTTACAGCTTAAATTAATCCATTTCCATTAATCTATACCTTGCCACATGGCTCGTGGCTTACCGGCATCTTCACATGCTGTTTGTCATCGTGGCGGCTGGCAGTGTCTCTCTGACTCAGCCTTCTACTTCCCCGCTTTATTCTCCTCCTTGTCCTGCCTACACTTCCTGCCTAGCCAATGGCCAATCAGTGTTTTACTTATTGACTAATCAGCAACACATTTGCCATACAGAACATCCCACAGCAGAACAAAAACACTCAAGCAGAAGAACCTAGTAGGAACAAAAGATGAGGCTGCACCTGTGCACGTGAGGATGCTCAGGCCAGTAAGCTCTGGTCTGCATCTCAGACTGTAGTTCTCAAGCCTTTGCAAGCATCATCATTTCCAGCAAGAGTTGTTAAAATCCACACTTCCAGGCTCTACCCCAGATTTTCTGGCTCAGTAGACCTTGGATTGAGGGTGTCTCACCAGTGCCTCTGTGGCATTATTGCTGCTAGTCCAGGAGGTTCCTCTTGGAGAACCACTATCCTGAAGTTAGTTTCCAAGTTTCCAGGCTGCATGGAGTTAGCTTCACAGCTCCATTCTGCTCTGAGCAATCAGTGTTTAGGGTGCAGTTCAACAAGAACAAACACAAGAATGCTCTCTTCTTTCAAACTCAGCAACTGGAAGCAAAAAAAAAAAAAAAAAAAAAAAAAAAAAACCACAGGAAACAATGAGAAGAAAACAGGAAATAAATGTCAGTTTAGGGCCTTTTTGTCCATCTCTATTCATTTTGCCCTAGATCTCTCGTTCATCTAAGATGATTCTGTTCTAACCCAAATGGCACATCAGAAAAAAAAAATCAATGCCTTGACAGTTTATACTCTTCTAAGCTTTAAGCTAAAACTCTTTTATAAGTAAAGTCTTCAAGGTGAACATGTATTATAGTCATTCCTGAAGGGTCACATTTAGAAGCTACTGTAGATCCGTCAGGATTAGTGGATTCTAACCTAAGACTCAGGTTATCCACCTGTCTTCCACAAGCTGACTCTGTGTTTTTCAAAAAGCCGTTTAAATACTGTATGCCTCACCTTTCCTGTAAGAGAGATCATTGCACTCATATTTTATTTTATTTATTTCTTTATTGTTAGAAACACTGTAAAGAGCAACCACACTTGGGGCTTTTGCTACTTTTAAAAGAAGGGAGACTGAAGAAATCTAAAGAACTACATGATCCTTTCTGAGATGAAATCTTCTGTAGAATTCTTCACTTCTACCTCAAGGTCTGCCTACGTAAACAGTTAACTAGTGCCCAACTTTGTGGACTCTAGTTGACAGTTTCCACCAGAGACTCCCAGCCCTTTCCATCTCCAAACACAACAGTTGCCCACGTCAGTCTATGTTTAGGGCTAACTTGACAGTTTTGTCTCAGCGTGCCTTCTGGACAGCAGGCACACTGAGTGACAATGCAAAACTAAGAATAGCTTCGGGCCAGAATTATCTTTGCTCCAGTGCTTTTCTGTTTAAATTCTGGAGAGTGCAAACTCCAGAAATGTGTTTCTAGGATGCTATAACATAACAGAGAAGCCATTAAATGATGAGTTAGTTTAGTGGCAAATCTTTTTATTAAAATTTTTACTTCATTTATGTAAAAACTAAACAAAGGGATTAAATATATTTGGGGCAAAGCACAGGTACCCATAGCTCCTCCCTCCTCACCTAACTACTAGAGAAGCCGACGTTTTGAGTCATCAGACTTTTAGGGCACTCATATGTGCACCTTTTAAGGAAAGGGGGCTGAGTACTGAGAGGAAAGTGAGAAAGCAAGGCTTCCAGCGTTGTGCTTAGTGGCTGCATTGATCTCTCCATTCTGTAACTATTTTAAATACCTCCTTGTGCCACTGGATAATAATGATAAGAATTTTATTCATGCTGTGTTTAAATATATGAAATGCTGTCTGTGCAGTAGACACTATAAGAAGTAGTACTACGGCTAATTAGCCAACAGTTTGAAAAGCAGATGCTTGAATGGATGAGTAAACTTGGTTTGGATGTAGTTCAATGCCATGATTAGGGAAAAAAAAAGGTAGCAAGTATGAATTTGTGCTAAAATCAGAGTTTATTGGACTCCAAACTCTAAACCTTTAACCATTGTGCTATGTTGCTGTCAGCACTACACACTGTGCATGACCATAAAATTACAACCAACAGAACAGGTGTCATTCCTTCCCTAGAAAACCTACATTTTAATTTCCTCTTTGTAAGTTGGCATCAGCTATGGCACAGTGTGGCATTCTTCCTAGATCTTTCATAAATCCCAGGCAATTAAAAGAAGACTTTAATGAAACTAGCACATGTAATTAGTTGAGTGGTTTTTATATCCTTACTCCATGGGAAATGCACAGTTACTCAGGCCCATTTGCTGAATTGAGCTCGTGCGCTGAAATCTAAAGATAGAGAAACATCTAGGACACACTTGATCCCGGTCATGAAGAGAATCAGCTGTCACATCCAAACTTCTACCGGATCCACAGGAGTGGAGTTTGTTCTTTGAGCTTTCTTCCCTCAGGGACTCCTAAGTCTCACCACACATTCTTTTTATTTGAAGATATCCTTAAGTGAACACACCTTCCAAGGAAGATGTTTCTGTCAATTTGCAGATACAGTTCTGTGTCTCCATATTTATGAAATGTTAATTAGCTAGCTACAGCATCTTTTCTGATTAAAATTATTTTTCATTTTAAATTGTCTTTCTCTGTTGTGAGCTTAGGTTGTTTGTTTGTTTGTTTAATAGTGTGTGTATTCGTGTCACGGATGTGTGTAGTGGTTGGAGCACATTTTGTAGGAACGTGTTTTCTTTTGGCCATGCGGGTACTGGGAACTGAACTATGGTTGCAAAGCTTGTTGGCAAAAGCCTTTGGCTGCTGAGCCATCCACTTGGCCCAGTTTCATAGCTCTCCTCATTGTACTCATTCATATTTTCTAATCAGCATTTCTATCCAGATGAATTTTTACATGAAAACCACATCAATATATGGTTATAATATAATGCGAAATATAGAAAATACAAATTAAATTTATAAAACATAAAATTTTGAAAAGAGGAAAATTTTTTATATTTTAAAGAATATAAAATAAGATTAACAAATCTTCTTCAAATCAGTTTATAAAACAGTTTGCAGCTTCTAAAAAATATGAGGCCCATGCCATGTGTGCTTCTTTTTGGTGGGTGCCCTAAAGCAAAAAGGACTACACTTATTAGTGGGGTAGCATATAGTGTTTCAAGTTTTTCACAGATTTTGATTTGAGGTACATCATTCTAAACACCTGTCCCAGCCCCTTCCTTGTGAGTCATATATTGAAAGTTGTCATAGGACCGTAATTTACTCAAAAGTTTTGAAAAATGTCTTTGCAAGTACTTCAAAGATGCCCCACATGAAACTGGCAACTAGTATGCCATCACTGCGGCCTCACAGTCACTTGCAGGAGCTTCAGCCATCTACTTGTCAGATAATTTTCTAATTCTCGTTAGGACTGAGGAATGAGGAGGAAGAAAAGAGAAAGGAAGCTGCTTTGCCCTGGGAACGAACACCATCGATCTTCAGGGACTTCAAAGCAGAACGATTATCTCAGCCACAGGGGCGAGCTGGCGTCCCTTTGTGAGCCATTGGTGTCACATGTGTAAGACATTGACAGGAATTTAGAACCTAGCCTTACTAATCTTGCCGTGGTGCCAGGATATTTCTGTCTCTATAATATATTGATAATATTATTGTAATGAGTTGGCTGGTGACTCACAGAGTTACAGAGAAGTTATACTAAATTTCTTTGAGGGGACAATGCTGGAAACTTCTGAATTAATATAAGTATGTTTCACACTCTTTTCATGTCAACAATTGTCTATGCAGTTGATTGATACCAGCTCGTGCTCTTTAGTGTGAGTCACTAATTCCCTGGTGTTAAAAAGTACTTAACACACATTTATGAGTGTCTGAAATATATAAAAATTCATTCTGGTGATATAAACTTAGGTAAGTGAACTTCTGATTTGGGGCTATTTCCTTGAAAATTATTGTAGGTGACCATTTTTGAAACTACTTGGCCAATGCTGGCATTTTCCTTTCAGTTAAGAATGTGCTTACTCATCACAGACAGGTCTTATCCATGAGGAAAATCCTATGCAATTCACTCACTCAGTGTGTGTTAACTTTGTAGATCTTTGGGATCACAGTATACCTGCCTCCCACTGAATTCTTGTTTGAGAAGTGTTTTGATGGCTACAAGTCCCTTTTTTGTAGTGCAGCCATATTGCATGCAGCACATCTGTTAATACTGCCTGCTCTCATACAGGAAGCATCAAATATATGTGACCTCTTCAGCATTTTTCAAGGGACAGTCCACTATGGAGGCTGAATCTTTTGTATCTGTTCTCTCCCTTCCATGGTTGTCTCCAACTGAACTTTATACTGGCTATCTTCCAGTGGTTGAGGTGTAGAAAAAAATGGAGGATGGTAGCTAGCAGAGTTCATCTGCCATGTCGTGAGCACTCATAGGAACTGGGTGGGTTGCATCCTAAGTAAGCACAAACTGGTATACTGTCTTGTAAAACTGTAAAATAATGGTTGCCAGTCCTTCCAGCAGGATAGATGGTGTGAGTCATCACATTCTATAGCAGTTCTAATTCCAGGCTGATCTTAATGTTATGGTTGGTTAAGTATTATTGATGAACTAATCATGTTCCTAAAATAACCCAATTACATTCGTTAAAAGGGATTCTTGAAAAAATAAACAGAGCATCTTATCATAGAGGCTGTGCAAAAAGCCAGAAGCAGTCACTGTTTGCCAAATTTATTTTACCGTATTATACACACATATCTTCTGCACACATAACTGGCGGAAGGTAGTAAGTAGATGAAATTACTTAATGCATAATAAAAGATTATGGACAAATTCAAAAACTAGGCACTTACATTTTTATCAATAAGCTGAATAACAATGGGAGAAGTGAGACATATAAAGCAATTAAAATTGAATATGAGGCAATTTAAATACCAATGGGCAGGGCTAGACTCAGAAGTTGTGTTTACACAACACTCTGTGCAATTTATTTGGTGGCAGAGCTGTACTATATACCTAGGAGAAATGGTAACTTGGTAATTATTTTTAACTATTTGTTTCTGTGTTGTTAGACTTTTGGTTTTTGCTTCTAAACAACAAAGATCCATTGAAAGACACTTCTTACCCTATGATTTTCACAAAAATCACGTCTCATTGTGTGTGACATGAATAACATCACATCATGTTAGTACTGGACATGAATCTCTATGGCAGCAAAATTTTAAAAAGGATCACAATTATTTTAGTATCATTATTAAATTATTCTGCTGCATCCAAGCAGATCACTCTAGTTTTATTAAGGCTTAAATCTACTGTCCATTAGAATATTCTGTACACCTTTTTTATGTAATTAGAAAAACACAAATCACTGCTTCCAGGTGATGGTGTCCCAAACCTTTAATCTCAGCGCTCCAGGAGGCAGAGGCAGGCATATCTGTGAGTTGGAGGCCAGACTGGTTTACAGAGTGAGTTCTAGGACAGCCAGGGCTACAAAGAGAAGCCCTGTCTTGAAAAAGCAAAAGAAAGGAAGGAAGAAGGAAAGAGGAAAGAAGGGAGAGAGGGAGGAAGAAGAAAGGAAAGAAGGAAGGAAGGAAGGAAGGTAGATCATGAGCTATTCCTTCACAGTTTTAGATCTTCTGTTCTAAAATATCTGAACATTAGGATGGGGAAATGACTCAGTGGATCAAAGTCCTTCTGTGCAAGTGTGAGGAAGCCGAATCAACTACTCAATGCCTCCATAAATTTCAGATGGACTGCACAAGTGTCTGGAGTCTCAGCACCCACAGTGGAGCACTGGAGAATCCCTGGATGCTCAGGAGCCAGCTAGCTAGGCATACTAGAATGGGATGACAAGAAAGACACCTTGTCTCAAACAAGGAGGAAGGTTAGGACCCACACCCTAAGATTGCTCTCAGACATTTACACATATACCATAGCACAAGTTCCCATACTCATACACACAGATGAATACCCACACCTACACATGCATCTAAACACATACACACACACCACACAAAAAATAACACTTTTTCTTCCTGTGTAATGCCTGGTGCACTTTGTTACACGTGTAATCCCAGCACTGTTAGAAGGTAGGAGCAAGATAATTGCCATGAGCTGCAGACCAGCCTGGACTACATAAAGAGCTTAAGCCCAGCCTAGACTACTTGGTAAGATTTTCTGTCAATGTGAATATCAGTACTTCCATTCATAAAAGTAGTTTATGCATGGAACTTAAATTAATAATAGTTGTCCTCAGCAATTAGAATAAAAATAACGTTTTTGTCACAAAGGAAGTGGAGGCAGGCATCATGATGTACATAGTGTTCCTTGGTATTTGCATAGCAGTGTATGATTTGTTAAGTCTTTTTTTGTCTCTTTGTAAGAGCACCACAACAATCTGAGATACAGAATTTAGCAAAAGAAAAAAAAAGAAATAGTGTTATTCAGCTATTCTTTGAGTGACAGTTTGATTATAGAATGTGCCATTTCATTTTACCTTCAATCTACAGATTTTAAAGTGGATTTCTTTCCAACCCATAAATATAACAATTAGAGTTTCATTCAGATGAAAACATGTATGGAGTCAAATACATATTTCATATTTGTATGTGCGGGTAGATCCATGGCTATCATTATAATGATCGACATGCATGCTTATTTCTAGGTTGCTAAAGGCTGAAGTGAATGTTAAATTGTTGTTAGGAGTTTGGGTATATCCTACATTGTGAGTGGCTTTTAGTCAGTCATAATTTTTCAATTTCAAAATGTAAATAAATAAAAGGAGTGACTAAGTTGATTAAGATTCAAAACAGGATGAGTGGGCCTGGGTCTATAATTCAGCAGGATGACACATGTCTTGCAAACATGAGGGCCGATGTCTGCTTTCAAACCCCAAGAGAAATACACAAGAAGAAGATAGCCTCCACAGCCTCTTTCCTTCATTTAAAAGACATTATATTTGTTCCTCTGCCAACTATGCCACTGTGCAGTTCTTCTGAACTATACCCTAATATCTTCTACATTTTGCATTTTAGGCTTTGCCTTAACCAAGGATAGGGAGAAACACTTTTTAAAAAAAAATAGTATGAAGTCTCTTTTCACTAGTTCTTAGGAAGAACAGATTTCATGCTTTCACTTCTATGTCAAGCATCAGAGTGGTTTCGATCCTGTAGGAGGTGTGCAACAAATGGCACATTTGATTTTGTATGAGCTTTAGGCAAAATTCAACAAAGTGAACCATTGCCTCCTCCTTTATGGAACTGTCCTTTTAGTTTTGTTGATCTGTTTACTGGTCTCCTGGGTTCTTTGTCTTTTTTCATAGCCTGACAGTGTTTATGTTTCTCATTGCTCTTCTGTCTCCACTAAGCATGTTAGAGTGTTCCTATGGTTGGGTTGTTCTGCACACTTTCCTTGCTGCTTTCAATCAACCACATGGCATCCTTAAGTACATTTCTTCATGATTTTCCTCTGTCACATTAGTTGTATCCTATATCTAATTGTGTGCTTACTTTGCTTAGATGGCCAGCTGGTACTCATGAACTGAAGAGACCATTGGATAACTTCATTTTGTCCCACATGCCCATTATTTCCTCAGAATCTTGCTTCAGAGTTTATACCACTGATGCCTGCTGTGGGAACCAGACATCTCCAAACTTTCCTAGAGAGCACTTGCTGCTCAGCCTCAGCTTCTGTTACAGCAGCAGCTACTCTGTGTAAAGCACATGAGGCAGTGCTGGTCACTCGTGGATGGGGAGAAAAACCTTTCTGACCATTGGAACTATGCAGATACCCATACACAGGTGGCTCAACATTTGATCACCCTCGTCTACTTCTTGGAAAACTTCTTATCAGATATGTTTCTTGTTTGTTATTTGCTAAAGCTTTTCTGTTTTTGATTGGCTTGGTTTTTGTGTCTCTTTCCATGAATTGTATGAGTGTGAATGAAATCTGTGTTAAGTACATGAACGTTTGCTTGATTGTTTACTCATCTATTCATTATCATAAATACATAGCAAGGACCTTCCATCTTCGGGGATCTGTGCTAGGCATGGAGAGATGATTAACGTGCACATCCTGCTCTCAAATGATCACAGTCTTGAGATGAAAGAAGGTAAATAAACAATTAAAGTATAGTGTGCACTCAACAACAGACAAGGCTGTGATTAACTCTAAGGGGAATGTGGAGTTTTAGGAATCTTAGTGGATTGAAGATTTACTTGGACTTTAAATGATGAATGGGATTTTACAGGTAAACACTGGGAAAGTAGTAGAAATTTCCAGATGGAGATACTAACAGATGTCAAGGCACAGTAGTGTGCAGTGCCTGAAGAATATCTGCAAATATTTGTTCTATCAGGAGTGTAGAATGTGAATGTAGAAAGGAATGTGAGCTGGAAAGATGGGCAATAAGAGCCTGGTGTTTGCCATTTGGAAGCTTAGACCATCTCCTCTGGTAAGACTAATAAATGTGGGTAGTATCTATGCAGGTGCAAGATACGTTTATGTTTTTATTTTAGAAAGATGTTTTAGTCTAAGAAATATAGAATGGGACTTAAAGGTCAGGAGACAAGTTAGGAGCCAATAGGAAACAAAAGCAATGGTGAAGACTTGAATGATGTCAATATGGGACCAAAGGAAAAAGTGCACAGTAGGAAACGAAGTTGTATCAGTAGAGTCTATGTGAATGCCCAATGATTCAGCCTGCAGATAAATTAGAGAGGATGATGCCAGTGCTGCTATTTCTGGACACTGGGCCTCTGGGGTAACACTAACCAAAAATAGAGGATGCAGAAAGGAGAGCAGGTTCATAGGGCGTGACAGTCAGTTAATAAACAGAGTGCATGGAGTAAGTTTATCTGCTGAGCCACTGGGCTTGAGACTCCATGTTTTGGTTTTGGTTTGCGAGTTTTGGGGGTTTCTTTGTTTAGTTCTATTCATTTTGTTTATTCCCAATTTTTTAATGGATTTAGTTTTAGACTCAAATTGGATGATTCATAGCAATTCAAAGGAATAGGAACTATCAGAATGTCGTGGTTTTGTCACTAATTGTCTTATGAGCTTTTGGATCATAATTTCTGTCATACTGATACTGGGCTTGCTTTGTCTCCCCAATTATCTCCATACTTCCAACCTTCCATAATGTATCTTGTATTGCAGATCCCAGGTCTTCATATATGGACACAAAGAGTAATAGAATTCTAGGTTTGGGGAGGAGGTAGGTAATTCAAATCAGTTCTTTAGCCCTCAGTGATCTGAGTCAGCAGTGAAGGCAGGTTTAAGGGTTTGCTGGAAATGGAGCCGTTGGTTAATGTTGAAATAACTACTGAACTTAGAAGCCCTAGATTGTACCATTTAGTATTGACCTAGCCCTCACCATATAGTCCAGAGTCCCCCAATTTTGGTTCTCCTGTGGTCCTAAAAGCCATGTAACTTTGGGCAATTGGAGGAGACAGTCCGTCTTTTGTTAACTGTTCCCTTGGTGTACAAGGTCCTACAGCATAGGAGTAGACTTAAGTAAGGGAGAGGACAAAAGATGGTGAGATCTGTCTGTGGCCCTTCAGGGGATTTAGCATGAGTTAACACACCTCTTGTTAACACTCTCGTGACTTGATCTTTCCTTGGGAGACACCCAGCCCTTACTCTTTCCTGAATTCATATTCTTTCTATTAAACTCAGAAATCAAAAGCAGAAGCAGACAGAGTAAAGTGATTGTAAAGCAAGGGGGTCAGCTACAATTCTGACTTATATTTGCACATCCTAGGGGTTTAAACAAACAAAATGAGTGTTCATTGCTGATTCATGTTTTGATTTAGGGTCCTGGATCGTTGTCTGCCTCAGTCATGTGATATGCACCATGGTGGCTTTCATCATATAATGCATTCTGGGCTCTCCTAAATCCGAGAGCACTTTATAAAAGTAAAACCATAGGTCTCATCTCTCTGATGAAGAGAGCAAGGCATAGAGAGGTTTTACAAAGTGATACAACAAATAAAGGAGGAAAAAGAATCCAGGATCATTTTTTTTTTACTCTGCATTAAATGATGCTTTCTCTTATGCTTTTCTGTTGTCAAAAGCCCTCTCTCCATTCTGTATTGTTGGGTCATCATCTCCTATAGTTTGCACAATATGGTGTATTATGGATTGCTCACAAAGCAGCCGATATGAATTCTTTATAATGGATTTGTTCTTTTCAATTTTTTTTGTCATCTTTGGGCTTAATAGAAATAGTTCAGCATGTTATATTGTGTGATCTGTTCCTAAATAGATAAAAGATTTCTGTGTTTTGAAGGAAACATTTATATTGGTTCATTTGCTGCATTGCCTGCAGGAACGTTAGTCTGTAGGAGGAAAACAACTGTTTCCTGACAAAATCTTCCTTGACTCCCTTAGAAACTCGTATTTCAACAGTAAAATAAAGAGAGGTAATCCATAAACAATTAAAGCCTGATGTCTTCAAGAATGTTTACCATCCCGCAGACAAGCTATGTAAGATCAGGAGGCACAGAGGTTTCTTTTTTCTTCTTCTTTTTACTTGTAGAATGGCTCTCCGTAATTCATTTCCCAGACCTTTAGCCATGCAAATGAGAGTGAAGGCATTTTTCTCCATACACACTTCCTTTGGCCTGCCCTGAGCCACTAGCATAACCACAGTAGAAAGAGAGCAGTGCACTTCCCTGTAAGAAATGAAACACCACTGTCCACCATGTGCAAAAGACTGTGAAATTGGAAGTGTGTCCCCGGAGTGGCTAAGAAAAATAATAATAAGTGGCAACTCTCAACAATCTCTTGGCAAATAATCAATTATCTTCTGAATTACTATACAAATCTACAGTGAATTTTGCCGGCCCATTGGGGAACGGCTTCCACACAGGAGCCAGTCACTTTAAATAGAGGGGCTGGTTTCAGTTTGCATCCAGGTTACCTCCAAATTAACAGCCACTGGCCTGTGAGCTGGCACGATGCAGTCTCAGAGCGCACATAATCGAAGCACCGAACTGACTGGAAATAGTAACTGCATTCCAGCAGAAATCTGTGGCCTGTTGCATTTTGTAGTTACAGTGTTGATGTAGAGAGCTTAATTTTTAAACCTGGGGAAGCAGCTGAGGTTGCCTAGGTTTGCTGGGGGCAACACTATGGATATGAGTTGAGTTAGTTTGGCTCACTGATAGATTTAGAGGAATTTAAAGAAAGAAACAAAACTGACAAGGAATGTTTTGGTACCGACTGTCCATACAAAGAAACTTGTGGAAATGTAGATTGCTTTGGAAGAATACCTATGATTAATATAGCGATGGCTCAATGAAATTTTTCCATCTGTAAAAATTTAAATGAATCGCATTACTGGAATTAATACATACTATGTTTTTAGAACACCCTAGAAATGTGGACCTATGGAGATCTATAAAAATACCCAGAATCTATATAGCTGGAGGAGAATTGCAGAGGAGGAAGTTTGTGAACCTAGCTGAAGGAGAAGGTGTAAAGGGAGGAAATCCACGAGACCTCTTCTATTTTCGCCATTGTTGTTTGTAAGGGGCAAAACTTGCCTGTAGCTAGAGTTTTCCTGCCTGGCCCACAGTCAGGACAAATCTCTCTTACCTGCCAGTCCCACAGCCGCTTAGACCTGACCAAATAAACACAGAGACTTATATTGGTTACAAACTGTATGGCCATGGCAGGCTTCTTGCTAACTGTTCTTACAGCTTAAATTAATCCATTTCTATAAATCTATACCTTGCCACGTGGCTCGTGGCTTACCGGCATCTTCACATGCTGTTTGTCATCGCGGCGGCTGGCAGTGTCTCTCTCTCAGCCTTCCTCTTCCCAGCTTTATTCTCCTCCTTGTCCCGCCTATACTTGCCATCATTAAAATCTTACTGGAGTTAGAAGTCCACTTAATACAGTACCCTGGAGAACCATTCCTTTAGTTAGTAAGGCCCACATCCCTTCTTCACAGTGTCTTCCCTTCCCTGTGTCTCAGCATTCTCAACCACACACAGATGCACATGTGTGTGCCTTTGTGTAATTACACCTGTTTTGTGGATGAGAAGTAGGTGGTGAGTGCTCAAGACTGGAGGATTTGCCAAGTCCTAAGTCACTAATCAAAAAGGCAAAACTAACTCGTTCATCTTCCCCCTAATTCCCCCTCCTGCCTCAAGTTCAACAATATACGTACTCATTTGTTCTCCAGACAAGAGCAAGAGCTCAGTGGTTCAGAGCATATGCTTCTCTTGTGGAAGACCCAGGTTTGCTACCTTGCACCACGGGGCAAATCACAATTGTCTGTAACTCCAGTTCCAAGGGATCCAACGTCCTCCTCTGACCTCCCCAGGCAGCAGGCATGCACAGGGAGCACATACATACATGTAGGCAAACACCCACACATATAAAATAAAAATCAATAAATCTTTTTTTAAAAAAAATCGCCGGGCGGTGGTGGCGCACGCCTTTAATCCCAGCACTCGGGAGGCAGAGCCAGGCGGATCTTTGTGAGTTCGAGGCCAGCCTGGTCTACAGAGCGAGATCCAGGAAAGGCGCAAAGCTACACAGAGAAACCCTGTCTCGAAAAACCTAAAAAAAAAAAAAATCTTGTCAAAGTTGTGAATACATACTCACACCAAGAAGAGGACAAAGAAGAGAAAAGAATTTAATGTGGAGTTGAGTCTTCACCCTTCTCTCTCCTGTTTTATCCATCTTCGGAGGGCTCTCTTTTTACCATTAGCTTAGCAATTCTTTTTGTGTTCCTTTCTCTACTTTCCTGATTCCCATGAATGACACCACACTAGACACAGAGTTTTGCTTGCTGCCCCTTGTTACTAAGGCCACTCGTAAAATCACAGGTCAGACTGACTAGCCATAGCCAGTCCACTAGAGGTTAAAATCTTCACTGGGTTGTGGTGTGGGATACTACAAGAAATTTAGTTTTGCCTTGACTTGGCTTTTTCTCAACTTATGAAGGATAGAATATTCTCTGTATCTTGTAGGCATTATTAATTGATATGTTGTCAGCACTTCCATAAATATTTCTATACTGTAGTGATTTTTTTTTGCACTGAAATGTATGCTGACAATTCAGCACATTCTCTACATATTACATCAGATACCATCAGGGAGAAGGGACTGAGCCAACCTGCACATCAGTTCTTTCCTGCTCGAATTACATTGTGCTGCAATGAATGCTTTTATGAATATTTAGGATAATATGGCACCATAGAACCATTTAGACTGCTCAGAGTTCTTAAGAGAACCGATAAATCTCTGAAGAGGGAGTTGACTGTTTTCACATAATCAGATTAAAAATTGTGACAAGTCAATTTTTCCTTACTCCTTTTTAAAAGTTCATTCTATTTCCTTTCTGTTCTATTGAAAATTTTCTTACTCATTAGTACATCAGAATTGCATATATGCCTACTGATGTTTATTTTTTATCTCAGTGTTTTGACACCATGGCTAAAATTTGAGTTTTAGCACTGTCCACACTATTAAACGTCCCAGATACTGCAGGGACACGTCTAATTTAGGGAAAACAAAACAAAACAAAAAGCCCCTCTGATATGTGATAGTGAACAATCAGTATCTAATTGTCATTGCCAGAAATATTTTGAGACTTAGTCTGCTGTTTCCCAGAACTCATTTGATTTCTAGCTCTTCGTAATTCTTTAGAGACCCATTGAGATTCTCCTCTGTGTTAACCTGAGAAATGAGTGTTCAGTGCATCTGACACTGGCTTTCAGTCAGTGTCTTAGGATGGTCCAGTTGATTTCCTAGACCTTCCAAGGTTGCTCTCTCTAGGAGTGTCTCATCCTACTTCCCAGCACAGTAGAGTATACTGGTTGTTTTGTACATGGGAATACCTTGGTAATGTATATAAAGAACACTTTGGGTATCCCTGGGGCCAGAATTTCATAGTAACTGGCGTGGGCAATTGAAATAAATATATTAATTTGTTTCAAATCATCCTGTAAATGGTAGCTATGACATTCCATAAGCATACACTTTAAATATTTTCCAGAAGCACTTCCTCGAGATATTTGCTGTTTTGTATTACTCTAATTTTCATTCTATTGTTTCCTAGTTTGTTTCCCACACGTTAACTTAAGCAAATTATGTACCATTCTTCATTTAAAATTATTTCCTTGTGGTCATCACAGAATATGTGAGTAGTCCAAAAAGAAATAAAATGATGTTAGAGCATTGGATCCAGGGGTTGGAGGTTCTTTGTGACTCGGTAGCAAGACTGTTTTGATTCCTTCCCTGCTGTGAAATATGTTGGCCACTGAGCATTGCTGGCTGAATGTTCAAGGACACACAGAACAATGTAATCAAGTGTGAAAGAATTGATGCTTGTAGCGAGTGTTTCTTCACTCTCTTTTCACTGATGGTATCTGAGGACATGAGAAAAATATGGGGAGCAATTTCCTAAGAAGATCTGTTAATAACTTCACTATACCCATGTGCCCTAGAGAGGAGACCTTTTGGATTGACCTGCTGGGTCTTAGCACTCGATCCTCTCTATAGAGGTGAACTTTCCACAGACAACTAGGAGATGCCTAAGGACAGCCTCTACTTATTAAGAAAAGACAAAAAATACCGCTAGCAATGTCCACTGCAAAGACTACCCCAGGAATATCTACTCAGCAGAGGGCACATTTATTCCTTCTAAGAGAGTCCTGGGATTTTTTTGGGGGGGGCGGAGAGTCAAATACTAATGATTTCTAGTCCATTTTCCTTCTTTCCTTCAGTTCCTTCTCAAAGAACCACTAGAAGAGGCAAGTAGTTTTGCTACAGCCCTCTCAGCATGTGCATTTGTATTAAACCCAGGAAGGTCAGCCCTACCTACAGTTTATACTTCATCCTTAAGCTCCCGATCACAAGATTACCATATGTACATATATCACTTTCTGAATCTTAAATTGAATACATTCTGACTTTCCCATCCTTTGCATATTTGTGAAATATTTTCATTAAGTGTGAATGATTCTACATTCCTAAAATGCCTAAGGAACTCTGCTTTCCTCTTACCATAGTAACTGACTTAGTAGTAGAAGCTTTCATTGTAGGTCACATGGAGGCGTCTATTAATTGGACCATTTTCTCTTGTGTCTTATTTGGCTGCTGTAGAATTCTTCTTGAGTTTTCAGCTTCACACAATAATCTCTGTCAGATCCATTTTCAAAAGTCTCTCTCTTTCTCTCCTCTGACTCTGTCTTCCTATCTCTTTGTCTATCTCTCTCTGTTTCTGTCTCTGTCTCTCTCTCTTTCTCGTGTGTGTGTGTGTGTGTGTGTGTGTGTGTGTGTGTGTGTGTGTGTGTGTATCTGACAAGCCTCATCCTTACCTCTCTCCCAAGGCTATGAGAATGTCTCTTATGAAACATTCTATGCATTTTGCCAGTATTTTTCATTCAACATTTTTAGTGTCCGTTTTCAGGCCAGTATTTTGCCACTTTGAGAATGATTGTATTATCCCTGCTAATTAGATGTTTGAAAGTGACGAAGTCTGTTATAATAGAGTTCTATGGTAGCTTCGAACTGAAATGAATAACTGCTGTGGATTAGGAGAAAAGTGGACTCCATGTGAAAATAGCCTCAGATTCTGTCTTTATCAGGAATATTCTTCTTTTTGGAAGTTTCTCTCCCTTCATCATCATAAGGAATGCAATGCGCTTTTGCTACTCATTTGTGTGTTTTCTCTTCCCTCCTGGAGTGGGGTCCAGTAAAAGTCAGATTCTTTGGGTGGACAAAAGAAAAATTCAGGTTTCTTATTGTTTGCTTTCAGTCTATTGGACTTTTAAAGATGGCCTTCTATTTTCCATTTACAGCATATATCTGCTTATCCGTATACCCTCAGATCAATAAAGAGTAGATATTAAAAGTATCTGTAGTGGGCAACAGCTGGAATCATGCCAAGTCCCTTTACATTTTAAATTCTTCTTAGGCTGCAAAGGCAGATGAGGCTGACTTCCCTTTGGACTCAGCAGGCCAGTTTTACTATGATAAGGGCACAGCTATTTTAAAAAGCAGTGCTTGACAGTCTAGCTCCAGCAAGCATCCCTACCCTGTGAAATAGTACAGAGGGGTCTGCCTGCTTCCTTATTGATGAAAGAGAGGGAAATAATGCCCGCTAGAAGCAATTTTAATGATTCTGTAGTTTAGCTTCCAACGTCCCAGTAGATTTCGAACCCAAACATGCTTGCCATACCTCATGCCCCAGTTTTTCTCATTGGGGAGGTGGAGACAGCCTATTCTACTCAGGCATGGCACACAGCAGAAGTTTAGCCTGAAGAACCCCTACAGGAATGGAGTCTGACTTTGTGAACTACAACTAAGGGTTTGTTCCAAAACCTAACTACTCTGAGCAGACCTGCAGCCTTTCAAGTTTTAGGCTTTTATGGACTCCTTTCCTGTTTTTCTCTCACTATTTTATTATAAGCAGGAGTTTTACTTCCAGTCTTGCTTTGACTTAGGGTAACATGTCATAACACTTATCTGAATGCTTCTGGCTATTTGGAACTCTTGATGGATAATGAATAGTATATGGTAATCACTTATCAGCATCAAGAAGAAACTTAAGCAGTCTCAAAATTGAGTCTCTCCCAAAATTGGGTATCTCTGGGGGTTAAAAGTCAGCAGCTACGGGGTAATATTAATTCATGAGATACTAAAGTTATTTACTCTGTACGTGAACAGACTTGGGAGGTATGTTTGATGGCTAATGCTAGTTCTGAGTTTGATGACTTGCAAAAGGAAGTCTACTTACTCCTAATCTGGGTCATTTGATTCCAAATAGTCTTCTTAACCTCGATCTAATATGAATGATTAAAGGACTTGTTGTAAAAGATCTTGAGGAAACAATGAAACACTCCTTAGCTCAGTCCAATTATGCTGTAAATACCTCCGGAATATTAGTGAAATCCGAAATGCCTTTCCTGCCTAGAGTGTTTAGAGAAGGGACTTACTTATCTTTGCAAATGTGGATCTGGACCTGTGGCTGTGTGCAGTGTAGTGGCTGTTTTATTATGGTAGGCATTGCCATCATTTAGGCTTAAAGCACATTTTTTCTTTTTCTTTTCTTTTTTTCTTTCTTTCTTTGTGTGTGTGTGTGTGTGTGTGTGTGTGTGTGTGTGTGTGTGTGTGTGTGTGTGTCTGAGATGCTGAGATATGTGTGGAAGACACTTTGGGGCTTAACCTGTTTTCTAACCCAACATATCAAAATGGCTTTTTTAACTAATGAGTTTTAGAGACATGATTGTTGTCTCAGTACGATGGATACAAACAACCAGTGACACAGACTCTTGGTCAGAATTCAGGGGTCCAGATTAAGAGTCTGCAATAAGTCTGGCGTGTGTGATCCTTCCAAACTGTGTGTGTGGTTTGTCAACTGAAAACCCAACACATGCACTTGCATGTTACATTCCTTACCACACAATCTAGAAATGATTTGATAGTATGTCATCTTGTATCTTGTCTCTGTCATTGGACTTTCCTTTTATTATTATGATTTTTTTTCATCTCTGGTACTTGGCAGAGAGGTGATTAATACATGAGAGCTTCACTGACTGAACGAGTGGGAGCCATGTGGGCTCTCATCAGCACCCAAACTCATATGGTTTGTTCACTGTTAGATACTTTGGCTTAAAAGAAAGTCAGAGTTTGAGCTACTTGATTTCCTAACTGGAAAAACACTTCTTAGAATGGCATAAAATGTCTTGTTTGTATACACATATATGCCTGCTGGCGAATGAATAAAATACCCCATTTATTTTTCCCCTTTTCCCATTTTTCAAGTAGGATGACAAAATCTGAGAGCCTATGAAAGGGAATGTAGAGTTCAGTACTGATGCTTTTGGGGGCGAGTGGAAGCCTGATTACTATGGCAGCATCTTCATCAATAATGGACTTCTTTTAATTTCAGAGCACCTAGTGCTATCCCGAACTTCACGCCAAGTCATTAGATTCCTGCCTGTAAATAATTAGAATTTAAAAGGTACTTTTGATCATTTTGATAGATCTGCCTTCAAATACAAATGAATAAATATACAGGGTCCAGAACTGCAATCACTATGATAGTTCTAGAAAGGGAATGAAATCAGTACTGGAAGGAGGAGTAGGGTACATTAATGAAGCTCTACGGGAACGCTCCTGTTGTCCATGGCTTTCTAAATCCTCAAGATTATTCAGGGGTCAAGTGCCCTGCCTATTTAGAGTGAGCCCCCTTGAGCACCACACGGTGCAGATTTGCCTTCTATTCTTACTAATACTTGGCTCCAGGTCCGCAGACATTTATGCAAACCTAAGTCCATAATCAGGGATTATTTGGATGACATTAGACAAGAAGCACTTTTAAAAAAAGCCAATGCCTTTCTGTTATTTTCAAAATACAAGAATGAGGAAAAATAGTCTGAGAAAGTATATTTGAACTCTATTGAAATTATTAAATTTCAGGAGCCACAATCTCCCCATTTTTATTTGCTTCTGTCATTCACAGAATGCTTAATTGGTAGAGGATTCTATCTACCTCAGATTGATTGAGATCATATACATATTTTAAAATTGAGTGCTTGAAATAGATAACTTTATGGCACAAAACATGAGCCAATAGTATTTTGAAACATTAATACAAATTAATGCCTTAAAGTAATCAATAAATCACCAATAAATTAAAGCTAGTATCTGATTCTAGAAAAGGACAATGCTATAGTTACAGATTTGCTTTTAACAGAAACAATGAGAGATGAAACTTCAAAGAAAGGGAAATATTATTTTTAGTTTGATATTAAAATGACAGCTCTTTCTATTTTCAAGCTGTTTTGTTATCTCATAGTAAGCAGACATTTTAATAGAAAGAGAGAACACACAGAGCTTCCTCAAACCTGGCCTAGCTCCTACAATGTTATAGAACAACTGGTATGAACTGGCTGACCATGTGCCAGGTGTTGCGCTAAGTACACTACATGCATCAGCTTACTTAACCTTCAAAACAGCCTGTAGGATAGGTGCCATTTTGCAGATGAGAAAATCGTGGTTCAGAGAGACGAATTACAATGCCAGAAGTCAGAAGATGATAAGTGGTCAAGTCAAAATTTGGAGTCTAAAATCTGGCTCCAGAATATCTCCTGATGACAATCACGATGTATTGTGTGGATGAAGACAATCCTTAAATGTTGATTGAATGAAAGTGAGTGGACATTCCTCACAGGTTGTCCCTACCTTCGGGTTTCCAGAAGGTGTCCTGGAGCAAGAAGTACTTATTAGAGCTGGGTTGGTGTACATTGGAGGTCTTCTCAGAGGATTTCTTTGAATGTTTCCATTCACAAGTCTTTTGAGGCCCTTTAGTTACATGACCATTGAAGATAGGTACCTTCATTTATTTTACACAAACTTCTTTTCAAATTAATGTATGTTTGTTTATTGTGAATCTCTGATAAAAATAATGTGTTAAAGGAAGAATGTGTGTTCAAAATATTCAGGTCAAAGGAAAAAATCATTTAGTATTCTTTTGCAGTATAGTAATTGGTCAAGTCTTGCATATATTGCTCTTTGATAGTCCATTTGGCCAAAATTCCATTTTTGAACTTCTATCCAGTAATGTAATTGAAATTGATGGGCGTTCTATAAGTGGAAATAAATAAAAGTTACTCGGGAAATACAGAAATGAAAGTGTATAGAAATTCATAGTGCATTTTTGGGACCCAGATATAGGATAGGAAATATTCACTTCCTTTTTTATTTTCTCTTAAGCAAGCCAGATTAAGTGAACCTCTTAAGCAGAATATGTTTATTAACCTAAGCAAGAATGTTTTACTGTGTAAATGTTTAAACTGAGATATTTTGTGGCTGCCCATGTTTGGATGAATATATTTACGTATAACTAACTTGAAAACAGTCAAATTATCTAATTTTGTAGGGAGAATTTATTACAGTTGTGTAGGGAAATCCTATTCCTAAGCAAAATGCTAATTTCCTGTGCTCGTTCTAAACACTTTCCATTTGGTGGCAGTCTGCTAATGGGTATGATTCTGTGCTCTTCTTTGCTTTTGTAGAAATCTCCTTCTCCGAATTGTCTGACACTAAGTGATCTAAATGTTTAAATACAGGCAGAAAAGCTGTTATTTTTTATTTAGCTTTTACTGTGTAATGGAATTTGTGACAAGATTATTTGCTAAAATGTTATTTTGTATCTTGATGGGTGTTCTCTCTAAAGGACGCCAAGCAATGTGCTCTAAAGGGGACATATGAGCAGTGAATGGAGGGGCAGATGACCTCCGTTCAAACACAGCCAAGTAGTCATTACCAAAGTTTTAGGTAATTTAGACTGCTTGACTGGAAGCATGACGGCAGTAATTGTGGGTGTCTGTAAAGAATAACTGAGTTTTGATCAATGAGGAGACTACGTTCTTTTTGAAAGAAGTATATATTACGAGGTGTATGTTTTTCTTGAATTAAATCCTTTAAATTGGCACTTTGGAAACTTCTTGGCACCTCGAGCTTCCCAAATGTCTTTGCACTAACAATAACGTGTTCAGTTGTTGCGTATTGTAAATCTGTTTGATTCCAGGAGAAGGATTTACCATCAGAAGTCTTGTCACTTGGCCAGAAGGAACTGAGCTTGGACTCTACCAAAGTTGTCACTAGCTGTGTGAGTCTCCGGTCACCGGCAGAGTGCTAACAGCACACACACACACACACACACACACACACACACACACACACACACACACACTTTCTTTAGCAGAGATTAGCTGTCCTTTTTAAAAGGAGTACCCTTGTTATTGCATAGGGAACATAAAAATTGCCAACTCTTTGGGGTACCGTCTTCAGGCAATCCCTTAACCTTGTCACTTTTCTCAACCACAGTGAATTCCCGAAATCACTGGCTTCTGAACAGTAGAGACTTTTATTTTGAAACTAAGTCAAAGAAACAAAAGACATTTTTATTGTTTGCCAAGAAATAATTAACTGCAATATCTGTACATCCTTTTGGGGGCTGGTATGGTGTCTTCATCTCTACTGAGCTCAACTTAAAATACCAATGAACTGTCCCCTATAGTTAGAGCTCTAGAGGGTAGAAACCATTTCTATAGCTCCTGTATTGAAATAACACAAAATAAAACCACACGTTGGCAGGGAATTAAGCCCTAAATTCTGTCATCTACAGTGTACTTATCTGATAGCACTAGGCACCCCAATGTGAAATTTTATGTTGCAAAGGGCCCCCGTTCTAAAGCCTGTGTGCTTTATTCATAGGAAACCCTACAATCTTTAGCTATAAACCAACTTCTTCCTTTTACAAAGGCTACAGAAACTTGCTAGCTTGGTTGACCATTTTTCTATGCCTTGTGAAAACAAGACGTGGCTACCAGCAAGAGAGACAAAATATGAAATAGACAATGTATGTAGTAGACATTATATGAAAATCGGGTAGAATAACTTAAAATACATAAATAGTACATAATGTAACATATGTGATACTTATGGTATATTCTGTATATTCATATATACCATATATACAGCATATTTGATCATCTAATAACAATCAGGGAATCGCCATGTATTATTTTCAAATGTAATCCACCAGTAATCATAATTAGAGGTAAAAGCATTGGCTTTACCATAAAAGAAATGTTTTCACCACAAGTAATTAAATCTCAAGTCTCCTTGCCATCCTGCCTCCACTTCCTCCCACCACAACTTGCCTTATGTAATGGAGTAGGTACATCTGGGCAATGGAATCCAATTTGTCTTCACATTCTGCCTCTTCTACTTCCTAGCTATGTGACTACAGGCGATCATGTTCCTCAAACTCCTTTTGTCAGTGTGGCAATGAGGTTTAATGAGATAAGTGATGGGCAAATTAGTTCTTCATAAATGTTTGTCTTCCATGCTCAACAGGGATAAGCTCCAGTTACTAACAGTCTATCATCTGCTGAATTTCCTCTTGTAAACTTGCTATTCATGCCATTTTCAACTTTGCCTTTGATTCTGTTAATCTGTTGCTGTTTATTGTAAAGAAAAACATTATTTTTCGGGACTTTGTGCATTGCCTAGTGCTGAGCAGATGAACAGGTCTTCACAAGGACAGTGGCTGAAGCTCCAGAGACAGTAGGACTTATGCACTATCTAGAATGTCCTGGCTGGTCTCTTCGTTGAAGTATCTTGACACATTGCTAAGTCTCAAGCCACCTGGGATGCTAGTGAACTGGACTCCTCTGTTCATTAGCTTCAAGGACTTTATTCTTCCAGTTGGACTTTCTCTATGTCCTCTTCAGCAAAATGACAAATTTCCTGTATAAGACTCCCCCTGATTTCTTACACAAGAGCCCTAGAAGTAGAAAATGGAAGGGAAAAATATCAGAATTTCTTGGCGCTTTCTGTGGGAAGTGGTTTCCTCTATCATCTGCTGCAGTCTGCTGGAGATTAGGGACCACAGGTTCTGACTCAATTAACTGGCATTAACTAGGGAGAGTGGGGCACTGGAGGACATTAGAGAAACCAGGTGCTTCTTTTTCTTTGGCTCGTCCTAGGGTTCTTAGCAGTGATGCTCTTCAATGGTACAGGAGAATTCTCTTTACAATTCTGCTTTCATTTGGATACAAAGTACTCTGGCAACTTTCAGATATCAGTGTATAAGATAATGGCCTTTGGTCTAGTTATAAAACATTGTTGATGAATGGAATAGCCTATTAAGAATTGGCCCAGATTACATACAGTTCAATGTTAAATAGAATTTACTAAGAAACAAGAAAGCCCATGAATTTGGTGTTATAACCAAATCATCCAAGACATTTAATCATAAATTGGACCGTGAATCTTCCAAAAGTGAAATTGACCCTTTTAGATTCCTTTTCAAAAATAATACTGTAAACTCAAAGGACTGAAGAAATATGAGAAAATATTTTATAATTACAAGTGTTTAAGGTAAGAGAGCAGAAAAGATTGGTGACCATTGGCTTTCAAGATGGAGTTAATTTTACCCAAGTAATTAAGGTAGTTCATTTTTGGCATACATCTTGTCACTAGTCTTTTTATGAATCAGGATTTTTGAATACTTTTTGTTACTCTAGTCTGGGGATCCTTTAAGAAAAAGTGTACTGTACTGGAAAGTTTATAGTATGTCTAGGTCAACTGCTTCTAAGAACCCAATGTTACGAATTCATTTTTGAACCTGGGAGATTGCTCAGCAGGTAAAGTGCTTCCTACACAGCATGAGGACCTGAGTTCAGAATCCCAGCAGCTGCATGGAAAATGCTGGGTGTGGGGGTACATGCCTGCAAAGCAGTACTGGATGTGGCGAGAGAAAAGCAGATCCTGGAGGCTCACTGGCCAGCCAGGCTAGCCCAAACAGTAAGTTCTAGGTTCCGTGAGAAACTGTGTCTCAAAAAATGCAGTGGAGATGCAAGTGAGAAAGATAGCCTGATATGGACCTGCGGTGCACAACAAACATGAACCTGGGATGATCAAACATGTGCACGCGCGCACACGCACACACACACACACACACACACACACACACACACACACTCACACACACACAAACAGAAAGAGAGACAGGGACAGAGAGAGAGAGGAGAGAGAGAGAGAGAGAGAGAGGACACCATGTTTTAATTGTTATTAAATTCATAGTGACAAGAATAAAAAACAGATAAGTTTCTTTTGATATTTAATTTTTAGGGCAGGGCACAGCTAATTGTTTAAAAGGAGTTGACTCTTTCAACCATGTCAACTATACCCATTGCTTTGATTCTGCTCAGGTGTCACCCTTCTAGTCTCATCTTATTCTGAAGTGAGACTGGGTTGGGTAGGGGCCAAAAATGAAAGAGAAAAACCCAAGAGCAAAATTACAGTTGGACTTTTCTCTGCTTGTCATGCTTTTGACTCTTCCTTATCGCTTAGAGAAGGAGCAGGGCAGATTTCACTACTGGTTTTGCAGTGTAGAGATGTAAATTAAATCACTCACAACTTTACCATTTCCATCTCTTCTGTTCTCCTCTGTGTGTGTGTGAGTGTGTGTATGCATGTGTGTGAATGTGTATATGTGTGTGAGTGTGTAGGTATGTGAGTGTGTGTCTGTCTGTCTGTGTTTCTCCCTGCCCCTTTTTTTTTTTCTCTTGTTTCTCTCTGCCCTCTTTTTTTTTTTTTTTTTTTTTTTTTTTTTTTTTTTTTTTTGGTTTTTCGAGACAGGGTTTCTCTGCGTAGCTTTGTGCCTTTCCTGGAACTCACTTGGTAACCCAGGCTGGCCTCGAACTCACAGAAATTCACCTGGCTCTGCCTCCCGAGTGCTGGGATTAAATGTGTGCGCCACCACTGCCCGGCTTCTCTCTGCCCTCTTATCACCCCTTCTTGATTCCTACTTTCTTTGGTTCCTACATTCTTTGTCTTAGGGTCTTGACTACTCCTTTAGGAGCTTTTCGTTACTTGCTTTTGTACTGCTGTGATGAAACACCATGACCGAGGGAAGTTATAGAGAAAAGCGGTATTTGAGTTTATGCTCTCCAACCAGAGGGTTAGAGTCCATAATGGTGGAGTGAAGGCATGGAGGCAAGAGGAGGAAGCTGAGAACTCATGTCTTGAACCACAAGCTCAAAGCCCACCCCAGTGACATACTTCCTTCAACAAGGTCACAATCCTGAAGTTTCTCCACCTACTGGGGATCAAGTATTCACATGCCAGGGACTGTGAGGAACATTCTCTCTTAAATCACTATAAGCCTTTCTATTATTTTTTCCTGCCTTTTTTACTTATCCAGTAGTAAGTAGTTCTGTGTGTCTCAAAAACAGCAAATAATAGTCGACTAAGGTAATGGGGATGGGTTTAGAGTCTTCCTAACATTTTCAGTACACATCTATACATCATTTTTTCCTCTGTAGAGAGCTTGATGCTGTTAGGGGTTCAGATGGAAAACTCACCCCTGCAAGTCAGAGGTCTCGAGTTCTACTAGTCCATCTCTCTCACCACCTGGTGGGATGTGAGGAAGACTGGAATTTTGTTCCTTTGGGAACACGTCGAGGACTCTTTTCAGAGGGTTCTGGAGGCCTCCCAGCAGCTGCTTTTCGTTCTTTCTGAATCTCTGACCTAGAACACTGGTGAAAGTTGTTTCTGCTACTTTTGTCACATGGTGAAGTAATTCTCTAGTGCGTTGGTGCTGTGAGAGTGTCTGTGCCTAGTGACTGACACAGGTGAACTTACTCTGCCTCTGATCTCATTCTGGTGTTACCAGAGAACTAGATGCGGCACTCTGTTAATTTTTCTGAGCCAACAAAATGACTCTGTGTGTGTGTGTGTGTGTGTGTGTGTGTGTGTGTGTGTGTGTCACTGTCAGTGTGTGTGCATGTGCATATGTGTGTGCTTGAGACAGGGCCTCTTATATTTCAGGCTGGTTTCACACTCACTGATATCTGGAGCTGGCCTTGAACTCCTGATCCTGCAGCCTCTACCCTTTGAATGTGGGTATTCTAGGTGCCTGATACTATGCCTGACAAAACAATAGCTCTAAAAAGCCTTTTGTAAATTATGTCCCTCAGGGGCAAATTTACCTGGTGCCTGTGCCTAGATTAGGTTTAATTTTGGAAGTAGGACTTAGCTGTGTGCCTAATCTATTTGATGTATTGAATTCACCCAACACCAAGGGAACCTTTGTTCAGGCACTTCAGGAAATCAGTTTAAGGCATTTTATAACCTTTAGTGTTTTCACATCATTAAGTTGGGCAGCTTTCTCGCTCTTATTGCCAGGCTGGTGTTGCCTGGAATACCTGTCTCTGTACCAGAAACAACCTAGGCTCTGGTAATTATGGCAATGTTTACTTCTTCCCATCAATGTATCAGCTCTCTTTTCTGAAGTAATCACTATAATTACACTTCTTCAATGAGTTGAGTTCTATTGTGACATCAGGCCTATCTATTAAATATCACTATGCTTTTCTTATCTGGGTGCTCTCAAATGGAGACAGTGAGACATGGTGGCAAGCCACCTTCAATCAATTAATGTGAGATCGGTGTGTTGTCACTGGAGATGGTGATGATCTCATTTATCCTGCTTTGGTAAAATGGTGCATAGACTGATTAAATGATAGCAATAATATTTTTGTTGATGTTAATGAAAAATTTGGCTAGATGCTGCGTATATATAATTATCATTGAAAAACAATAACAAAGTTTATTTTCTTAGTACTCTTCCTTGATTGTCATTTCACCTGATGTGGTTTTATCTGTTCTTACATGAAACCAGTCTTAAAAATCTCTTACTGTAGTATTTTGTGCATACCAGTAGTGTGAATCCTGAAGGTTGTAAATAAAAATCCTGATTTTGAGGTACTTCCGTATCCATCTGTGTTTTCAATGAAACTTATAAATTTTCCAAGTATTAAATATGTCATATGGTTTCTCCATATTAAGCCTCATGGAATGGAACAAAGGTTTGTGACTCATCTTAAAATGTACAACATGAGAGTAGATTTAGTTTTGGTTAACAAAATGAGGCTTTCGTAACACAGATATGTTCAAAATACAAGTGCTGCAGGAAGACATTTCTATAACACACCTTAACAGCAGCTTTATTCATGAAGATTCTAACCTACTTGACCTGACACCTATAGTAAAATTTCAACAGCTGGACAGGAAACCTTCCATCCATTTACCAGAAGACATATATCCCAAGTGCTCCCTTTAATATTTTATAGGTAGACATGATTCAAAGGAACTTGTCATACGACTATATACTCCATGTTCTAGATTTACTTACTTGACCATTATAGAGTTAGAAATAACTATTACATTATTCTTAGAGGCAGAAGTGAGGTAAAAATGAGAAGGTCGTCATAAATGCTTAAAAAATTTGACCTCTGATTAGCAGAGATATGGAGAGTAATTATCATAGACTTCCTTTCAAGTGTCTGTGGAGGCAAGGGCCCAGTCCATGTGTCGTCTTTTTTGTCTGTCCATAGCTGTATCTCAGAGCCCATGTTCCATGCAATGATTAAATTTAGTGTATCGTTTAGCTGGAGGTGGTCTCCATCCTTTATATGAGTTTCTTAATAGACAACTCTGTGGGGATGTCTTCTTCTAAAAGGAGACTGTATGTTTGGAATCGGCTTTTAAGTGTGTGATCCACTTTCACTCATTTTTTATGCAGTAGAAAGTGGGGTCTTCATCCCTTTGCATGTGCTTGCTGCTTGTCTCATCACCATTTGTTGAATAGACTATTCTTGTTCCACTGAATGGTCTTCATTCTCTTATAGAAAATCAGCTAACCATAAATGTGCTTTTATTTCTACACTTCTAATTGTAGCCTATTGATCTGTTTAACCTCACGCCAGTAACATGCTGCCTTGATTATCAATGCTGTACAGTAAGTTTTGGAATTGTTGAAAAGCGTGACTCCTACTTTGTTCTAATTTTGTAAAGACCATGCTGGCTATTCGAGGTTTCTAAAATTTCACAGGAATTTATAGAGTATTATGTTTCTGTAAAGAAATAAGCTTAGATTTTTAAGAGGAGTTGTTCTAGTCTATTAGTTATGATAATTTTTGTCTTATCAATATTAACCCTTCCAATCTATGAGCATAAATATTGAGTTTTCTTTAATTTCTCACAATTTGAGTTTTCTCCACTTTTCTTCCAACAATACTCTATAGTTTTAAAGTATACCCTTGTTCTCCTTTTGTATCATTATTTCCAGATGTTTCGATGCCAATGTGCATGAACTTGTTTTCTTTCTTTCTTTATGTTCTATACTATACCCAACAAGTAAAAACCTGCCCTGTTACCAATATAAATTATATTCAGTTCCAGCTTTTGAGAATGTCAGACGGCTAGATGGATCCATGGCCTAGTCTGGCATACATTATTTACTGTCTTTCTTCAGAGTACCCTTACTAACTGAAATGTTCGGGGTTATCCTATGCAAAATATAGATGGTACAGTCTCACTTTTACTGAGTTCTCACAGTTTCTTAGCATAAAATTTTAGTTATAAAAGAAACCTTAAGTTAGCTAAAGTAACTCCACTTGTAGATGAAGAAACGTGCCATCAGGCTGTTAAGTGAACACAACCGATAGTTGACAGAACTGAAACTCGGACTTTTCTCACTGTGTATGTAGCCTTAGTGTCACGACTGGGCAGGGTTTACAGGTATTTCTGGGAGCTTTGGGGAAGCACTCATTACTGTTATTAGATTTCCAAGGTGCTAGTGGTTAGCATCAACCTAGGCTGTGTGTGGAACTGTACTGTAATGACTGGAAAGCAAATGGACTCTCAGAAAACAAACTCTCACTGGGCATTTTACATGCCAGCAAGTCATGACTCAGCCATTCCCAAGTGACCTGAATTCGAAGTCAGAGCGTTACTTCACCTAAAACGACAAGCAAATGCCTGTATTAGGCTGTGTGGATGTATGGTGATGCTGTAATAGACCAATAATGCAGTTTGATAGTGTTCTTTATTACCAAAATGCACCACGATGCATAAACATGATTCCTGCTGGAAATCTTCAGCACTTGAGTGGCCCAAAGAATATTGATTCTGGAAACACAAAACCTCAGATATCTTTACTAGATTTTAGGTAAAAATGAATGCTAAGTTCATCCCTACTTGCTACCAGCACAAGTTATATTAGCATTCTAGGGAGAGTGTTTTGTAGCCCAGATGTTGGTTTTGTTTGTTTTATTTTATTTTATTTATGAGAAGTAAAACCTGTAGGACTTTGGACATTGTAGTCATGTTTTCTTCTTCCCCAGCGTATTTCAAACTCCTTTGAAATTGTGTTCATGTTACTGTATGTAGACAGTATAAAGAAAATATAAGTCTAAATAAACAAAGGAATATATAACTAAAAAGGAGAGTGATGCTGGGGATTGAATGCAGGGCCCCAAATATGTTGTGCAACCACTCTCAGTGAACTACAAATGCTGACCAAGTTTTATATTCTAAAAAGATATAGACAATCAAACTGTGGTAATGTCATGTTCCCTGTACTGAAGCAGGAGCCCACATTCTCAGGCTGTCTCTACCACAGCTGTGCTACAGGAACTTAGGGGAAAGCCATCTCCACTGTAAAGAGCTCAACTAATGGCCTTCAGAGTCCTTCCAAGTTGTGAGATTTACAATTGGAACTTCAGATATTTGATTTTCCAGCAAGTTTCTGAGACCTTTTCCTGAAGGACTTCAAAACTCTGAAATAAGCCAAATATAAAAATCTGGATGATTGATCAACTATATAGACACTTTGTTTTCTTTTTACAGCTTTACGCCATTCTTGCTTTTCAAAACAAAATAGGAGGCAATGTGAGGCTAGAGTGGAAGTCACTGCTTTGCATTGTGAGCCTCTGTGGTGGCCTACTTACCCTACACCGTGCTTTACATGCATCCTGTTTTGTTAGCTTCACTGGCAATGCTCAGTGCCTCTAGTACCACCTTGATGAAGCCATGATTGGCACATTTCACACCAAGAATTAGTGCCAACCCAGTCAACGGCCTCTGCCAGAGTAAGCATAGATCCTCTGGTACTGGCCTTCATTGGCAAGAGTGGGTTTCTAGCCTATTGTGCATGGGTGCCTAGCAGTCTCTTAAAGGACAGTGAAGAAACTTACTGCTCCCTGACAAGTATTATTAGTTAGGAAACTAGAGTCCTGGTGGAGAATCACATGGATAGTATTGTTCTAAATATTTAGAAAATACCTATTGAACAATTTTCTTTTGAGCCCCCTGCTTTTTGGTGTATTTGGACTGTCCATTCTGCCCAGCTATATTTACTAGCCCTGTCTTCCATCTAGATAAATATACTTTAAAACCTAATGTTGGAATCAAAACAGTTGGATTATACTTTTATTTCAGTAGGTCTTGATTTAATAATGAGCTCTCTAAGACTAATGGTTAAGGGTCTTCACATTAAAAACCAGAGGAAATGAATCAAATTGCTTCTTAAGTATATGCTTCTTAAATGTATAAAAATACTTCAAATCACTTGTGGTAAATGGTTATTTGTTTCATGCGATAACACATATAAATAAAATTTGTTGAAAGTTGAGTGTAGAAATACATGTGTAGACACACATATGTCTATATAAAGTATGGAGAGATTATGGCAGGGCGAGTGTAGTCTGTAGAAAGAAAATGTAGAAATGAATAGCCAAGGGAATTTTTCATGGAAATGATTAGGAATCAGCATCCTCTGGTTCTCACTGTCTTCTTACCAAGCCATGGAAATATTTCTTAGTTCAGTGTTGTGGATTTTTCCAATTCAGTGGTTTCTGTGTTTGTTAGCTTAATTAAAGTTGGATTGTTGCAACTAAAAACAGCATAATATCATGTTGTGTTTATCCTAACGCATGTGGAAATTTTCTATAAAATTTTATTATTTGAAAAATGAAATTAAGCTAGGCATGGTGGTACAAATTTTTGATCCAAGCACTTGGGAAGAAGAGACAGGAGTATCAGGAGTTGGATGTCATGCTGGGCTGTATAGATAGTTTAAGGCTTTAGCCTGAGCTAGCTGGTGATTGAGTCTCTGTCTCAACTGCTTACCCTTCCTCCCCACAAAAAGTGTGAAGGGAAAAAAAGGAAACAAAGCATGTAAGGCAACCTGACACTTGTTGAGGGAAATGTCTGTAAAAATGTGCTATGCATGTCTATATATGTTCCTTCCTAGAAAATAATGTTAAGCTAAGAAGTAATGGCACCCTAAGGGTACCACATTGAGAAAAGCAAAGAGATTAACAATTCAGTAAGGGACACATGTCAAACCACCCTACTTTGTGCATAGAAAAATAAGATACATGCCTAGTCATAGTTTTAAAACAAAGTATCAGAATTGTATACCAACAATATTAAAATACTTCAGAAAATGTAAGAGAAATTAATGAAAGATTTTAGCATAAAGGTAGAATTTAGAGGTGACAATTATGTTCTTTTTTTTTTTTCTTTTCTTTTTTGAAATGAAACCCAAAGTTTCACGACTGGCAAACAAGTGTCTACCACTGAGATATACCCCTCAGCCCAGTGTACAAATCTTACTGGTTGAATAACAATTGACTTTATATTAGAAAAATAATGCCTTTTTGTTTTTTGTTCTTAATGGTGACAGTGTTTATATTATTATTATTATTATTATTATTATTATTATTATTATTATTATTTGATTTTATTGTATCTTTGTCCATTTTCCACTAGGAAAAAAAAAGAGTGATGGAATTTGGAAGACTCTTTTGCAAATGTAATTGAATATAGATTATGAAAAAGAAAATGAATCTGAATAGCTATTCCATGGCTTGAAATAATTTTTGGCCTCAAAGAGCTGCAGGATTGATGATGGGAGCACCTGACTGAACTGTTTCCACTCTACAGATCCTATGAGACTTGATCATGTTTGCAAGGATTGTCTATACTCAAGTGCCTTTAAAGCACATCAGACCCCATAACTATGGATTACAATATGCATATCAGAGAATACTTAGCTTTCCTCTGGAATTTTTGAAGGAAGCATTGGTGGGATAAATAATCACATCCTTTAAGTTTTGGAAAAAAATAAAACAAATACAAAAAAATTGGAAAACTAAGTAGTCATTGAAAATAATGCAAAATCATATTTTAGTGATATCATACTTAGTGGTATTGAGTAGTTCCCAATGTATCCTTGTTATAAATTTTCTCTGATAAATGTCATTGGAAAATGAAATTAAAATGGTTCTCTTCATCTTATATTTTTCCCCTTTCTGAGCCATGTTTTCTATTGTGCTGTACTTAGTAACAAGCAAACAATGTTAATTTTAAGTGAAGATCCATACAGTTTTTCCACAGTTATTGGGATCTGTGAAAACAAATCAGTATTGCTTACTGGAGGGTTATAATGCTGTTTAATATACTTTTCTCCTTACAATTAAATTAGATATTTTTTTTAGAGAAGGGAAAACTCATAAAGGAAACAGCCTTGGAGATGTAATATGCTGTAACATATTTAAATAATTAGACTTCTGTCTCATTGAAATGTATGTGCTGTAGGTCCAATAGTGATAAAACCAGGAATATTAGTATGATTAGTAAATTACATCATGTCACAGCATAATTGATTGATTGATAGCTGAATGAAAACTAACCATCTAGTATGTGAAAATAAATGTGTGTTCCACAGTTACTCGGGCAGAATTTCTATATCTACCCAGTTAAAAGATGAGGAGCTGAAATGCTCATCGTCCAAGCAAGATGGAATTGGTGCTTTTTCCTTTGGCTTGTAACTAGTATGCTTTCATTATAGTAGCATCAGGACAAAGAATAAGAGGATTTGAAGTACTTAGTGTTCAGTTCCATGTGTAATTGTTCTTTAAGGTTTGTCTGATGGACACCCCCTTACTAATTGACTGAGCAATTAGTGTTTGGGAATTTACCTTTCTGAGTTCCAAACATTAAATGTAGATTCCCCACAAACATGAGAGTTAATACACTGTCACGTGCTACTAGAGAACTGAATGGCCCAAACATTTAAATAATCATTAATTTTTAAGAAGCGTTTTGTCTTTCTTTTGCTTGTGTTTTTTTTTTCTTTTTCATTTTCTGTCTTTATCTTTTGAAGATCCCTGCTCACACTTCTTCAGCAACACCCAGACTAGTATAGAAGGACCTGAGAAGCAAGACCACTGCAGGATTCCGTTTCAAAGCTGAACCAATATTCACCATTGACATATCCATTCATCTGTGCAGGGTCATTGGAAATCCTCTCTCTCTAGTTTTCCTTCCCTTCAGGGAGCAATGCTTAAAAGAGCAAACCCCTGGTGTGAAGAGATAGGAGAATTCTCAGCACGGCCAATGGTGCTAGGAATCGAATTAAAGTTGTCCATTTTCAGATGACTGTCTATTGGAGCTCCCGGCACACGGAGGCAGTGTGCTTTCTGTTCATGCTTTGTTTACTTGAAATTTTATCTGCAGCGCTTCAATTTAATTTTTTTATGACAAAAGTTATATCATACCAAAAATATGCCAGGAGGGTAAAACCACTAAGATGTGTGTTGGTCTGTAGAATTATAGCATCTTATTAAATTCCCAAGCTTGCTGGAGGAAAAACAAAAATTTTTAAGGCTGTTTGTGTATGTGAAAGTAAAGACTGCTTCCCCTCCTAGCAGCTAAAGGAAAGCAACAAAAAACAAGAAAAGTTAAATAATTACTGAAATCACTCCTCCTCGAGCAGCTTAAAAGTTGTCATTTATCCTGTGATAAATTGTTGACATCTCTAGATCTATTTTGGCATAATTCACATTCTGATATGACTGAACCTACAATTTTTGTTGATCTTCACATGCATTATGTCTTCTAAGTGAGAGGCACTGTGGAGACATGAGTTGCCATTAAATCTCAGATGCTGGAAGTCAGAAATGTGGACAGTTCTTTAGTTTGCTTTTCCTTGCTACCAAAGGATATGCTACAGTGGCCTAATTTATCAGGCAAAGTTAAAGCTGTCATAATTAGATTTGTGAGAAGGAACAAAAAGGAATTGGACCTGTCAGGGAGGAAAGGATTGTTAAGGGAGAGTCCCTTCCCAAGACCCAGGGAGCAAATTTCCACAACAGGTCATTTGGAGCAAGCTATGACTATGGTTTCACCTTGTTTCTTTTTAAATTGTTGCTATTTTACTTGAAAATGATCCACATGGGACACAGTAGGACCTTAGTAAGCATTTGTTCATAGTTGAATAAATGATGTTTCATGTTTGATTTTTTTTTGCTGATAACTAAAAATTCTTTGTTTTGTTTAAAATTTGTTTATTAATTAAGTTTATTTATCTCATATGTGTGGTGGTGGATCTATACATGCCATGGCACATGGGAAAGTCAGGGGACAGCTTGTAGGAGTCAGTTCTCTCCTTCCACCATGTGGGGCCCAGGAATAGAACTCAGGTCATCAGGCTAGGAAGCAGGCTCCTTCACCCACTGAGCCATCATACTGGATCTTGTTTTTCTTTGTCTCGACTCAACTGTAGCTGAAGTTTTCCTGGTCCTGCCCGGCTCCTGAGGCCCTGTGGCTGCTTTGACCCAAGTAAGCACACAGAGGCTTATATTAATTAATGGGCTTGGCCATTAGCTCAGGCTAACTATGGACTAGCTCTTACACTCAAATTAACCCATAATTCTTATTTATGTTTAGCTACGTGGCTTGGTACCTTTTCTCAGTTCTGCCTTCACGTCTTGCTTCCTCTGTGTCTGACTGGCAACTCCTGACTCAGCCTTCCTGTTCCCAGAATTCTCCTCTCTGCTTATCCCACCTATACTATACTTCCTGCCTGGCTACTAGCCAATCAACATTTTATTTATCAACCAAATCAAAGCAACACATGTTCACAGCATACAGAATGACATTCCCTTCATTCAACTGTATTTATATATTAACATATATAACGTGTAAGTGTGTGTATGTGCGTGTGTGTGTGTGTGTGTGTGTGTGTGTGTGTGTGTACGCGCACGTGTGCATAGGGAGGTACATACCTGTTTGTGTTTTCTTGGTCAAATTCTACTTAATGTTGCTCTTTATTTTCTTCTAATATAAGTCTTTAAATACATTTCTGGGGTTCCATTTGAAAAGCTGGAGAATATATTCCTCGTATACAGAAGCAGTTCATCGTGAGGCAACTTGACCATACATCATAATACCACCTTTGGGAAGGAGGCAGATGTGGCTTTAAAAGAGAGGTAGTGTTATAGCACACATTTTAATCTAACTAGGTGACCTTACTCTAAAATGCAAATAGACAATAAGAGTCAGGCTTGTACAAATGGCAAGCTGGATTCTAAAGCAACTTAAAACTGATCTTCAGGGATCAACCACAGCCATGAGAGTGCAGGGTGCATCATCATTACAGGAAAATGCTGGACACTGGGCTTTGACATACTGTGGTACTTTTTAGACTTACAAGAAACTTTTTTAACAACACTCTTGACAAAAAAAAAGGCAAAATAACAACAACAAAAAATCCTTATCTTGTGTATGAACCTTTCTAGGTCAGTATCGATATTTTCTTTATAAAAGTTTTTAGTTAGCTAAAGAGTATTTCCCACTGATTCAATTAAACCACTGCTCCTCTGTGATCTGCACCTTTTAAGGAAATGCCATATCCAGTTGTCCTCAATATAAAATAACATGTCAGAGTTACCATGGTGCAACTTTATACCTTAAATATCAGTCTGTCCCCTCTAACCATTAGGTATCTAACATCGTTTGGACCATCCCCAGTATGAACTGTGTGAATGGAGTTTTACAACTAGAGTAGAATGTGATTTAAACTATCCATATTTTAACATCAAATTTGTTTTTATTTGATATTTAAACATAATATATAAATATAAAGAATAGATATTTGTAGTGTAGTGTTCTTGTTAATTTTGTATAACAAGATGGATTATACAGTTCCCATAAAATATTACAGAGATCTAGTTTCTTTTTCTGCTTTGTGAAGACTGCAACAAACATGTGCATTTGGAGTTATATATACAGAATGTGTGTACTAATGGAAAATATCTGTAATTTTGATTTTTTTAATAGATGAAATTGTATAAGTAAACAACTTTTGTGTTTAATGGAAATTCAGTTCTGTAGGTTTTCACTAGTTTGACTATTTTTTGCCTATTGTCTTTTTTCCATTCATTGAACATACAATCTAGGCACAATACACTGCACAATGGATGCTGAGAACACCAAAATGAAGAATGCAGCCTTAGCCCGACACAGCAGCAACTTTGGCTTAATAGAATAATAACCATATTTGCTTGAAGAATTCCTACCAGGGGTGTCACATACTCTGTTCTCAAGTTGTGTGTGTACAACTGGTAGCCACACTCCAGTCACCGAATGCTGTGCACTTCATTTATGCAATGTATTTACTCATTCACTTATTTACTATTCACCAATCCCATTTTCTTATGACAAGTACTCTTGTTGGGAATATAGCATGGTAATATCATTGTTGTAGGTCCATACGATTTTTATATGCCCACATGTGTACCCTAGAACAAAGGAAAATGTTGACTGACCCTAAGAATTCCATAATCTAGGAGTGAACCAAATAGTTGCAACTTGACCACAGCACAGTTAACCGAGAAAGAAAGGATAGTGAGGAGAGAACAAAGCCAGGAGAAAAAAAAGCAAAGCATGTGGGGAGGAATAAGGTATGAGTAGTCTCATCCTCCCGAGATAGTAGGACATTAGGACATACAGCATGCTCTCAATAATGTCAGAAATAGAAAGATCCCGAACTAACGTTACAATATTAAAACAGCAAAGATCCACATGAACTATATAATGTTAAATGATGTCATTGCTACATGATGATAGACATCAGCCACTTGTTTATGTTTTTGTATTGGCCAGATTATAAAATAATAAATTTGTAATTGAAAAGTGGAGGAATCAGTTTTTTTTTCTTTTAAACTTCAAAATACCGAAACATTAACACATACATAAGGACCTACATGATAAATTAAATAGGTGATCTGAGAGCGCTTGTTGAAAAAGCATAAAGCTGACTTACATTATTGACATCTTGAAGTGGAGAAGATGGCTAGATGTTTTTGTATGAGGAGAATGAGAAGCCTTGCTCGTGCTTTGCCTGTGGGACAGGAGAGAAGATGTAGAGAGTCTAGCAGTGATCCTTGGTTTTTGTCGCATGTCTTTTGTGGCCCCCTTCAAGGCCATAGATTAACTGGTTTTGCCACTCTAAAGTGATATTTGGGCCAGGGTGGAGACTTTAAATTCACAGACAAGAGCCTTAGGAACCACGAGGTCTTCAACAGCAGTGGATGTGGAATCCAAAGAATCATGGGTGGGAATTCTAATTTTGAAGTCCCTATTCTAAAATGTCGGTGTGATATTAAATCTAGCTGTCACAACTGGAACTGTGTTGAGTCAGAAAGCTGAGGTGTCTGTGGGTTGGAAAGAAATCTAGATGACTGCCATGTGGCACTGTCCCTAAACCGTGTACATGAAGATAGCCATGAACATAAGAGCAGGGAGGGGAGCACGTAAGATCACTGACTCTGTAGCCAGCCCAACAGTTTCAGGTCCTGGCTTCCACTGGTGGTAGCTGTATGGCTTTGACTGATCACTCAGTCTTTTACTGTTTTTTGTTTGTTTTATTTTTTTTTTTAAATTCAGAGAATGAGGATAATGATAGGGTGGTGAGGAACAGAAGATTATAAGTTCGTAAATCACTTAAAATAATGCCTAGCCTGTAGGAAGTGTAGATGTGGTAGTTATTCTCTTTGTTATTCAGCTATGCAGAACTTAATGCTACAATAACTTGTTGTTTGGAAAGTATATTTCTAGTAACAGTGAAGCATTGGCAGGGCTAGGAAACATTGTAAGTCTTATAACCACAGATTAATAGAGTGAACATTGGAAGGTTTTTATATTATGGTTCTGAAGTCTGCACGGCTGTCACTGTCTTTCCCTCCTTGCCTTTAGCTCTTTTGGAACATCAGAGAAACCTGTTAGTATTAGTAGTTTTTAATAGAACAACAAAATGACGATTTCTTCCCTTAATCATTTCACTAATCCTCCACATAACCTTTCTAGGAAGCTATTTTCCTTGCATTTGAAACAGGGATATGTACGACATAAAAGGTGAATTTACGTAAGGCTCTGCAAAAAGAGATGGAGTATCTAGGATTCTAACCTAGAATCATTCACACATATGCTCAAATTCAAACACACTGCAGTTAGACTGAAGCAGAATGATATTTCCGCAGCATTGACAATTGTGATTTAAAGATGCTTTTATAAGAAAAGATTTTTAAAGGTTATTCATCTTGGTAAGAAAAATGAATAAGATACTATGAGTAGTATGAAAAAAATGATTTCTGGAAACTAGGTAATATTCACTACTTTCTGTTTCATTCTTCTGACAACTGAGGCCATTGGATCTTACCAAAGTTCTACATTATTAAAATCCCTCTAGAGCCATGTACTTCCCATACTTTCTGTAATCATCCACCACGTTGTAGAGTATGACTTGAAATATTTGTTGGTATGTTGGTAAAATGTTGACAGAGGGCTAGAACTTACCTTTTGATGATATTTTTTTCTCCTAAATAAGCACCTTACCTATTTCTAGAGAACATGCTGTAATTGGTCCATAAACATAGAAATTGACAAACTTTATTCTGAGAATGAAAACGAACTTGCCCATTACATTTGGGTAGTGAAAAGTAGAAGAATAAAAATTTGAAAACAATCTGAATAAACTTAAGTCTTTGTCCTAATTCTGTTCATGTTTTGCTGCATGTCATCTATGATGTCATTATACTAATAACTCAGTGGGCACTTGTAGCAATTCTGTGGGTATAGACTGATAAGTAATATTAGATAGAAAGTTGGTCTGCTGAACATGATTATTGTGGTAATTTGAGGGTAAATACTAATAAAATGTGGGGTTTTTTTCTCCCTGTGTGTTATACCATTGAAAATTAGCAAAACTGAGATGTGACTCTCAAGTTTGGAGCCCAGTAAATTATTGATATACATCTGAATCCATCTTTGTTGTAAACAAAAAGTTCCCCATGAGGTAAAAAGTCCAATCATACCTCCTATCAGAACTCTCTTAGCCTAATGTGAGGAACCACCAGGGCCATAGGATACACCACTTGGAGCTAATGCTGTCCTTGGGGATCGTGTTGTAGACACTTGGGACTCCCTGTACAGATAACTCTGAGCTTCTTCCATGTAGAGCTCTTCTCCAGTGTACCTTCCTAGCATTACAGTGTCCTCAGCATCTCCCAGCTTCAAATTAAGACAAAGAGGCACTGAAGGAGAGGAACACAGCAGGGGGTTGATAGAATATTCTTCTTCACCATGTGTTAAACCCTTATGTGGTGAGATGACAAGTGGAGAGGAAAAAATAAAGTGCCATAAGTCAGCCTCTGCCACACAGCACACACAGTTCCACATCTGATCCCAGCTTTCTTTGTGTTTCTGAGGTTGTAATTGTTTGGCTTCAGTTAACATTTTCCTTGGTGTATGATTTTTAGAATACTTTGTAATTGCATCGCTACAATTTACCTTCAATACTTAGACAATGACATCTTAAGGCAATAGTAATTTCTCTCTATACATCACCATGTCATGTATTTCCTAAAAAGCTATGGGTCATACTGAAAGTGGAATGTCTTATTAAGTATTTTAGTAGTCACTGCTACCTATCACTCTTCTTTTGATATAATCTTTTAAAGTTAAGAATGCCCTGGCTTATTTTAGGAAGGCTCATTTTTTCTAGCATTGTTCTTTCTTGTCATTCAGAGCAAAAGCATCATTCCCAACTATGGTTCTCTTGTGCTTTTCTGTTAGTGGTGATGGATTTTCCTTGATGTCTGTACATTCTCTTTCACCTTTACCCTTGTCGTGTCCAGGGTATGCACTTGCCTGGAATTGGGGTTATAGCCAACAGACTGTGTGAAAAAGCATGAGTCTACAGACAAGCCCCCAAATAAAAAGGAAATGATAACTGCCTCTTAAACGTGTTTGAGGGAAAATATAAAGGAATCTAAAAGGCTACTGCACATGCCCTAAGCACCTTCCAGCACATTCTTTTTCCGAGGTACTTGTCTGAAACATGAACCCTTGCTTCTGTCTCTATCTTCTTGAGGTCTCTGCTTCATCCATTGTCTTTGTTGCCCCATCTATACAGTTTTGTACCTTTTGTTTATCCTCTTCCTTTTCCTTTCCATAGCCTAGAACCTGGGTTCACTGAGTTCCTAGCAAAGGCTAGATGGTAAATATGTTCAGCTTTGTGGGCCTTGATTACTCAGCTTTATCTGTAGCTAGAAAACAAAGAGAAAATGCACAACCAGATGGGTGTGGCATGGCTTCATTGGAAGCATTGACAGATGATGCCAGACTGTGTTTGGCACCACTTGATGCTGTCAGTGAGGGTAGTGATGAAGTTTTACACATACCCATGAAAGCCCCTGATTTGCTATTCTCTAAACACCCCATAACAGCTACTTATCTTTCTTACTGTGTTTTTGGGCAGACTTCTAGCTTGTTCTCAGAACCCATAATCAACTCATAATGGCTTCTGAGCACCCTGGTGATCTCCCATTGCAAGTTATGGGTGTTAGCTTCCTTAGTTTCTATTTCCTGTGGCTCTGGATATTCTTCCTCATTCCATAGACAATGCTCCTCTGTATTTCCCCGCTTCCTTCTTGAATATCTCCTGGTCCTCATTGGCTGCTCTTTAAACATGGGTTTAACTCAAGGATTCTGTTCTCATCTCTTCTACACTGCTTTTCTCTGTTGTGTCTCCCATCCACAGGGTCTGTTCTTCCATGGATAAAATGATAGCAATCCCTCACTAGGATTAAATGTAACATCCTTCACAATTCTTCTAGTTACTGTTCAAAAGATGTCTCCCAATTATTTCTGTCTTTACAGTGATGTCCATAGAGTATTCTCCTTCCTTGGTGTCACTGCACCAGTCTTAATTGTTAGCTTATCCTTGGGACCATATCACTAAAATTTTCCATCAGTATCTACCTTCTTTTGGTTAAAGTGTAAGACCTGCTTCCTTTTCTCAAACATCTGATCTCTGTGTATTTTATTGTTCATAAATCACTAAAGAACAGATCAGGACCATACTTTATGTTGGTAGTCTAACAGAGTCTGGATATTTAACTTCTTTGTCATCTGATGTCAAGCTTCCTGTCCACCCCCACCCCACCACAGGCATAGATGCCCACTCCCACCCTTTCTTTAAACTATTTTCAGGCTACTCCATTGCCTGAAAGTGATAGGAACACATGGTATCATGTGTTTTCTCAAGCAGGAACCCTGTCTCTTTGTATCCTAATAGATAATTTTTTTCAGCTTTCATGATATACTTCACTATTAAATGCTCCTCACAGTCATAAGACTTAGAACTGCTTTTTGTTTGCTCACTGCTCAGAAGGTAGTCTATAAGTTCCAGCCATGCTTGGAACTATAATTTCTAGCATTTAGAACAGACGATCTCTCTTGTACTAAGATTTGTAGACCAGGAATGCTGTTTTCACATTTTAAATGGTTTAGCCAATTGACACTATGACCCTCTGTCTCTCTGTCTCTCTGTCTCTCTCTCTCTCTCTCTCTCTGTGTGTGTGTGTGTGTGTGTGTGTGTGTGTGTGTGTGTGCACATGCGTGCACATGCGTGCACGCGCGCACATGTGTGTTTAGGTATATTGCTACAACATTCATGTAAAGGTGACAACATTCATGTGTTGGTTCTCTGTTTCTGCTGTGTAGGACTGGGGGATTGAACTCAGGTCCTCACGCTTTTTAGCAAGTCCCTTTACATGCTGAGCCATCTGACTGGGCATAACCCTATTTTTTTTTCTAATAATATTGTAAGCTTTCATGACTCAGACTCCAAAACATTGTTTTTTAGGACTATAGTTTTCAATTTTTTCTTTGTTAGCAATTTTCTCATAATTGACAAACTATGTAAAAATTATAAGGGGAGAAGGAAAGGAGATAAAATATTCACTAGCCAACATACCAGAACTAAGAAGGAGGAGGATAAAATTAAGCCTGAGATGATTAAGACCTAAGGGGAAGATTGAATTCTCAGATTGTGTTTGTGGTTGTCTGTTTGCTTGTCTGTCTCATGCAGATATATATGGAAGAATATTTGCTGTTAGCTTTTTTTAACACAAGAATTTGATAAATGGTGAAACTGAATAGTGGACAAGAATGGTAAAGCCAAAAGTAGGTATTCTTGGTCCTTGAAACCTTTGCAGAATAATAATCCTTAATTTTTGTTGAAAATATCTATGCATATGACTTCCCTATATCTTTAGACTGTTACCAGGCCCTACAACCAAAGGCTGAAACATAAAATCATCATTGTAAAAAAAGTTCTGACTAGAACAACATCCCATTACTAACCCCATCCTACTATGCAGGATTGGACTATTGCCTGACTCACACGTGGACCAGTTGTATTTGTGAGTCATGTGATCTCAGTGATGGTCTTTATGTGTGTAGTTATCTTCCCTGGCTGTGCTCCACACTTAGAAATGAAGACCAAGACCTTTTATACCAGTTTTTCATAACCCTGTGTTAAATCTGATAAAGTATATATTACCTAGTTATTCTATTTCTAATTAAAATTCATAATTAAAGCTAAAGCTTTATCATTATGGGAAGTTATTTTTAGAACTCACCAAAAGAATGATCCTTACTCCCACTGTTACTATTGTTGTATTACTTCTTTGACATCTGAAAGACTCTTAGATGTGGTAATAAAAAGCTACTATTTGGGAACGAGGGTGTAACTCAGCATGCCCAAGGCCCTAGGTTCTATCTTCAGTAAAACAACAAAAAAAGCCAATGTACAAAGCATGCATTACTTTTCAAAAAACATTCATAAATGAGTCATGAATGAAGTTATTCAAGGTTATCGGAAGGTACTTCAAAGGCACTAAAGGGATCCCGCTCTTAGTTTTTGTCTGTTTTTTAACTCTAGCTGTGAATCATTTAAAGAAGCAAGATGGGTTTTCTAGCAGTTTCATACACTGGTTTATGCTTTTGTGATTGTGAATATGAATTCAGTAAAGACTTGAAGAAACAGGAAGATATTTTGTCCTGGAGGGCATATGATTTCACAAGAGGAAGAGATGTATTCATCCCTTCTTTGTAATGCAACGAGTGCATTCCATAAAATCAGATGAAACAAGTCATTAATTTGAGTCTCAATTCTCATGCTCCTATCAATTCAGAAAGCCAAAATCAGTTATAGAGGTTGATTTGCTCCAGTTAGGACTCGCAGAGATCATGAGGTTGGGAGGAAGGGAGAGAGAGAGAGAGAGAGAGAGAGAGAGAGAGAGAGAGAGAGAGAGAGAGAGAGAGAGAGAGAGGGAGAGGGAGGGAGAGGGAGAGGGAGAGGGAGAGGGAGAGGGAGAGAGAGAGAGAGGGAGGGAGGGAGGGAGAGAGGGAGGGGGGAGGGAGGGGGGAGGGGAGATTGTCTGAGAGAGGAATCATCCAGTAACAGAATCCTTCTGAACTTATAGATAGGTGTGAACTGTTGTTGGGCCTAATTTCTCACTTGCTATCTTTATGAATCGTTATTATTTCAGGATATCCACAATCCCATTTCGAAGTTTTATTGCATCATCCCTTGGGGAGCTGTTAGTAAGCAAAAGACATTTTATGTTAACACATGAGAGGTTTGTTTCCTGAATGTACATTGAAAACCTTCCTGTATGTCTTATTAACATATTTTTAAGAAAAAAAATTCAACTCCTCCATACGTAATTGTAATGCATATGTCTATAATTTCAGATGTACTCTCCTGGTAGAATAAACAGTACTGTCTCTATAGTCATATACATATTTTAGCATATGCATCATTGTACATGGAAATTACTCCTCTCACTAGAGGTGGGTAGCAGTATCCTCCCTCCTCAAAAAGAAGCCAAGCTAAATCCCATGACCACCCTTGGTGTATATAAATAATAAATATCCATTACAGTCCTTTAATATTAACAGCCTAGTTAGTACTCCTGCAAATCAGGAAGAAATTGAGGATTAAAATGTGTTCACATTTTAAAGAATGCAACCTAAAGGATTATATCTAATAAAATAATATACTGTTTATATGTTAACACAAAGGTTGACATTTCTTCACATACTCCTTTCAGAACATCATTTTTTATAGTTTGCCTTATTGGAAGTGACTTTTTTCCTCATAATTATCACAACATATTTGTATCTGAGATAACTTTTTGTGATTTGTCATAATCAAGTGATAGGAAGACATGTTTCTAAGATGTAAGATGCTGATGAGGGAAGACTTGCTGGCTAGTACCAATTATCAGTTATAAAATCCTTGGTTATCATTTGTTAGCAAGTCCCCAGTTGAAAACCTTTCACCAGGTTGGTACCAGCCTAAAATTTGCTGTACAATGAATATAATTCAACACTAATAGAAGATAACTGTAATTTCACATACATTTAAAATAGAAAAAAATAAGATTATTGCAATAAATCTAACATCACAAGCAACCAATTCAGGGAGCTTAATTATGACACTACTAAATGTGAAAATCTATTCAGTGCTAGGAACGCTTTTCACATTACATTCACGCTAAAGATTGGCTGCTAAGAGCTCATTACTGGTATTTTTCTAAAGAGTGGTTTATTAAACACAGTTACCTAATAAGCATCTTTGGTGGTGCAAATTGCTGAAAACAGTAATGAGCCTGATTAGACTTCATTTCAATTACGACAGCTTGTCTAAGAAAAAAATACTCCATACGTACGTGTGTGTGTGTGTGTGTGTGTGTGTGTGTGTGTGTGTGTGTGTGTGTGTGCGCGCGCGCGCGCAATCCCAATGCTTTAGAATCTAGATCCAAGACATTATGGAGTTTAAAAAAGAAAAGCCTCCTCAGTATTTCTTTTCCACAGCTCACTAATGAAGAGAGAATTGTCCAAGTCATCATCTAATTTACACACTGGAAAGCTGGATGGGCAAAATGGAGTCACAATCATATTTGCTTAAAAAAAGCAGAGGCATCTCCCGATTAATGTATCTAAATAAGGTCACCCTTAGTTCCCCTCTAGGTCTTTTTCCTTCTCTTGCCCCCTCCTCCTGTTTTCTTGGGAATACAGCATGATAAAGAGAGTAGAAACTACAAACCTGACCCACCCCTGCTTACTTTGTGGAAGTTATTCCCTCCAGATTCAAAGACTTGCCTTTCAGTTGTCTTATCCAAGGACTGAGGACTTAAAATCAAAGCACAAGTTATCAGTTCCATTTTCAGTTGTCATGTCCACATATGGAGAGAAGATACAAGGCTTATGAATGTGCACCAGTATTTCAGAAAGTATGTTAGAGCCGGGTGGTGGTGGCGCACGCATTTAATCCCAGCACTCGGGAGGCAGAGCCAGGAGGATCTCTGTGAGTTCAAGGCCAGCCTGGGCTACAGAGTGAGTTCCAGGAAAGGCGCAAAGCTACACAGAGAAACTGTCTCAAAAAAAAACAAAAGAAAAAGAAAGAATAAAGTATGTAAGAATACTTGAGAGCAACCAGACTTTCTTTTCTTTTAATTTTTAAAAAATGTGTTATTGAGCTGCATTTTACAGCTAACCTCTTATTAAGTCATGCCTGGAATTTTACTACTCAAATTGAAAAAAAAAAAACAAAATCCTTAACGTAAAAAGCCTTTAAGTGATTAGGCTGTCACTGTGTCATGGTTGTCGTCCTGATTCCCCAGGAACATTTTAATGCTTCTGGGATCTATGGCAAGGGATGTAAGCCACTACTTCATGATATACTTTAATGGCTTCTTTAAAAGTCTAATGTAGTTTGACATTGCACTGGATAAAATAATTTCTGTGGCAAAATATCAAAATAATGGCTAGATGTAGACGCATTAAATAAAAAAAGAAGGCATGAGAAAACACTTATCTGAAAAAAAAATCTTCACGAGTTAGATTAATAATCAGATAATAGCCATGGATTAAACATAAAATGTAAGTGGAATTGTCATCCACTCATGGTCATTCTGATGCTTTCTTGAAAGATTTATTAAAAAAGAAAAGTACTTCCAGGTATACCAGTTCAGTGATCAGAAAGATGCCAAAGGACCTATGACTCATCATGAAGTCTACGGCCTGTCCACTACAGGGAACACATTATGTAGAAAACACAAAAATAGCTCTAATTAACAAGTTTATCCCAGTTCTGTGGTTTTGTTGCTATTTTTACTTGTTTGCTCTCCAGGATCCTAGACTCAGCATCCTGAATCCTGGGATTATGTGCACGTGCTACCACGCCCACCTTACCCAATTTTGTTTTAATGCATGCCTTTGCTTTTGTGTAAACTCACTTGTTTCCCAAAACAAGTATTCGATTAAATAAATGAATATTCATGATCTATTTTTCTATTATAAATAGAGTTTTATAAATGTGCTCCTTCTTGAGGTGTTTGACCATGATTAAGTCACAAGTAATAAATGTGTAGATTAAAAAATAAATAAATAATGCTTACCTCGATTAAAAAAAGTACAATGTGCACAATACATGTTAGTTAAAAATGTATCATGTGTTTTATGAGGCTAAGAGTAAAACGGTGCTGCGGAGCGTGTGCTTAGCGTGCACAAGGCTCTGGGCTCTGTCCCCAGCACCTAACCCCCAAAACACTGCCCCTCAAAAGTCTGTTGGGATGTATTTTGCGGTCAGAAATAATCAATTGTGAGTTAGGTCACTTATGTGATAAAAACAATTATTAAAATCTTTTTTCATTTCTATCTCTTTTCTCTAGTTTCTCTTTGCTTTTTTGAAACTACACACATACGCACACACCTACATTCAACTTTCTGTGAAGCTTATATGTGTCAACTTACAGTTTTGCATAGATGCTGCCTTTTCTGTTGCATAGGGAATTTGTGAGAATAAGATAACAATTTAAAAAAGAAGTAGTGGGGCTTGTGGGGGGTGGGGTTGCCTGGCTTATTCTTTTAGCACAAGGAACTACAACTGGCACCAATTTAAAACAAAACAAAACAGTTCCACTACTATCTTAACATGATTGTGTGTATATGGATATGTGTGTGCTGCACCCATGTGTGTGCAATCACCTGTGTGTGTGCATGCGGAGGCCAGAGGCTGACTTTGAGCATCTTGTTCTATGTCCCTCCTACTCTTACCAGTTTTCCATAGGTTAGCTGTTGGACATTTACTTCCTCCAGGATGGGAAACACCACTTGCTTTGAAGACCAAGTGTCTCCCCCCTCTCCTGCTACTGTCTCATTGTACAATATTCCATATCTTCACCGTTGAATAAGCCAGTAAATATCACTAATGTTGGGCCTTTCATTCACACTGCACGTTCTTTACCTAGAAATCAGAGCACTCCAAAGACAGATGGAGTTCCTATGCAGTTCAGCACACTGTGGAACAGGGCAGTGTGCTAAGAATATAAAGGTAATGGAACCCTGGTTCTTGTGAAGAACTCTTACCTTTAGACCTTGCCATATAGCAGTGTGTTCTAAAGCAGTTTATCTTCATACATCCTCTCAGATGGGAAATAACAATACTAAGCCTACCAGAACTCATTTCATATGTAGCTTTTCCTACTGCTTTCAGATCAAAGTTATTTTCTTCAGGCTGGATTAAATTATACAGAGGTCCCCGGAGTGAAGGACACTGAATTAATGCACTGTATCACCCAGCCCTCACTATAGAGGTTTTTTTTTTTTCAATGTCCAAGACACTATTCTGTACTACATTAAAAATTAATGTACAAATTACCAAAAAGGGAGAAAATTGCATAAATAACCTAAACAAAAATTTGTTTTTTGTTGTTTCAGGATTTCAACTCACCTAAAGAATTTTTAAGGAAAATAGTTGAAAGGTTTTAGTTTAATATATAAATTGTATTCTTACACCTTTGTCTAACAAGAGACCTCTCGGCCTTAAATAAGCAGCTTTCTTGTTTGTTCTATGAAAAGTGCCTCTTAAAAAGGATATTTTGAAGGAATAAAGAAAAGAATATGGATGGAAACCCCATTTTTCACAAAATCATGGTGTATTTGGAGATTTTAAATGTGCTGACTGACCCTTGTCAACTTGCTATGTTGGCCATGAGTGGCGTTCAATTTAAATATAATTAAATTAGGGTTGGGGAGCTGGCTCAGTGGTTAAGAGCACTCGCTGCTCTTCCACAGGACCCAGGTTCAATTCTCAGCACCCACATGGTGATTCACAACAGTCTGTGACTCCATTTCCAGGGACATGATTGTCACCTTCTGCCCTCTCTGGGTACCAGGCACATATGTGGTGCACAGATATACAATCAAGCAAAACACCCACACAATAATATACATTTAAAATAAATAAATGTAACTAAGGCAAGCTTTGGGCTTAGATGTTTCAAATAACGGCTGCATGGGTAAAGTAAAGGTTTACAATTACCTATATGTGCACACCGTGGTTAACAAGACAATTCAGAATCATGACTGAGGAAGTAAACAGCAAGATAATGAGTCAAGATGGCACCAAGCCTGGATTGTGTCACTAAAAGTGCATATGGAAATATGGTATTTTCCAAATCAGCAGTAGTAAAACCCAGACTCAGAATGTTGGGAATTTGAATCACCAAAGTCCATTTTCAAAAGAAAGAGTCAACCCCTTAGGAATATATAATACTTTGGGTATCTGTATTGCTTGTTCTAGGCTGGATGCCATGGATCTAGCATGGGGGTCTCTGGTTGTGTCAACCCCGTTTACTCCTGTATGCTACAGCTCACCTGTTATTTACACACATAAGAGGATTGATTCTGCAGAACACGGGGAGTGCTCTGCTGTGACACAGAACATACATATTCATTAACTCCAGCAGTCCCTATGGACATCTGTGGTATGTCCTGATGATCTTTGTGTGACAAACAGAACTGGAGGAAGGGTAGATAGCCTTAATGGATTGAAAAACATACATGGGGAAAGAAAAGAGGCAGCATGAGAAATGAGGGGCTGTAAAGTAACAACTTTAAAGGTTAACTACAAGGCACTATTGTGACTGGTTATAAATTGCCTAAAATCCAGAGGTAGCATAAGTAGCGCAACATTTGTGCCGAAGCTGGCCCTCTCACCTCCGGCTCTTTCTCATGCCTGGGTCGATGACAGCTGGCACTAGCTGCTCAGAATCAGAGCACCAATCACTTTTGTATTCTCAATCATAAGTGGACACACTGTCATTTAACATTGTGAAGTACTCTAGGGTGTATGAAGAGTGTGGCCCTTGTTTATACTTTTTAAAAAATTATTATTATTATTATTATTATTATTATTATTATGGACTTTGTTATAATCCAAAGACTTTTTAAAAAACTATCCCTCCTCCTTGTATGCATAAAAGATGTCAAATTTGGAGTTTTAAACTTCATGGATTTTGTGTAAGTGTTCAGTTATACAGTTTGATTTAAGTGCTGGAAATTTTAGGAACCCCACAGGAATAAAAGATGTGCTTATTTGAATTATAATCTTGATTTCCTGGGTGCTTTAAATCACATGATGTGTATCCTGATCATATATTCAGTACAAACTCTAAGGTCTCAAGACATCCTTCTTTGTATAAGTGTCTGCTTCCATTCTTGTACACAGAGCCAGTCTTTAAAATTTTTACTATTTAATCGTTTCTTTGAGAGACGATGTTGCTATACAGTTCTGACTGTCCTGGAACTCACTATATAGACAAGGCTGGCACCAACTTGCAGTGATCCTCCTGTCTCCTCCTCTAGAGTTCCGTATTAAAAATAATGATCAATTAGTCCCACACGTAGTGAGTGTCATCCTTGGTTTGCAGTATCAGCAAATAGTCACTGTTTCATTTAGTCATGTTCTTATGAGTGAACCTTTTCTTTCTCTAGCTAGAATTTAATGCGTTTTAGGGAATCTAATCCAAATTGTAAGTTATCTACAAGTTAAATTTAAGGACAAGATATGTGCCATCCTAGTTCAAATTATTATGCCTGTAATGAACACAAGCGCTTAATAAACCCTAAATAATGACCTGTGAAACAAGCTCTGTCACCTCGATGTGATCTGTCTCTTTGGGGGTGTCTTAACCTCTTGAAAGTTGTACTAAGGTTGATGTAGTTGACTATTAAATCTTGCGTTGCCCTGTGATGTCAGTATCCATAGCATGTTAAAGGGAGAATATTAAGAATGATGGAGGTGGACTTTGAGAAAATAGTGAGAAATAATATCCTAAAATCAAAGCAATGGGAAAACTGAGTTTGTAACCCTGGACTAGGCATCTTTCCACACTACTGTACTAATGACACTTAATCACGATAAACGTCATCAGTTAATTTTCTGGTGTTCTGATTAATAGGGCAAGAATACTTTCTTATTAAAAAGTAGTATTTGGAACTTTTTTCCTCCCAGAGTAACTACATTTAAAAAAAAGAGAAAAGGAAGGAAGAAAGAAAGAAAGGAAGGAAGGAAGGAAAGAAGGAAGGAAGAAAGGAAGGAAGGAAGTTTGGGACTAAAAATCATTTGCTCTTTTCACGAAATCCGCTTTATTGATAACAAAACTAGAGCGTTTGAAGCTCTAAAGTGGTCATGAAGTCACCCAGCCTTTGCAGCCTGTTACCTATAGGTAAGGTACTTGGAAACCGTGACTATGGGAAGGGGTGCTATGTCCAGAGAGGAAGCTATTTACCAGATTTAGCATACCACTGCCAGACAAAAGTGAACTGGCCCATCTTTTCACTAGTCTTAAAAAAGAACTATGGAGACAAAGTTTTTTTGTGTGTGTTTGTTTGTTTTTGTTTGTTTAATACTATGAAGTTGGCTGTGTATTGAAATCCTGTGCTGGTGAAACACAAGATTGAAAACTGCCTGTTGCCCAGCCTATGAGGCTGTATTTCTGCCAGAGGATGAGGTAGCCAAATTAGATTTATTCCCAGGACCAGTTAGCCATAAATACCTTCAACAGCCTTTAAAAGGATCCTCTCATACAAATATGGTGGGGTTGGGAAGTGTTTTAAGATGATTGCAATTTGAAATTTTGAGGTATGAAAGTGCCTTAAGGAGAAAAATTATTTGATGGTAAAATTATTTGATGGTATTAGTACATAGTATCTAACTAACTCTGAGACTGCAAATTAAAATCAGTCATTAGCCATAACCCTCTTTACCCCTTAAGTTGAAACAAAAAATAACATTAAAAGTAAAGAAAATGATATGAACGCCACAGATTTATTTTTGAGACAGTCTCACTGAGTAACTCAGGATAGACTGAACTGGTCATTCTCTTGCTTCAGCTTTCCACGTAGGGGGGTTACAGACCTGTCCCACTTCACCCAGCGAGCAGTTTGAAGTTTGACACCTTTTTGATTAAGGCGATCTTACACCTTGTTTTGCTGAGTATGAAAGAATTTCTATACCTTTCTTGTAACAACATTCACACTGGAAATTTTCCTTTTCAGTGGCTGTCTTGAATTAAAAAAGAAAGAGAAAGGGAGGTAGAGAGGGAGGGACAGAAGGAGGGAGGAAGGAAGAAAGGAAGAAAGGAAGGAAGGAAGGAAGGAAGGAAGGAAGGAAGGAAGGAAGGAAGGAAGGAAGATGGAGTATAGTTTTACTTTTTTCTGTTCCTCTATTTTGTGTTTAATACACCTGTGGCATTTTAAAAGTAAAAAAAGTCAAGTGATGTTTGTATGGTTCATGCTTGGGAAATATTTTCATAAAACATTCTTATTGTAGGTCGTCTTGACTGCAGTCTAGGAAGAGGATGACAGTAGCTTGTCCATTTTACAGCAAAGTTGAACATAATGAGCTCAAGCCACTTAGCCAAAGATGAGAATAAGTAGTGTGGGATAATGTACTAGCAAGCCTAGAATTTTCACTTTTTGAACAAAGTTCTAGAACTTCTTTTAAAAAATGAAATAAAACGGTGTGTTTGTGTGTGTGTATGTGTGTGTGTGTGTGTGTGTGTGCATGTCATGGTGTGTGTGTGTGTGTGCATGTGCATGTCATGGTGTGTGTGTGTGTGTGTGTGTGTGTGTGTGTGTGTGTGCGTGCGAGCGTGCAAGTGCGTGTCACTGTGTGTGTGGAAATAGAAGACAACTTTGTGCAGTCAGTTCTTTCCTTCCACCTGCACTTGGGAGTCAGGATTGAACTCAGGCCAGCTTGCTTGATGCAAGCTCTTCTATAGGCCGAGCCACTTTGCTGGCCCTAGACCTTCTTTGTTAGACAGAACGGTCTCCAAACCTACAGAGCACACAGTAAATAAAACACCAAACTGGAAGGGAGGCAATCTTGTTTGGATGAGGACATTATAAAAATATATTAATCTCCTAAAACAAGAGTCCAATTTTAAGGAATTTATGACATAAAATTAAGATTAAACAAAGCAGAAATTCCCTTGATTTAGCTTCCTCATGAAGCCCCAAGGTTTTGCATATGGAAAGTTCTCAATGTGTTTTCTAAATAAGTTTGAGAACATCTGTATAACATTCATACTATCAATGACTGATTTTAGCATGTCTTCCTTGGAACCAAATTGAGATAAAATTCGCGAATATTCCCCCCCCCTTTCCTAACTTTCACATTGCACTTTAAGTCCAGCAAACCTTAGGAAATGGAGTGAGGTGTTTTGCAGATCAAAGGGGTCATGCTGGTCTCTTTGCTGCTCAATATGAGTAGACAAAGGAAGAGAGCTGCAGAATCTGACCAAACGTTTTAGCAGCTCCTTACTCCCTTGAAGAAAGGTGATGAGTAAATATTGTAGGGAGCCAGTGTCCGGAGCCACAGTCTGCAGCCCCTCTCTCTGAAGGCTCTTGGCTGCTAAAGGTGTATCTGGGCCCAGTGAATTTGCTTCCCTGTACTTGAAATCTTGAAAGGCCTATGTACTTGTGCTGCCATTTCCAATGTAAGGGATGATGAATTTGCTGCATTAACAGACCGTGGAGGCTCTAAACCCTCATAATTACTTTGCTCTGTTTATTCCAGCAATGGTTGCTTTCTACAAAGAATCTTGATAAATATTGTATTAAGATTCTTAAGTATTTAAAAAAAATAATGAAAAGTTCAGAGGTACAGTCGCCCACAGAATATAATGGGTATGTTGTCAGATGAGTAGTACTGTACAGCTACCATAGAGCAAGCCCGATACACCTGCAGTGTTTGCCTTGGTTTCTTACCCTTATGAGTCTGAGGAAACCTACAAGAGAAACATCCCTTGCAGGTAGAGGTGCCCCATGGGCACACAGCTAAAACATAGTTTGCCAGACCGAGAACTGTTAAATCCCCTAAGTATTAAGGTGAAGTACGAAATAAGTGCCTCCAGGTAATCCTTCTAGGAATACATGTTAAAAATACATTCTAGGAGGCCTACCTGCTTATTTCCAATTCTCTCCCTTTCCTATATTCTCTTCCCTTTTGCTGCCTTTTTTTTTTCTTTAAACTTTTGAAACTGTGACAGAATTTTAGACATTTTGGTTGTTCAGCTTCAAAACTAATTAAAGACCAAAATGAAAACTGTAAGGCAGCGACTGCTTAGGCACTAAATTCTAAAACGCTCAGTAGTGAGATGAATGGCAAATGTCATGCAAATCCTCACTCTTTTATATTTAAAACAAAGAGATGTTCATTTATATGTCTGCAGTTCATCCTGTGATACGAACAGGAGAACAGAGGTTCAGAGATTGTACCATAGTGTCTGCCATCTATAGGTAATATTTCTGATAAATCATTAAGTCAATTTTCTATAAGTTAGTTATTTTGAAACATAAATACATTTTACTGTGAAATGTGCCAGCTATGGTAAGAAATTTCTCCAATTTTTCAAAAGAAAAATTGACATTTTTGGAGCACTCCTTCAATTATCTTTAAAGATTATGGGTGTTGTTTTCTTCTACTTTATGGAGATGGGGGAGAAGTGGAGGTATTCCTATACAGCACAGGCTGTCTTCCTACCTCAGCCCTGCAAATACTAGGATTCAGGTATGAGTCAAGACACCCGATTATTTTCTGATTTATGTTTTTCTTGTACTATGCATAATGCCTCCAAACAGGAGTGAGAGTTACTGTTCTGGAGACAAGTTTCTAAAATGTAAATTAGTATCATTCCCTGGACTTACTTCTTTCTATAGTCAATGGTAAATTCACATCAAAGCTGTTTTTAAAACTTGTCTCGTTGCTTGAATACCAGGTTAGGTGGCAGGGGCCTTCTGCTCTCACGGGTGACAGCAGTGAAGTCCACTGGGGCAGGATACCATTGTTCAAAGATCATTTGGTGCCACATTTTCTTCCACTTTATCACCACCAGTAAACAATAACAACAACAATGGATTTGGTGCCCGCTCCACATAATGCTGAGATGTAAGCACTGGTAAATAGGCTCTTGATGCTCACAGCACCCCACCAGGCTCCTGAACACTGACTTCTGTGGATCTCACCAATATCAGGATCTAGTTTATGTTTAATGATTAACTCTTGCTTTAAAAATAGCATTGATGAATCCAGAGCTCTCCTAGACAATGGGAACAATCCTCTTTCCTCTAGGTTCAACAGAACTCAAACTTTCCTTTCTCAGGTTTGCTAGGGTTATTGTTGCTTAGTATGCACCAACAGATAAACTTTTGATTCCCTCAATAAGCATATTCAATCCAGTAAATATTCCAATAAATTACTTTGATGGGTAAGATCTTTGCTTAATTTCAGATGAAATAGAAATGTTTGGAAATTCAATTAGCTTTGCTACATTTAAACTGCACAGAAATACCCAGTTTAAGTGGGCAATCCATTTTGTTCAAACTGCATAGACTTATCTTTTACAGCAATGGTAATATATTAATATCATGTTTGCATTTTTATAAATGATTAATTTATAAGAAAACTTGATTCAAGCCTAGACAGACAGAGAGATCCACTCCCTTTTTCTTTTTAATTATTATATATTTAAAACAGTGTCACTTTTATTAAAGATTACTTTTTTCTATCATGGTTATTAACTAACTCCAGCAAATTGATCTCAACTAAGTGGAAGGAAGCCAGTTAGTTTTGTGTTCTTGCATGTATATGTGTGTATGTGTACATGCATAGGTGTGCACTTGCCCACTCATACTTTGTACGAAACCCCATTGCCTGTGACTTCTAAATTATTTTTTAGAGATACTTATTCATGTTTCTCCTTTATCAATCTAATAAAATGCCCAGTCGTAGCATATGGGCTATCATTTTCACTATTCAATATTTTCAGGGTTTTTTTTTTTAAGGAAAAAAAGATCCTAATGGAAATTACTTGGGAATAATCATGGGATTAATGAATCTGTAGGCCTTTTAGTTCTACACTGCAGTCACATTTATATTCTCTCCTTTTTGTAAAGCTCGGAATAAATCCCTGGACGCAAGAAGAATTTAGATGCTGATTACTTGCGATTGGTTCCTGGTGATTTGCCCTTAATAATTTCCAGTCGAGTTTAATGAAAGTATGATTCTTGAAAAGCCGCTTCATTAAAATTGCATCTTTCCCCCTTTAAGTGTAGTTTCAGTCATTTTACCCTCTTTGCGGTGTGTTTTTCTCCTCTTAAAAAGTAGTGATTGAGAAAGCAGAAACAATTAGGAGACTCACTTTAGCTCTTCCTAGAGCTTCGCTCACCCCCTCCCCATTTCACTGAGTGGAATGGTAAAGGTGTGCTTCTTTGGGGTTCACAATGCTATCTTCCAAATTCATGAGACCGTTTTAAAGGATATCCAGCCTTAAAAACATATATGAAGATCTGAAGTAAAGTGAAGAATATGTTGCATATACAAAAGAAGTAAGATCTTTAGTGTTTTTACTGAACACACGCACACACAGAGAGAAACATACGTATATAAAGATTGATTAACTTGTGCAGCATTCCAACTTAATTTCACTGAGTTGGTGATTTGCAAATGAATATCTGCGTGGATCCTTTTTAAAAATCCAAATGCAAATGAGTACAACTGCAGTAAACTATATTTGCAAATGAATCCTGTTGCTTTATTCATTTATTGTGTAATTACTGCAATCCTTCCCACCTTGTTTTCAGTATTTCTTAATCATTAAGTCGGAAGCATGACAGCAGTGCCAGCCCTGGCATGGTTCTCTTTGACTAAAACCTTGTAAATTAACACAATTAGCACAGCATCCTCCTGCTAATTAACTTCCACTGTCTGCTGCCGTGGTTTTGCAAACAAGGAAGACGGAGTCAGAAGGGAATCAACATGCCATTCTGTTACCAAACTGTGTGCTCTGTTCAGTTTAGCTCAGCGAGTCAAAGCTAGCCATGTCAGAAGCCAGAGTCAGGCAATGAGGAGCTGAAGTGGTTGGGGGAGGTGAACAGAAAGGGATAGGCGCTGTCAACACTGCTTGGGGAATTCAGAAGGGGACCGATGGCACAGAGGCTTCATTTAGACCAGGCCTCCTTCTTATCGAGGATTCTTTGCCAGAGGGCACAAGACGGTTTGCAAAATTCACTTTGGGTAATACAAAAGAGATTAAGGAGGGTATCTTAATACAGCTGTAGCAGAAAAGGAAGTGTTCATTCCAAGTGAGCAGAGATTAGAGTTAAGAAGAACAAGCCCCGAAAAATAGGAGAATGGAGTTCCAGTACTCTTTGGTAACTAACCATGTGAAACCCTCAAGGGTACATCTTAAATGAGTCGCTTTGGGCCCTGCTTTTGTAATATTCGAAGCAGGTAATTTCTAAGGTCTTTCAAAAGTTGTAAATTAAAATGACTGTCGATTCTAACAGCTGAGTATTTTCGCTTAAGTCAGAAAATACTCATTTCAGGGTTACTACAGAGTCACTGGCTTCAGTTAGCAATCTGGCAGATGATGGAATTACTCCTATGACCTCATTGTTGACTCGTATTCTTCCAGTTTCTGCCAGGCATGGCTCACTGTAGAAATGTAAGGACTGAGAATTCAGATTGTCCACCTCACCATCTCTTCTTGCCCATTTTCTCTTTCTCTTTTCTCTTTTTCATATATATACATACATACACACACACACACACACACACACACACACACACACACACACACACACATGTTCTTCCCTCCCCTCTTGATACCTCACTTCTCTAAGGGGAGGAGGATTATCAGAGGAGGAGGGGGAACAGCACTAGAAGCCCGACAGACAAGTGATGCTTGTTTTTTTTTTTCAGACTCAACAACAGAACTGAGAGGCAGAAAGGAGCCAGTTGTAATTCATACCGAGTTGTAGGCTTTGTGCGATGAAAGCGGTGGAGCGCTGCCTGGGAGATTGCTTTGCTGCACTCCACGAAGCAGATTTGAAACTGTCGTGGACCACTTTAGATGAGAGTTGGATTATGGAATGACCTGCTATGTCTGTGTCATATTGTTCTGTGCAGAGAGCATTATACTGTGCTAACTAGGTGTTCAGTACCAAATAAGAGAGGTATCCCAGATGCGGTCTGTCAGCTGTGTCTCATTTTTATATTCTTAAAATATAAAACAGAAACTGATGGGGAGAACCGAATGACTAGGTGGCATACATGTTAGCAGTATTGCATGCCGTATATTAAAATGTATGTGTGTGTTATTGCAGGCAACCATGACTGAATTATAATTTGACAGTATTGTGTGTGTGCATACACATTAAGTGTGTGTGTAGTTAACAGATAACTTGATGGGACTGATAGTAATAAGGCTTGCATATATATATATATATATATATGAATTTGGTTTTCTATAGTATTCTTATATGTTGGATTTATCCTTTTTTTTTATAGTGTTGAATTTTTCCCCCATTTTGGAGAATTCATATTATAGAGATTACAATAGGTATTACAACCTAGGAAAATCCTTGCCCATGTCCATATTAAGGGGAGATAACAAATAACAGATGTAGTCAGGGAGGAAGCTTTAATTGTTCTGATGAATGTCTAAATAAATTTACTCTCTCTCCAAATGCTTAGGCTTGAAGATGCAGTGGACGCCGGAGCATGCCCAGTGGCCAGAACAGCACTTTGACATCACCTCAACCACTCGGTCTCCTGCTCACAAAGTTGAAGCCTACAGAGGTCATTTGCAGCGCACCTACCAGTACGCCTGGGCAAATGATGACATATCTGCTCTGACTGCATCCAATCTTCTGAAAAAATATGCAGAGAAGTATTCTGGCATTTTGGAAGGTCCCGTAGATCGACCTGTACTCAGCAATTATTCAGACACACCATCAGGACTCGTGAATGGTCGGAAAAATGATAGCGAACCCTGGCAGCCTTCCTTGAATTCAGAAGCCGTTTATCCCATGAACTGTGTTCCGGATGTCATCACGGCCAGCAAAGCTGGTGTCAGTTCAGCCCTCCCTCCAGTAGATGTCTCTGCAAGTATAGGGAGCTCCCCTGGGGTGGCCAGCAACCTGACAGAACCAAGTTACTCAAGTAGTACCTGTGGAAGCCACACAGTACCTAGTCTTCATGCAGGGCTCCCATCTCAGGAATATGCTCCAGGATACAACGGATCATATTTGCATTCTACCTACAGTAGTCAGCCCACACCTGCACTTCCTTCGCCTCATCCATCCCCATTGCATAGCTCTGGGCTCCTGCAGCCGCCCCCTCCTCCTCCCCCACCAGCCCTGGTCCCAGGCTACAATGGGACTTCCAACCTCTCCAGTTACAGCTATCCCTCTGCTAGCTATCCTCCTCAGACTGCTGTGGGCTCTGGGTATAGCCCTGGTGGAGCACCCCCTCCTCCTTCAGCATACCTGCCTTCAGGAATTCCTGCTCCCACCCCTCTGCCTCCCACTACCGTTCCTGGCTACACCTACCAGGGTCATGGTTTGACACCCATCGCACCCTCTACTCTGGCCAACAGTTCGGCAAGTTCTCTCAAAAGGAAAGCGTTCTATATGGCAGGGCAAGGAGACATGGACTCCAGTTACGGAAATTACAGCTATGGCCAACAGAGATCGACACAGAGTCCTATGTACCGAATGCCCGACAACAGCATTTCAAACACGAATCGGGGGAATGGCTTTGACAGAAATGCTGAAACATCATCCTTAGCATTTAAGCCAACAAAGCAGCTGATGTCCTCTGAACAGCAAAGGAAATTCAGCAGCCAGTCCGGGAGAGCTCTGACCCCTCCTTCCTACAGTACTGCTAAAAATTCATTGGGATCAAGATCCAGTGAATCCTTTGGGAAGTACACGTCGCCAGTCATGAGTGAGCACGGGGACGACCATAGGCAGCTCCTCGCTCATCCAATGCAAGGTCCAGGACTCCGTGCAGCTACCTCATCCAATCACTCCATGGACGAGCAACTGAAGAACACTGACACGCACCTCATCGACCTAGTCACCAATGAGATCATCACCCAAGGACCTCCTGTGGACTGGAGTGATATAGCTGGTCTTGACCTGGTGAAGGCTGTCATTAAGGAGGAGGTTTTGTGGCCAGTGTTGAGGTCCGATGCGTTCAGTGGGCTGACGGCCTTACCTAGGAGCATCCTTCTATTTGGACCTCGGGGAACAGGCAAAACACTATTGGGCAGATGCATAGCTAGTCAGCTGGGGGCAACTTTTTTCAAAATTGCTGGTTCTGGACTAGTGGCAAAGTGGCTAGGAGAAGCAGAGAAAATCATCCATGCCTCTTTTCTTGTGGCCAGGTGTCGCCAGCCCTCGGTGATTTTTGTTAGTGACATTGACATGCTTCTCTCCTCCCAAGTGAGTGAGGAACACAGTCCAGTCAGTCGGATGAGAACCGAATTTCTGATGCAGCTGGACACTGTACTAACTTCGGCTGAGGACCAAATCGTAGTAATTTGTGCCACGAGTAAACCAGAAGAAATAGATGAATCTCTTCGGAGGTACTTCATGAAAAGACTTTTAATCCCACTTCCTGACAGCACAGGGAGGCACCAGATAATAGTACAACTGCTCTCACAGCACAATTACTGTCTCAATGACAAGGAGTTTGCACTGCTCGTCCAGCGTACAGAAGGCTTTTCTGGACTAGACGTGGCTCATTTGTGTCAGGAAGCAGCAGTGGGTCCCCTCCATGCTATGCCAGCCACAGACCTTTCAGCCATTATGCCCAGCCAGTTGAGGCCCGTGACATATCAAGACTTTGAAAATGCTTTCTGCAAGATTCAGCCTAGCATAACTCAAAAAGAGCTTGATATGTATGTTGAATGGAACAAAATGTTTGGTTGCAGTCAGTGATTCAGTCTTTAAAAGTGAAAAAACAAAAAACAAAAAAAAAATGTAATGAATGTTGGCACACACACACATAAAACCTGCTACATAGGGAATAGAGCCCCTTTCCAGTAGTGTTTCAACTGCAGAGGGTCCTGGGGAAGACAACGTTTGCGTTGCAGCTGTAGAGTCAGGGTAGCTTTGGAGGAAACGTGCATCAGATAAGAGCCTCTGATTTGAAAGCCCCAGACGACAGAAAGCATATCTATGTGGATGCTCAGAACGGTTCAAGCTAGACAACACTCACCGAGACGCAAGGTGCAAGTGTGTCGATTTCAGAAGGACATGAACCTCGTGTGTTGATTCCATTCTGCTGTCTCAAGATTTAGTTGCTGTCAAGTGCCTGGAGTGGTGCTTTATTTTTTTTTTTTTTGTTTGCCTCACAATTACATTGGTGGCATGTGCTAATATAAAGAGCTTTAACTTCAGACATTGTCGGACTAAAGAGATGAACGGTTGTGTTCACAACAGAAAACCAGATTTTTGCCATTTTTAAGAGCAACAGTATTCCTCAATCCTGTCTGTTCTGCGGTGTTAAGCTAAGAACAGGTAAAACAGGGTAACGGTAATCTGGACCTTAATGTCTGCAGTTCATTTCTTTTAATGTTCTTGTCTGCAAAAACTCAGGAAAGTGATTGTGATTTGTACAGTACCTCAAAGGAATGTGTTCAAAGCACTATGTACTGCTGAGAGTTATAGGGTAGGCTTCAATGTTACTTTATATTAAAATGTATGTTTACCTCAACAATTGGAGAATAGCAAGGAAAATTACTTTGAATGTATCCGGAATAATTACTGAAGTGTGATACAGCTGAATATTTACAATTTAAAGTAGAAATGGAAGGATTTTTCTTTAAAGTTCTCTTACGAATTGTGGGGAAATAACCAGAGCAGAACAATTACTGAAGAGTTTTTAAAACATTGCTCTCCTTGATGATGAAGTGAAAATGTTCATAAAAGTTACACTGGTTAATTGAAAGCTATGTATTCAGTTCGTGTTGGTGTTTAGAGCAGTCAGCCACAGACCTGTTTTAGGACCCTGAAAGTGACGGAACCTAACAACTGTAACTGCCTTTTACTGCCATGGTAGAGGTGGTGGTGGTTTTATTTTGGAAGCTCTCTCTCTTAAACTGCTGGGGATGGTGTCATTCTGTTCACTAAGAGTTTCTAGGCTTGCTGTGCTGTTTCATAGAATGCAGAGGATAGAACCAAATCAAACACACAAGTTAAAAAAAAAAAAAGAAAAAAAAAGCAACCAACTATATGTATCCACAGAGAACCTCTCCATGTCCCCCTCCCCCACCTCCATCTTGACGTCATTCTCCACAGAGCACTTTGCCTTCTCATCTTGGACCACCCTGGCTGTAGTACTCCCCCCATCCATTTCTACCTCGGTTTCATTACATTTCTTTTGGAAAAATTAGACACGGACATGTATACCACAGTCGAGCTTGCCAAATGTGGGTTTGTTGTTTGTTTTGTTGTGTCGTGTTGTTGTATTGCGTTCCCTTCCATCTTTTTGCCATAATCTAGTTTCCCAAAACACTAGTCTTCAATGCGTTCTTTCCCTGCTGAGCACGACCTCATGGCATATGTGGCGTTTTCTCCCACTCCCCACCTCTGCTCCTGCTTCCCGCCAGGTTGTCCTTTGTCTCCTGTCCTGCGTGCGTGCGTGCGTGCGTGCGTGCGTGATGGGCAAGTTTTCCGTTGAAAGCTGGCTGATGTTCACCAATGCCTCTCTCAGCCACAGTGCAGGACAGAGCTTTCCAAAGCCGCTGCCTGTGCTCAAGCAGAGCAGCCTAGCATTTTGAATGTATTTTCCTGGGTTTTGCCCCTCCTTTTTTTTTTTTCTTTGTTTGTTTTTTGTTTTGTTTTAATTTAGAGATGCAGTAACTGTTGCAAAGCACTGGCATTTTGTGTATTCAATAAGTGATGTACATTTTAAGGTAATTTTAAATAAATGCAATGGCAGTCCCATGAAAGGTCTTTCTGTTCTTTTTTTTTTTCTTTCAAAAACTTTTTTTCCAAGCTCATCTGTAAGTTAATTCTTTGAAATACTTAACACAGAAAAAGTGAATGAGGAACTCATGGTATTTCAAAATTTTATGATATCTGATTAGTAATCTCCCTCTTCATTTTTCATGTTGCTAAAACTGAGCAAATGAACTAGAATTTAATGGACTCTGACAGTCTATCAACTAACATTGTCTTAAATATATAAATATTCCATATTTTAAAAGCAATGCCTTTCATGGAGGATACAAAAATGATAATAATACTAAGATATTCCCTCTGCTTTTCACAACTGAATAAATGTTACAGTCATATTCTGGATCTACCCTGAGTACTGCCCGTGGAAAGAAGATTCTGATATCTACTAACTCCTGGGCTCATATTGATCTCGCTCACAAATTTGCTTTTCTGCAGACCTATCTTTCTACTGACCTATCTTCTGTTTTTAGATTTCACATCTCATTTCCACCAAAAATAAAATAAAAAAATCTGGCAAGTTGTAACAAACCCAATCTTCTTTAGTCAATTTTCAAGAACCCAGTTATTAACCCACATTTTTTTGGTGTGTGGTTTGTGAGACTTAATGCCAAATATATAAGATAACAATTGTGTTTTGTTTTCACAATGCTGATAATAAATTGAAGTCATATGTGTTGGCTTTTAGCTTTAAATGGCTTTAAATTTGTTTGAGATATGAATGACTTTAAGATTAGTTTGAGATAGGAGTGGTCTGAGATACATGTATTTAGCAGAAACTGAAATTACATGTGATTTCCACTTAGTCTAGGCAGCTCTAGGATTATCTGTTAGCACACTGAGCAAGTTGAAGAAATGTAGGTCTCATACTCTACTATAGTTTTCAATTCCGTGGAACATCACTATAAATGCTTCCATGGACTGTCCTAATCAGGACCTCTTTTCTGACCAATCATTTGAGAGCTTGGGGGTAGAACAAGTTCCAGATATTCAGAAATGAGTGTGTACATTGAGTCCTAGTACAATTGAGTAAATTGGCCTTCCACACTTGCCCGGGCGCTCTTCGACTACTTACAATTTGGCAGAGGCTCCTAACGAGGGTAAGGTAATGAGCCAGTCATTCCCTTCCTGTCCAGCGAGGAGGTTCATCCAGCCTACTTTACAATCGCTG
>NW_026294595.1:41053277-41203277 GCF_007827085.1 Peromyscus californicus insignis | reverse complement strand
AGTAGCCGATACCTGTCAGACTGTCAGATTTTAAATATCATTAAATTTTAACTTGTTATAATGCAGTCATTTAAATACACAGAATAAGCCGATACAGACTTTTTAGAATCTAAAAGCAAATGTCTAGGAATTAAGCTTCCCTCTCCCCACCCCATCCCTCTCTCTTTCTCTTTCTCTCTCTTTCTCTCTCTCTCTCTCTCTCTCTCTCTCTCTCTCTCTCTCTCTCTCTCTCTCTCTCTCTCTCTCTCTCTCTCTTTCATGTGTGTGTGGGGGGGTGGTGGTGTTATGGCTATGTATATATGTACTTCCTCATGAGGAATTAGCCTGTTAAGAAATCTCCATTTTTTTCACCCTTCAGGGCAATTTAAACACACCTTTCTCTTAAAGCCCAAGTTAAAAGTAAAATGACCAGTGTCTTCAGTGTTTGGAATTCCTGGCCCTTCTGGCCAAGAGCATAGCCTGTATATTTAACTCTAAGGAATTCACATAAAATACTGACGTTGTGGATTTAGGGCAACTATTCCAAACTTATAAAATTAACTGCTTTCAAATATTTACAAGGAAAGGAAATACGCTCTAACCTTTTCTCCATTTACTTTCTTTGCTGGTGTTTTTACTCTTACCAGACTTTTATGGGAGTTACTTCTTTGCAATGTTAGGCTTTAAATAGAAAAAAATCAGAACTGAAACATATTGTTTATATAAGCAATTCTCTAATTCTGTCTTTGCCTATGACGTTTTAGAGACATGGAATCCGACAACTAGGAATTTGGTTTACATTGCATTTGAAGAGTGGTTCACAAGCATTTTGCCCCTTAAATGAGAAATAGAACAAATTCAACACCTCTTTTGAATGTATTTACAAAAATCTGCAACTGTAATCTTAATTCTGAAAGAATGGTTAAAATAAGAAAAATGAAGAATTGAATCATAAAAATCAATGAGTGACAGGAGGCCTTGCCCATGTGTAAGAACACAAGAAAAATCTTGATTTCAGATTTTGAATATTTCTGGTTTAGGAAACAGCAGAGAGTTAACTATATTAAGCAAGATTGACTTAAGATTTGCTAAGCCTGCTATGGAATGTTTTAAAAGGTGGCTCCATTTCTCTTTTGTGTTATGTGTATTCTTAATGTCAGCTTTTCCCTGTTTAACAGGCAGAACAAGCATTTCCTCATGTTATATAGTGATTTTTTAGCTTCTACACACACAACAAAATGAAATATTCCATATTATTTGAACATATTTGAAAAGCCTGCATGGTAAATACAATGCTTGTTCTTTTATCAAATACTCTCAAACAAGGAAGTATAAAATTCAGATCATTTTTGTCACAGCCTCTTAATAAGGCATTACATCACAGTTTTAAACTGTCATTATGCCATATTCTTTTTAAGTTAATTCTATTAAATTATAATAACTGAAGATTAACAAGAATTAAGTTCCTAGCAATTCCGTTTTCCACATGTGAGGTCTCTCACCAGATTTGTTGCCATTCATGACTCACATGCACATAATACACTGTATGTTTTCTTATCCTATCATGGAGATGCTGCCGAATTCTCTCAGAACACCATAGGCTATAGGAGGAATGACTGTTTACCACAGACTGAGGAATATAGAAGAAGCTGCAGAATGATCACTTCCAGCCCTTTCACCTCCTGTTGGCTGACGTGATTATGACTATTTCCTTTATATCTTTTTGGCCGAGTGATTCTCAGACTTTACTGTGCATAAAAATTGCATGCTAATTTTAAGCCTTTGCCTAACCTCCTCCCCTCATTGAGTTTCTAACTCAGTAAGTAATGTAGGACTCATGTCTTTCCCATGTCTCTCCAAAGCACTTAAGAAGCCACAGGTACCAGGTCCATCTTCTTAGTCCTTCTTTATTGTACCAAAGTAATCTGTCAAACACTTGAAGATTAAAAGTAAACTGAAGTCATAATATTTCATTATTAAATCATGATTCAAAATAACTTTTTAGTTAGCCTTGAACAATTACATCAGCAGAAAAATCTACTGTCTAATTTATGGTTGCTGGGCAGAACATCTTGAAACAAGGATTTTTATCACTTCAAGTTTAAAGAAGAATTATTAAAATACAACACAACTAGCAGTACTGCGCTAATAATATTCCCATTATTAATATTTGTGTCATGTGGCATATAGCTAAATTATTCTAATAATGATTAGAGAAACTTGTAAGATTTTAGTCCTGTAGAAAGCTATACAAGGCAACCAAATGTTCTTTCAGTTTTTGTAATATATTTTATCTGTAGAGTTTTCTAAATATAAAGTAGTTAAGAGACATAGCTGGTGGTGTGCATTAGAAAGTCATTTATACTAACTTTTTTTTTTTTTTCTGAGATGGTGTCTCTGTGTAGCCTTGGCTGTCTGGAACTAGCTCACTAATCCAGGCTGGCCTTGAACTCACAGAGTTCATCTGCCTCTTCCTCCCAAGAGCTGGATTAAAGGCATGTACCACCACTGCCCCGTTATACTAATTCTTATGCTTACCTATTTTTATTTTACAAATAAGATTCTAGTCTATGGTAAGACTTTAAATTGAGCCTATGTTAGGAGTGAAACAATACTATAATAGTTAAATTTTCATTTTAAGGCAGGAATGTTGAAGTTAACAGTCAAAATAACAAAATTGTCCTTCCTAGGCACTGTAACAGAAAGATTACCTAAGCTCTTCCAGAGGGTGATATTGATATTAACACCCAGTACCCAGGTCTAGCAAATCTAGACAGTCTCAAGCCAGGTGTTGCCTGTATTTGTAAAGTTGGATGATCTAAAATTGTACCATTTTTTTCCATTTTTTAAAAACTATAATCCCCCTCTGATAAATGGTTTTAGACGATCATGTTATTGATTCCTAAAAATAAATAGAATTCCCATATTTATTTGTTATATAATTAGTCTAGTATTTTAATTTTTAGTCTAACTAAACTCATAAAAATTTGCCTGTTTGATCATGGTGTCCACCCTTCCAGGTAAGTATCAGACACCTTGCTCATGCTTGAAGCATCGGGGAGGGGTTTGGTCTTGCCTCAACTGAATGTAGTAGGCATTGCTATCTCCCCTTTTGGAGGTGGGAATGAGGGGTGGGTCTGGAGGAGTTAGGTGAAAGTGGGGGGAGCAGGAAGAAGGATGAGAGAAGGATCTCTGGTTGGTATGTAAAATGAATAAAAAATTGTTTTAAAAAAAATATACATATGTTTATTGCCTCCAGGAGACCAATGTAGTGAGACTGCTTAGTCTGATAGGAAAAATCTTTGGGCAGGAATAATAAAAATGTTGTCAACTCTGGTTATAGTATATCTTAGTAAGTACAGTTTAATGAGATCTTCTGTATGACTTTTAACTTATGGACAGAATACCAGAGTTCAGGTTTTGTCAGTGGCTATTGAACAAAATTTTGGGCCTTTGGAGTGGTATGTGTTATCACTTACAATCATCCAACTCAATGAATCTATTGATTTTTTAGGAATGATTGAACAAACCAATGTAAAAATGTAAAGAAAATAAATAACTAATCTTATCTAATCTTTTTAGCACTGCAATCCATAATTCTTAGATTTAAATATATATAAAATTAACCATGCTTAAATATACAGATTATACCACAAAGACATGTTAGTAAATGTAGAATCATCTACTATTGGAGCTGTTGAGTATAACTCATTGATAAAGCACTTGTGTAGCATTTATGAATAAATAAATAAATAATATATAAATGGGAAGAAAAAGAAGAGGAAAGGAAGGAGGAAGGAATAGATAATAAACTTGGGGTTTTCTTATTTTAAAAACATGACTTTCCTTTTCAACTCAAGGTATTCTTAGTAATGAAAGATTTTGAAACAAATTGTAAAATCATAAATCACCACAGACAGGTATATGAGCAAGTGAATGTGTTATTCCACAGTTAGAGTAAAAAGATCCATTGTGACCATTTCTACTGATTAGTAAGGAGTTGACAGAGTGTTAATTTATCTCAATGAAACTTCACCCACAGTCCTCTGAGATAGAAGTTCATTTTTGTCAAGGAAAAAACAGAAACTCAGAAAGTAATAATATATTAAAAAGTAAATGGCAGCGAATGGTAAAGTAGGAATTTTGAATGGCTCAAAGACCATGTTCTTCACTGTTTTACTACAGTCTCCAAAGTCCCATTGATTCAATGTGTATGTCATAGCAATTCAAAATATAGACCATTTCTAGGGATTATTCAGAAATGATGATACTTGCTTTTTAAAAGGTTTGAAACAGTGATAATCCTATGACCCTTTAATATAGTTCCTCATGTTATGATGACCCTCAAGCATAAAATTATTTTTGTTGCTACTTTGTAACTGTAACTTTGCTACTGTTATGGATTGTAATGTAAATATGTGTATTTTCCAATGGTCTTAGGTGACCCCTGTGAAAGGGTCCTTTGACCCCCTAAGGGGTCATGACTCACAGGTTGAGAACCACTGGTTTAGAGTGATGCAACATTATATGAGCTTCTAGAATATTCTGGATTTTTTTTAATCCATCAAATTGACACTTGGCCAATTTTTTACAGTGCTGTATTTTCTGTTCTCTTAGTGGCAGTCTGTCTTTACTTTTATATAAGACATGGCCAAATGCCAAATTTGTTTGTAACCATCTCCTATCCTTTAACACCTGGCTTAGGAATACAGTTATTTGCTAGTGTAATATGAAGATAAATGAACATTTCACAGATGCTCAGAAGAAATACCCTTGTTTAGATTTCCCCCTCATCTTTGACAATCAGAATCCCATGCTTTCCTTTACATTAAGTCCTACAGATGCTGGAAAAGGTTGACTTCAGGACATGTGTCATTTCTGCCTTCAAACAGAGTTACTCTCTTAGGACTGATGTCTTGAATATAGAAATTCTTTCATTCCCAATTATAGGTATTGCAGGTAAATTGAAGGCATTTGATTCAGAAACCAAATCAACTCAGTCCATCCACTGACATGTTTGACAACAGTGAGGGCCACTTGTGTCTGGCTGTCGTCCTTTTGGCAGTGGGAGGAATTAGTAGAGAATAGTTTAAAAAGTGTGTAATTCCTCTTTGAAATGGGCAGTAGAGCAGCACAGTCAGAGTCACTTCTAAAGCAGAGTTAAAAACAAACAAAATAAGGGGAAAAAATGGGTCAAACAGTGTAAGTACTCCATGATGCACAAAACACCACAAGAAATAACTTGAGTCATCACTAATGAATATGCTAGAATCAAGAACAGTAGGCTCCCTCTTAGAAATTAAGATATTTTTCAAATTTCTTACCTTATCCAGAATTTGGTTATATTTCTGATTAGTATTTCAAATTAAATAAGTAAAAATTCATATTGGGAAACATTTCTCCCGAAGGTAATTGAAAAGTAAACATCCTCTGCTGCCTTCTAAAATACATTTTAAAGTTCACAGAATAAAGGTTATTCTGAGAGTTACATCAGGTCCCAAAGCTGACAGGTTCTTTTCCGAATTACAAGTTAATGTCTTACATACTCCCTCTGATCTCTCCACAGAGTGCTGTTTTATATTAGTTCATCATACACTGATACTTTTTGTAAACTAAGACCTACTTCCCTTACTTCTAGAGACAAATGTTTGCTTAGTGTCTACAAATGTGTGCTAACTGTCGTCCCTCAGACATTCATTAGTGTTTAGAGTTTGCACTTAAGCAGGACAATGGCGTTGTAAATGAAAACGGCCAGTAGCCAAAGGGAACATATAATTGTTTGTAATTAAACAAAAGTGTTGCTGAGTTAATCAGAATCACATCTTAATATGCTTTAAAACATCGCTGTCTTGTCAAAATGAAGACTTTTAGTTTTGGTCTCCTTGGGATTTTTTTTAAATTGGTAATGAAAACTAAGCAAATTATGCAACTAAGATTCTTTAACTCACTTAAGTACAATAAATAAGCCAAATATGCTTTGATCAAAGTTCCACTGGAGTATCCTTTTAACTTTTCCCCTGGTTCATAATGAACAGCTTGTTACAGACACCAGCCTGTTTACAGCATTTGCTCTCCGATGCCCTGTGCTGCTGTTCTCTTCTTTTGATTATAGTACAAACACACCAAAGCATTGTCTCCACCCTCCTGTTGGCACCTGGTATAAGAGCTTTATGGTAATTTTCCTTGATTTTTTTCTTTTGCATAAAGAAGAACTCAGGAGGATGAGTGGCATTGCTAAGATTATGGACTAAATGCTATTTTTGTAGCAAGTCAGATTTCTAGAACCCTTAGAACATTGTCTGGTTTAAGTTGGACTACCTCCTAGTTTTTCTAAGCCCAAAAGAACTAGTGGCTTTTTTTCCTTTGAAAAAGAAAATAACAATAATAATAATAAGGCCCAGCGATAAGAGAATCTAAAGTTGTGTCAAACAAATTATGTTTTAGTTATTAGTGGCTAGTTTGTAAATATCAAAGCTCCACTCATTGTAGTGCTGGGAGCTGCATTTGCATGCTGATGAAATGCAAGGGGAAGGCTGTGAACTGTAGGGTTATCTACAGTGCAGCAGTGGGAGCTCCAGAACCAGACAGTTGAGCATCTGACCGACTCAAGAGTCCAAGCTGCAGACCTCTTCTATTCACTTTCTTTACAACAATTAAAATATGCAAAGTGATAATTTTCCTTAAGTAGCCTTAAATGTGCGATCTATTTAAATGTGAAGAAAATTGCCTGAAGCTTCTGGTGTGAGGGACAAAAAAGAATAAATTATGCAAATAGCAGAAAAGGACTCTACCACTTGAACGCCTAATTTTCCTGTAATAAGCATACTGTTTCATTTAATTTTTTGCCTCTTATTAAAAGTGACAGTTCTTTTGCACTGTCTGATGGTTCTATCTGACACAAGCTAGGGAAATGACTGCTAGACTAAATGCTAAAGCATTTTGGTAGCTTTTTTAGATGATGGTTACATTCACAAAGTAATTATGCACTGAAGAGTAGAGAAATAAGGTTTAATTACACAGTAATCGCTTCTGATGGACACGGCAGAAGTGTGAACACCGCCAGACTGCAATCCATCAATGACAAACCCCTGGCCACTTTTAATTCCTCCTCATTTGCATCATAACCTCCGCACCAAGTTGCACAAATGCTGTTAAATGTTAATAGGAGCTGTCTCTCCACTCAAAATGAATGCTTAAGCTGTTTCATTTTTTTTTTCTCCTCCACCTCAGACCTTCAAAACCAGCTCCTCTCTGAGAGCAGGCATTAAGCATAGAGCATGGTGCGTGGTCACTGTTGTGCTAATTGGGAGCAACACTTAAAGTTTTATCTCTCAAGCGCTAATAATGCACACTGCTGACAAACCAGTGAATAAGTAATGTACTTGCAGGAGAAGGGGTGGGGGTGGTGGGTAAAGGCATGCCTAGAATGAAAAATGCAGTTGGGACCGTTGTTCAGTGACTAGCTATTTGATTAGGCCCTGTAGTCATATTTAATCCAGATCCTTAGGGAACATAGACAAAATTACATCTTCATCTCATCAAACATTCAGCCATATTTAAGCATTCAGCTGATCAAGCTTTTATTGTTTCTCTTACAGCAACGTGGAACTATGTAGTGTTGCATTCGTCACTCCAGAAGCTGGTAGAGGAAAGGCCTGCAAGCTGTAGGTTTCTAGGGTCCACCGACTGCAGTTAGGAAATCTAGTAGCTGAGGAATGAAATCACTTTAGTCATTCTACACTAACGCCAGAGTTGATAAAACTCCAGCCTTCAGTTCTATTTGTACAGTCTTCAATATTCTGCCTCATTTTCTCTATTTTTTAATGCCCTTCCTTCTACCTTGTATTTAAACCCAGGCCATTTGCTGAGACAGGTCTACATCATTAAACTGCAGATGGTTCTTTTTCTATTAAGCAGCGGGTATCATTTTTGTCCTGACAGGAGGAGGCTCCACCTGCCGCCAGCCCACCAATACTTCCAGCTGACTGCTTTGCAGAACAGGAAAGGTAATTTGTAAGCAGTGTGCTAAGTTTAACAGTAGACTCTAAGAAGTGACAAAAGAGCCATTTTCTGCATGAAGATTGAGAATTATCAACACCTTTCGGTGCATAATAGTTAAGCCTTTATTGCTTGAGGAGCTGCGGATAAGGTTAAGAACACTAGACAAACTGCTCATTAGTGGAAAGGTTTGCCTTTTACATTAAAGACTGCTGGGGACTGGAGTTACTCTAGTGAGCAATGCATCCCTGGCATTTGAAAAGAATGAGCTGATAGGTACACATAAAGGAATATTGGAAAAGGAGACCGGGGATGTTCTAATAATCTTAGTAAGGTTTTTACCATCTTAGGAAATGATATTCCAAAGCTGTTTGAGCTGGGAGGTAAAACCCTAGGTCAGAAGCTGTAAGACCTATGTATGTTCTGTCCTGTATTCTATTACGGTCTGACTGTATGACCTTGGGTAAGTAATGTGTGTTTGTATGATTTGAGGACAAAACAGTGGGATTCATTAGTTTGCATCAGTAAATAGTATCAATCAGCTGCAAGGATCTCATTCAGAAATAAACGGATCATAAATACAGAAGAAAAAAGCTTATTAGTACCCAGTCTTTCATTCTGTGCTGGCAAATGTGATGAGTTATAAACTGGAATTTATCTTGATCTTCAAAGCCGTGGTATGAGCACAGAAATGGGACTGGTGTGTGTGTGTGTGTGTGTACATGTGTGAGTGTATATGTGGTGTACATGTGTGTGTATGTGTGTCAGTGTGTGTGAATATGTGAGTGTGTGTTTGAGTATGTATGAGTATGATATGAGTGTTTGTGAGTGAGTGTGTGTGTGTGTAGACTGGGGAGGATGGACATCAGTTCTGTTCTATCACTCTCCACTTTATTCCCTTAAGGTAGTGTGTCTCCCTGAACCTGGATCTAGTTTGTAAACAGTAAGCTCCAGAGAACCTCTTGTCTCGACCCCCCCTATCCCTGGGGTTACACATTCAAGTTGGTTCCACTAGTCTTTTTAAAGATGTGAGTGGTAGGGATGGTGATTTGAACCGAAGTCCTCATGCTTTATTAGTGAGCTCTCTTACCTGCTGATCCATCTCTCCATCCAGCAATGGGGGTCTCATAAACCTGCCATGAGAGTTTCATATAAATAAGAAATTGTAAATAGTACAATAGTACCTCCACAAAGCTTATTAGTAATGTGCCCTTGTAATGCAAGACTGTCAAGGATCGCGTAAGGAGGATAATGTCAATTCTAGCTTAATAATGAAGAAATAAGCTCGGGGTTTAAATAACTCGACGTAGGGTACATACATGTGAGCAAATATGCAAGGGTACCTCTGGCTCTAATTTTAAAGCCTGTGTGTTATGCTTTGGGTGGGGTATTCTTTTTGGATGGCGAATAGCAATCAGAGCTGATTTCTGCCTCTGTTTCCATCCTACTCCGGCTGCATGACTTTGGTCCTATTCATCAATCTCTCTTTTGCCTACTTAACGTGTTCTTGAAATCCCATAAGGGGAGACCAAGGCTTAACTTCTATCACTCTAAAACCAGCTCAGCCTGCCGATGATATCAAGGCGATATTGGGGAGCTGTCCTTAGAAACAAATATGGCTCTCTACTTAATTCATTGCAAACAAGCATTGCATTTAAAGTGTCTGTGCTCATTTATAAAACTCTGGTTATCCCAGTAGAGATATTCTTGCCACTTCCCAGTGAAACACATTAGGAACAATGTTCCTCTCAGACACATATGCAGTCACATATCACCACAAATACTATTCTGTACAGCTGGGGTAAAGTATGTCGTTCTGTGTCAAAATTACATTAGTGCTACAAATATGTGTCAGAAGCCCCTTTACTCTGTTGATAACAATACTTCTCCATGTAGGAGAAGTGTAGATATAATTCTAAACAGTCTTATTAAATAAGAAACATAGAGCCAAATAAAGAGTTAAAAGCCCAGAGACTGAGCAGTAGCCAAGAGCTAAGACAACCTTATCTTACCACTCCCTGCTGTCCTTCCCCTGAGAGAGAGACCTTCCTGTGTCCTGTCTTTTTATTGCCTTTCTGTTCTGCCTTCTCATTGGCTGTACACCCAACCACATGACTTCCTCGTCACTGCCTGTCTATACAGACCTCCAGGTCTCTATGGTTGGTACTGAGATTAAAGGTGTGTGTCACCATGCTGGCTGTGTCCTTGAACACACAGAGATTCTGCCTGCCATGTGATCAGATTAAGGGTGTGTGCTACCACTACCAGACTTCTGCTTGATGGCTTGCTCTTAGCTTTGATCCCCAGGCAACTTTATTAACATACAAATAAAATCACATTTCAGCACAAATAAAATATCACCATAGAGAAGTTCTAACTCATTGCTGGCTTGGGTTGAAAAGGAAGACAAGAAATAATGATTTAGGAAGAGTTTTGCAGAGAGCAGCAACAGAACACTGTGCAGTAGCTAAACTCAGAAAACTGGGATGAGAGCTGCCCACAAGGCCCTGTGTATACTGAAGAAAGTAAAAGTTCCCCTCTTTCTCTTCTACTAGCTACCCAAGCTTTCAAACAGCCATGCTAACAAGTCTCTCTTCAAGACTCTCCCTGGCACTTAAATAAAGCCTGTCCTGGCACCAACCCAAGCGGGTCCATACTCCGAGGATCCCAGGTGTCAGGATCTGTCAACAGTAATCAAGCAATCAAGGCATTTTCTTTTCTCTTGATCTGCTGCTACAGTCAATGTAAAAATCCAGGTCTTACCCCTCATGTGACAACCATGCTGCCAGCCTGCAGAATAACTATAGATTTGACTCATTCTCAGAGGTTTTGCATTGCCTTGTAATTGATGCAGGTATAATCTCATGTCCCATGTGTTTGTACACCACCAGACTCCAAGCTCTTTTAAATCAGCCCTTCTTGTATACCATTGTCTTCCCTGTGTACAATGCACTATGTTTAGCCTTCCAGGACACAAAAGCTGTAGACAGTCTTTCTAAGAAGTTGTTGGCAAGCAGAAAACAATATTCCAGGATCCGCTAGTAAATTCTAACAGTGAAAGACTGAGAAAGGCTGGCCTCTGAATTAGAAGCATGCTCTTGCTTGAAGGAGAGAGATCTATGATTGGAGGAAGTCTGGTGGTTGATGACTCCAGGCTGCAGCTCCTGTTCATTAAAGTCATAGTGACTTTTGGTGCAGCTGTGTGAGTTCTAAGGACTAAACCATACATAATGGGAGAAAAAGAAGGAAAATTAACAAATAAGCTTGGTGTGATGGTATGTGTCTTTAATCCTAGCAGAAGAAGGCTGGCCTCTGTATTAGAAGCTAGCTTGGTCTGCATAGCAAGTTCCAGGCCATCCAGAGCTACAGAGCTGGACTCTGTTCTAAAAGGATGAAAATTATGAAAAGAAAATATTTTTAAAACTCTTCTAATTGTTTTTCAATACAACCAACCACTGACAAATAAAAAAGAAACCACAAGGAACCTCATATTCATATACTTGTGTATTATATGAATTTTGAGACTTTTTAAAAATTTTATGTATTTGTACAGTCTGTATTATGAAGAGTAATCAAGCATTCACACTTTAAAACTAAAGAGACAATTAAAGGTAAGCTTAATTCATGATTTCCAATTACAACTGAAAACTATGTGAATAAAAGTATTTTTATATTATTAATTTATTCTATAGAGATAGTTTCTAGAAACTTCATAATAGAGAGTAAAATTCTGCCATGAGTTAATATCTAAGTCTTTCTTACATCCATTCTGCATTATGAAGCTTCTGGTGTACTTAGAGATGGCTGAATCAAAGGCATCGCACAAGTACAAAGTAGCACACGTATTATTAACCTTTCCCTAGTTGTTTCCTCATCTGTAATATGGGGTTAATGATATTTCTGTTCCTCACAAGAATGCTGTGTGAATTAATGTTTGTAAAGCCCTTTAAGATCCACGGATGAAAGATGCCATAAAAGTCCAAAGGTGGTAATATTACAGTTATTGAAACTAGAAACACCAATAATGCTGGGAACTGAATATATATTTGGTTGCAAGGCACCCAGTACATTATGAATTCACGGGCACTTACAGAAACTTACCACTTCAAAATTAATGTTTTGAGTCATACATATATACATATATCCTTAAAAATGTATTCAGTATTATATACCAAACGGCTATGATCTGTTCATAACTGACAAAAATACAGCATTAGTCCATTTCATGCTCATGTCTCATTACAGTAAGTACTTCTATGGAAGGCAGTATATCTATACTCAAAATTATATAATATTAGATTGGTCTATTTAGAGAAAGACAGTAAATGACATGCCAAAATTCTAAGATGATTTAATGAAACAATTATCTGTATGTCTCTTATTGTGGTTGTGTTTTTTCATTTACATCTTGAATCTACTTGAATAGTTTTTAAATATTAAGCACGAAGTACTTAACAGCAATCTTTTTGAGAAGGGAAAAATAATACATGTTATCAGCTGACACCTTCTGTAAACTAATTTTTATGTGGATATTAAAATTTTTTATGTATTTACTTATTTTTATTTTGCAATACAATTCTGTTCTACATATCAGCCACGGATTCCCTTGTTCTTCCCGCTCCTGCCCCCCTCACCTTCCTCCCAGCCCACCCCCCATTCCCACCTCCTCCAGGACAAAGCCTCCCTCGAGGACTGAGATCAACCTGGTAGACTCATAAAAAACTTCAAAAGGAATTTTTCCCAATCACTAGAATTCAACACAATATCGCAGCCTGTATCTAAACATCTTTTTTCATTTTTTTAAAATTTTTTATTTATGTATTTTATGTGCATTGGTGTTTTGCCTGCATGTGTATCTGTGTGAGGGTTACAGACAATTATGAGCTGCCATGTGGGTGCTGGGAATTGAACAAAGGTCCTCTGGAAGAGCAGCCACAGCTCTTAACTGCTAAGCCATATTTCCAGCCCGTTCTTAAACATTCTTAAGTACTATGTTTATATACTAATTGATCACCTATCCATTCATCAATCACTTAGTAATCATTTGTGCCACGTTAAGTACAGAAACATAAAATTATGCAATGTATGTGTTTACGTGCATATGGAGATACTTGCATAAGAACCAGCATAGCTAACCCTTTTGTGGTTTCAGTTTAAGGAACTGCAGACCTTCTTTGTTTTTTGCATTTTTCATGATTTCTGTTCCATGATTTCATTAATTTCATTATAAAAGTGTGAGTTTGAAAACCTGGAAATAAAAATAAAGATTGATGAGATAGAATTAAACTACAACAGTGAGGCTGGTATTCAAATGACATTCCTTTTATTGTCAAATGGAGTGAAATGGGAAGATACACAGTTAAAAGAACTCATTGTCCTTGATCATCATTTGGGCAGAATTTTCACACACACACACATACACACACACACACACACACACACACACACTTTTTTCAAAACATTATTTAAAGACATTCTTAGATTAAATTAAAAGAAAATGCTGTTTTGTCTTTAATCCGTTGAAACATGATTTCCGACTGAGTAAAGAAAAGGTGAACTTCAAATGATAATGGCAAAGCAGTCAAGGAAAAACAAGAGAGTTCACAGGTAAGCCAGGGAGTCAAGCAAATGTTATATTTAGAAAATCAGGAGCTTTGTTTTGGCTGTTTTAGAGGTTTCCCCCAATTTATGAGAGGTTCAAGGTTACCAAGCTCAAAAGTCAGAGCTCAAAGTCATTCCACAGTTTATTGAATATTCCAGTTCAATGATTTAAATGTGTAGTACAAAAGAGGATTTTGAAACTGGGGACTACTGAGTTGGTGAGAGTAACGGTGAATTATGGTAAAGGTCACATGGGCTAGCATATTTAGAGGTAGCTAACAAGCAGAAAACTATATTTAGAGACAAGAAATTAAGGAGCACTAAAGCATGCTTAACATCAAAAATGCAAGCTCTCGCATGTATATTTATAAACATGATACTTCCTGGACAATATGTATAATTGTGTAATAGGTAAATAAAACTGATATTACATGACACAAGTACTATTTCTTCCTACTGTAAATATGGATCTTGTATAACTTTTGTTTCATGTATGCTTTTGACTTCTGCTTTCATTGTGCTTTTTGTTTTTAAATCCATAAACCCCTTGTTTATTATTTCACAATACAATGGTGTGAAAAGTGATAAAGTTCACTAGACTGTAAGAAGCAGTGGTATTTCATGCAACATTTTCATTTTGATGAGTTTATACATATACTGACTTTTCAATCTCCTAACAATCACCCAAAATCTCTCTTTTACTTACTTACTTATTTACTTACTTACTTACTTACTTACTGTGTGTGTGTGTGTGTGTGTGTGTGTGTGTGCATTACTTAGTGTGTGTGTGTGTGTGTGTGTGTGTGTACACATGTGTGTTTTCTCATTCAAGTGCTGCAGCCTTTGAGTGGAGGTCAGAGGACAGCTTGAAGGAGTTGGTCATTAACCTTCTACCATCCGGCCCCAGACTTCCAACTCTGGTGGTCAGATTTGGTAGCAAGTACCTTTGCCTACAGTGCCATCTCAATGCACCCCCTCTTCCCATAATTTCTGGAGATAAAGGAATAATCCTGTGAGAATGTCATTATTGAATTCCAACAGAACATGTTATAATCTTATGGAGAGATCACTTATCTACATGACATCTACAAAAACAGTTAATTCTGATAAACATGAATAAATTGCGGAAGCAGACATTGTGCTGATAGAAAGATAATTGTTGGTTTATCCATAAGAAACAAAGCTAGAAAAGGCCTGACTCCTCTGATGTTTGATTTAAATAAATGCATTGTAACTTGAATCTTGAAAGGTCTTATAATAAAAAACCTAGAGCCAGATATTGGGTGAAAGCTGAAAGATCAGAGAAACAGAACAAGTCACAGCCAACTATGGTGGTATTTTATTTGTACTGAAATGTGATTTTAATTGTATGTTAATAAATAAAGTTGCCTGGGGGTCAGAGCTATTAGAGCCATAGCAAGAGCGTGGCGGTGGTGGCGCACGCCTTTAATCCCAGCACTTGGTAGACAGAGCTAGATAGATCTCTGTGTGTTCAAGGATACAGCCAGCATTGGAGACACACGCCCTTAATCTCCATCCCAAACATAGAAGACCTGGAAGTCTCTACAGAAAGGCAGTGATGAGGCAGTCATGTGTTTGGGTTTACAACCAATGAGAAGGCAGAACAGAAAGACTATATAAAGACAAACACACAGGAAGTAGGTCTCTTTCGGAGAGGTCTTTTGGCTTAAGAGGCTAGCTGCAGGGTAAGGCTCTTAGCTCTGATCTCTTGGCTTTCTTCTTTGCATTGGTTCTGTGTTTCTTATTTAATAAGACGGTTGGTTACATCTACAGCCAACCTTACCTCACCAACTCCTCAGCCGATCCTGTTTCCAAAAATCCTCAGACTGAAAGCCTCTGAGTTCTCACCCCCGAGGGTCTCAGTTGAACTGCTGCTTAGTTCCTGTCTCCTCACCCTTATATACCGTTCTTCACCCAGCCATGTCACTTCCTGGGGTTAAAGGCATGTATGCTTTCAAAGGAAAGGAATAAGATCTCAAGTGCTGGGAGTAAAGGCATATGCTACCACTGCCTGACTCTGTTCCCAGTGTGACCTTGAACTCAATGAGATCCAGACGGATCTCTGTCTCCTGAGTGATAGAATTAAGGGTGTGTGCCACCACTCTCTGGCCTCTATGTCTAATCTAGTGGCTGGCTCTATCCTCTGATTCCCAGATAAGTTTATTAGGGTACATAATATATCACCACAATGCGTTTAAATTTAAAAATTAGAATTATATAATTAATTAAATAAATAACATGTATTACATATTTATTTAAATATAGAACATATCATAGTCATCCCTTCATCCTTTGATCCTCCAGGTTTTGAGCTGCATAATAAACACAGACACTATATATCTCTAATTGCTCATTTTCCATCCTTGTCACCATTTCCCTTTTCCTATCATTTTTTGCTTTGGTAGTATTCCTGGTTCTAGACAATATTTCCATTTCATTCTGTATCACTATTCAGCTGTTGCAGTCTCCTCGATGGCTCCCTCAATTGATCATATTTGGTGGGTATTTTTTGTTTTATTTTGTTTTAAGTGTACCTGTGGAGAATGCTCTCATATGAAGGGACCTATATGACGTGTCAATTTTCTGGTTTTGTTTCATTTTCTTTTGTTTTGTTTTTGTTTGTGGTTCTGGTCATCCAACCCCAGGACATTGATTATGCCAGGCAAATGCTGTACAATTGAACTACATCCCCAGCTCTCTAGCATGTTTTTGTAACACAGTCTAGTGTGCTCTTTTATTATATATTATCTTTGGCTTCTTTTGTGATCTGTTGATTGTCCCATAGTCACAACAGAGAGCTCCTGGCTCAGAACTTCTATAGCTCTACCTGTCTGTAGATTGAAGTCTACCAATGCCTGCTGTAATCAATCAATGAGCAGGCAAAGGGTTTTTTTTTTCCTAGGGGAGGACTTTGTTTGGGCAAATGCTGCCTGTGATGTCTAAAGCAACACTTAACATCCAGTTGGCATGCAGTAAATATTTGTGAATAAGTAAATGAATCTCTTCAAAGGTGGTAAGTACTAAGCAAGTTCCTAAGCTTGGAGATCTATTAAATATCTTTATGTTTTCTTTCCAATTCTGTTAACTTTTCCTGTTCACTTTTTTCCCCCAAACAAAATAATAAACTATGGCAATTATTTTATCTCTTTTCAAAACTTTAAACACTATAATTTTCTTACATTGTCAGCCAATGTCATCAATATTTCCTTGAAAAAATGGCAGTTAAAATAAAACCACATTGTGTTCCCTGTAACATGAATCTTAAAAGGTCTTATTAATTTAAAAAAAAAAAAACTGGAGCCAGATATTGGGGTGAAAGCTGAAAGATCAGAGAAACAAAACAAGCCAGCCATGTTCTTACCTCTATGAAATCCTTAGCCTCGAGAGTGAGTTCCTGTTTCCTCACTCCTTATACACTTTTTTTTTCTGCCCTGCCACCTTACTTCCTGGGATTAAAGACGTGTGTGCTTCTGAAACACAGGCATGAGATCTCAAGTGTTGGGAATAAAGGTGTGTGCTACCATGCTCGCTCTGTTCCCAGTGTGGCCTTGAACTCAATGAGATGCAGACGGATCTGTCTCCTGAGTGATAGGATTAAGGGTGTGTGCCATCACTGTCTGGCCTCTATATCTAATCTAGTGGCTGGCTCTGTCCTCTGATCCCCAGATAAGTTTGATTGGGATGCACAATATATCACCACATTTCCCATTTTTTGTCTAAAATAAAAAAGGGTTATAACTAATATAAGAAAAACTATATACAATAAGTACAATAAGGATATACAATATATACAATCAAGAATTATATTAACAATGTCTAGTCCATTAACATTTGACAGATTCAGACAAAAATAACCTCCATTATTTAGCCTATTTTGGTGAGTTCAAAATGTACCTAATTCACTTTTTATCCTAACTTGTATTACCAACTGAAAACTATCTTTCAGTCTTACATACTTTACATCTTTCAGTGAGTTTCTTTTCTGAATTTGTTAACAAGGAAATCTGTAACTATCTAATCTTCAACTCCCTCAGAGAGCCGAGAAGGAAATAATATTAATAGCATAAGCAGGAGATGCAAACAAATGACTTCCAAAAGATGTGAAAAATGACAGAAATAGCTGTCTACCTGGACAGTCACTCAAGATTTCTCTGCAATGTTGAGGCATCCATCTTTGGTCTACAGGCCTAACATATCTGACAGACCCATCTGTGAAGCAGGATTTTCTGAAAGGCCATCCTTCTTTGTCTTGGCAAGGTTCAGCAGTCCTTTCTTTTGTGTCCTGCTTATACATTTTGTACAGCATACTGTCAGCAGTTGATGTAAGGACACTTTCTTGCCCAGTGGCTAACTTTCCACAAAGAAAGTAAACTCCATATGGAGTTTCTTCAATGCCCATCATCTTCTCTGAAGTATATTGGTGCTGCCAGGAGCAGACATGTCTCACTGCCATTAAAAAAAATAATCTAAGCCGGGCGGTGGTGGCGCACGCCTTTAATCCCAGCACTCGGGAGGCAGAGCCAGGTGGATCTCTGTGAGTTCGAGGCCAGCCTGGGCTACCAAGTGAGTTCCAGGAAAGGCGCAAAGCTACACAGAGAAACCCTGTCTTGAAAAACAAAAACAAAAACAAAAAAAAAAAAAAAAAAATAATCTAGGGCTGGAGATATGGCTCAGTGGTTAAGAGCATTGGCTGCTCTTCCAGAGGACCCAAGTTCAATTCTCAGCACCCACATAGCAGCTCACAACTGTCTGTAACTCCAGTTTCAGGGGATCTGACACCTTCACACCAATTCGTGTAAATAAATAAATTAAAAAAATCTATATTATTAACATATCTTAAATGCCATATTCTGTAGATCTCTGAAGTGTTTGAAGATGACCTGTCCATCTAAAATATATGTTTGACCTTGAAAATGTACCTAATCTGACTACACCTTTGATTGTAATGACTATTAACTTTCATTTCTTGTATCCTAATTAGTTGATAATAATAACTTTCAAGAACCAGCTATTTTCATTACATTGTTAAATGAACTATATAGGTACAATACCTTGAACAAGATTAGAAACGTATGTACAGTATTTTCTAAAAAAACTAGTCTCAAATTTGTATCAATATACATAATTTGTATACAATATACAAAATTCCAATCCAATGTAAAATATTTAAAACTAGTAGTTGTTTTTTAAAAGTAGATTCAATAATCTACCTTTTTATCTTATCTATATCCTCCCTCCCCTTTTCTCTTTTCAGTATAGATTCAGTAGTCTACCCTTTATCTTATCATTTCTGTATCTTTTTTTCAGAGTAGATTCAATATCTACCCTTTATCTTATACATATATATTTTTAGAGTAGATTCAATAATCTACCTCTTATATCTGTATCCTCATTTTTTCTTTTTCTTTTCTTTTTTCAAATAAGAACCCTGAATATAATCCCCTTTGTTTGGCATTTTTCCCTGACTATTAAAAATTAACAACTTGTAACCAACCATCTTAAACAATGACAATTATTCATAACTCATTGAATGACCAAAAAATACCCACCCCACCTCTTGGGAATGTGGATGTCATGTTCTTAAAATTATTTCCTGCTGTCTGGGGGTGAAGGCTCTTTAGGGGATCCTGAAAAGAAAAATTTTGGGGTTAATTGTCAAGTCCTGGGAGAGTTAGCTGTATCATTTGTTGTCCAGTCTCTGCATAATGGGAAAGTGCAGGGCTTGATTCAAGTCCTTGCTTGAGTAGTCTGTGAGGCTGCATAATCTCAGCTAGCCATCTTGAAATTATTCTGAGGAGTTTATAGTCCAAAGCTGATATATATATATTTTTAATCGTCTTAGTGGTGTTATCATTGTCCTGATGGAATCATCATTGTGGGGTCCCATCCTCTTTTTGGAGACTTCAAAGTCACTGTTAGGCATAGTCATGGTTCTCTGTGGAAAAATGATTGAGACTCAAGCCCAAAATCATATACAGGAAACTAGATGAAACCTTTTTCTAAAATTAGTTAGCATTCTGTATGACCATTAATATCATGACAAAAGTTTCATATATATATACTATACATGTATAGTGGCAATAGAATAGTGCCTCAATTTTGGGTTTTCTTCTGTCCCATATCAGGTGGCTCTTCTGATGTAATACAGAGATTTTGCATTTTCTATTAACAAGCATGCTTGGGTTTAGAGAAGGAAAGAGCCAGGCTCCAACTCCAAAGCCAGCTTTAATTTTTAATTGAACTGGGACTACATAAAAACCTATATGTTATATATCTATAGATGTTATATGTCTATAGAGAACAGCAAAAACGAATATTTAGGAACACTTATGAAATTTTATATGTGGTATACCAGTAGGCCAATTTACTCTTTTTCTTGGGACATTTTTTTTCTGGATGATTTGTCCTTTTTCTTCAGATGTCTCATTTGTCCAGTGTTCTTCAGATTCCTTAGCCTTCATTCTCCTGAAAGACAAAAACAAAAACCTTTCCTAACCCTAACTTTGGGGAGATTCCCTTTTAGCAAGTTAGATCTGATAGAATGAAAAGCATTTGTTAGCAGTATATGTTAGTTTAAATCGAATGGCCATGCTGGTTGATGAACTATCACCTCTTCTAATTAAGAGGTCTCTCTTGTTCAAATCGAACCTTTATCAATTTTGATAGTATCCATAGCTTTTCTTCTGTAAAAACAAAAGCAAAACTTTGTCCCCAACTTAATACATATCCTGGTTTCCATTCTGAGGTCAGTGCATCTTTAAAGTATATAGGCTGATTTAATTCTGTAGTTTTTTTCTATTATCCAATATCTGTGCAACTGTTGTTCCTTTCTTATTAGCATTAAGAAATTTCAAAGTTAATAGAGCATTATGTAATCTATTTCTGGGTTTTTTTATTGCTTGTTTCTATTTATTTGGCATATCCTTTAGAGTTTTATTTGATCTTTCTTTGACTGCTTGGCCTGTAGGATTATGTGGTATACCTATAATATGCTTTATATTGTAATAAGCAAAAAACTGTTTCATTTTGCCAGAGACAGATGCTGGAGCATTGTCAGTTTTAATTTGTGCAGGTATACCCATGCTGGCCATCACTTCTAGCAAATGTGTGATTACAGAGTTAACCTTTTTGGAACTCAGAGCACTTGCCCATTGAAGTCCTGAATAGGTATCAATGGTGTGGTGTACATATTTCAATTTTCCAAATTCTACAAAAGGAAATACATTCATCTGCAAGATTTTATTCCTCTGAATTCCCTTTGTGTTACATCCTATTGGTAGTGGAGTTTGTAAAAAGAACAAGTAGGACATTTCCTTATAATTTCCCTAACTTGTGGCCAGGTTATGGAAAAATCCTTTTTTAAACCCTTACTATTGACACGATGCTTTTTATGAAACTCTGAGGCCTCCAGTACATTTTCTATCAATGGTTGATCGATCTCATCATTTTCTTGTGCTAGAGGGCCTGGTAGACCCATATGGGATCAGATGTGAGTTATATATAAGGGATGATTTCTATTCTTGATTATTTCTTGTAGCTGAATAATGAAGTTAATTCTGATTCATCAGGGAAAAATTCTGCAGTTTTAATATGTAAGGTCACTCTTTTAGCATGCTAGGAGTCAGTAACTATGTTGAGAGGTTCTGAAAAATCCATTAATACCATCAGAATAGCATATAATTCCAAATTTTGGACAGAATTATAAAGACTTTGAACCACTTTTCTTAAATTTTCTGATTTGTAACCTGCCTTTCCTTGTTTGTTTGTGTCTGTATAAAATGTAGGGGTTCTAGATATTGGTGTTTCTTGTACAATGTGAGGCAAGACCAAGTTAGCTCTCTTTTTAAGTTGAATTCTATTGCTTTTGGGATATTTGTTGTTAATCTCTCCCAAAAAATTACTTCAGGCTCTTTGCCAAGGTTCACTTTTGCTCATAATTTGTCATTTTCATCATTAGTTAAAGGTACCACAATTTCTGCTGGGTCTATTTTTGCTAATTGACAAAGTCTCATTTTTTCTTTTAAAATCAACTCAGAGATCTTTTCCACATACTTTTTTTTTATTTTTCACTCTGTTTATTTGGTAGAAATATCCATTCCAATATAATATCTTCCCTCTGTATTAAAATTCCTGTAGGAGAATGCTTAGAGGGTAAAATAACCAAAATGCAATCAAAATTTGGATCCACGACCCACATGTGCATCCTGTATTTTCTTTTCCACCAAAGCTAATTCTTTCCCGGCTTCAGCTGATAATTCTTGTGGACTATTTAGTCCTTGTCACCTTCTAAGGTTTTGAACAAATTACTCAGTTCATCATTTTTTTTTACATCAATAACGGTCCATAGATAGAAAATGTCTCCCACTAATCTTTGAAAGACATTAAGAGCCCATAATTGATCTCTTCTAATTTGCACCTTTTGGGGTCTAACTTTTTTAGATCAGTTTTATATCCTAAATATTTAATAGAATCTCCCCTTTGTACATTTTCAGGAGCAATTTGTAAACCCCAAAAAGGGAATTTTTTTTTTTTTTACTTCTTCAAACATTCTTTCTAATGTATCTGTATTTGAGTCAACTAGTAAAATATTGTCCATTATAAAATATAGATTTAGGAAATTGTTTACATATTGCTTCCAATAGCTGTCATACAAAATATTAGCACAGAGTTGGGCTATTTAACGTTCCCATTGGGAGAACCTTCCCGTGATATCTCTTGACTAGCTGGGCATTATTATAAGTAGGCACTGTGAAGGGAAATTTTTCTCTGTCTTTTTATTTTTATTTTTTGTAAGGGTATTGAGAAGAAACAGTTTTTAAATCATAAGAGGCCATCCTTTAGGTAACAGATTAGGCAAAGGAATTCTAGATTGTCGGGAATCCATTGGCTGAATTATCTTGTTAATTGCTCTTATATCTGTTATCATTCTCCACTTACCAGATTTCTTTTCAATAACAAATACAGGAGATTTCCAAGGGCTGATTGATTCTTGAATATGCTGAGCACTGAACTGCTCTTGTAGCAGCTCTTCTAAAGTCTGTAGTTTTTCTGTTGTTAAAGGCCATTTCTGAATCCATACAGGCTTGTCTATTAACTATTTTAAAGGTAGGGATGTTGGTGTCTTTGAAAGATCAGCAGCTGTTGTGCCCTGTTCTTTTACAATCTGGATGGTCAGTGACTATTCTCCATAGTACCTTCTAATATTTCTCTCAGAAATGTGTTAGTTTATGGTTTGTTTCTGAGGTTGGAGGAATGTTTATCTGGGTATTCCATTGTTGTAATAGATCACATCCCCATAGATTCATAGCTATATTAGCCACATATGGCTTTAATTTTCCTCTCTGTCCTTCTGGCCCTATACATTCAAGCCATCTTTGCTCTGCTTGAGATAATGTTCCAGTCCCTAACAGCTGAACATTTACCTCCTGAAAAGGCCAATGTCAAGATTCTGGTGCAATTATTGTTATGTCCACACCTGTGTCTACAAGACCTTCAATGAGAACATCATTTATTCATATTTTTAATTTTGGTCTTTGTTCATTTATTGAAGTTTGCCCAAAATTTCACTTTATGGTTTCTCCTGAATTTTTTGTTCTCTCTGCTATAGCTATTCTATCACCCCAAACAGTATTTTTTTTAAAATAGGCATTTGGTTATTTAATTGCTCTGGGAAGGGGTTTCTTCTATGATGGCAGGAAAGGCCTAAATTGAATTTCCCATGGGTACCTGTGATAGGCCCCTCAGGGAGCATTCAAGGCTGCCATTCAGCATAAAATTAGAGTGTGGTCATCAGATAAAGATTGTCTTTGTATATCAGCATAATCACCTTCTCCAAGAAGTTTATCTTGGGAAATTTCCATACCTCTAGCCCTACATAGTTGTCCAATTGTCTTAGCTTCCTCTTTCCACCAAGTCCTCCATTGTAACTGACATCCAGCCTCTAAGACAGCTGTAACCAAATCTTCCCAGTCTTGAGGGATAATTCTATTACAAATTGATCATGAGTTTAACATCTACTTTACAAACAGAGAATGCATATCATATGAGACTATAGCTTCCTTGAATCTCCTCAAATATAACATTTGCACTGAAGTCCAATCAGCTCATACACAGTCTTGAACATTTGTCAGTTCCTGTAAGGTTACTGGATAGATTAAAGTTGGCTGTTTGAAAGCCTTAAGCTGTTTCTCTGTAACCATATAATGCAATGCTGAGATAGGTTCACCTTTAAATTCTTCTGTCTGGGTCTGAGTTTCTTTCTGATTTGTTTTAACAAGTTTTTCTAAAATTTTTATCTTGGCACTCACATTAAGCAACTCCTTTAATGATAAAAGTGATCAAACAAATAATATTTGTAATTGACATTATGTAAATTCCATCAAAATTAGCTATCCTTTCATTTAATTGTTCCACTTTCAGACTGCCTAATGTGTTATCAAACAGAGAACAAACACCCTCTGTTATAAACATGTTTCTCAGGTTTTTAGGGTGGGAAAAATTCTCTTTTAACTAATTTCTCCCTTTTAGATATCTTAATTGACTCACCAGTTCTGCTGACTGCATAGAACAGTGGATTTCAAGGCAGCTACCTAGTGTGGTAGCAGCCCAAGATGGAGAGCCAGGGAGAGCCAGAACCCACCAGGAGAGAAAAGAAGCCAAAAAACCAGCTTCCTGCACTGGGGAACATGTGAAAGCAGCTGATTCTGGAGTGTTTGGAGCTTGATCTTGGGGAGTTTGCCGCAGAGAGGCTGCAACAGAAACTTAGCCAGCAGTATAGAGACTCCCACCCGGGTAGGGTGGAGACTCTAGCCTCATGCAGCTCTGGCCTGAGTCAGGGGCCTACAAGGCCACAAGAGGCTTTTTAGTGAATTCATGTCACAAACATTGGGTTGCCAGATGTAATATAAATCTTAAAAGGTCTTAGTAATTAAAAACAAAAAAAACAAAAAAAAAAAACAAAGCCAGATATTGGGTTGAAAGCCGAAAAATCAGAGAAACAAAACAAGCTAGCCATGTTCTTACCTCTATGAAATCCTTAGCCTCAAGAGAGTGAGTTCCTGTTTCTTCACACCTTATATAACTTTTTCTGCCCTCCCACCTTACTTCCTGAGATTAAAGGCTTGTGTGATTTCCAAACAAAGGCTGGAGATTTCAAGTGTTGGGATTAAAGGTGTCTGCCACCAGGCTCACTCTGTTCCCAGTTTGGCCTTGAACTCACAGAGATTATCTGGGATCTCTGTCTCCTGAGTGATAAGATTAAGGGTGTGGGCCATCACTCTCTGGGCTCTATGTCTAATCTAGTGGCTGGTTTCTATCCTCTGATCCCCAGATAAGTTTTATTGGGGTGCACAGTATATCACCACAGTTCCCACAATCATGTATGTGGTTCTTCCTAGAGTTTTCTTTGTTTTTCTCTTTGCTGAGATAGTTTGCTCAGTTCCATCTTCACATTAGTTAAAGTCCCTCAAAATAATTGCAAAACTGATCATGTGACCTTTTCATAGTTCTCTGATCTTTCTTTTCTCAGTCACTATGACCCCCATCATTTTAACAAGAACTTACTTATCAAAAGTTATCCAAAGCCTTTATCTGACCAAAACAGTAGTATTTTATGGCATGTGACCTGTAAGCATCAGGCATAGTCTACATTGCTTCCTTCCTGATAAGATTATCTGTTTGGCCCAGGGCACCACATCCTTCTGTTTTCCTTTCTATTTTATGGACTATCACTTCTCAATCTGCTTTATTATCTTTTCTTTTCCTTCTGATTGTCCAAATTTAGCAGCCTCTAGATTTCTACTTGTTCTTTTCTCCTTTCTCTGTAGGATCATTGTTCATTTCTTTGACTTCAGTACCATACACTTACATTCACTAGGACCCTGGTCGTAGAAATGATGATCCAGTCTATTGAAATACTCTGAGGAGAGCTTAATTTGTGCAGTTTTGGCTCACAAGCTGGTGGGCAGGATTTAGAGTATCACAAATAGTAATATAGTACCCTGAAAATGCAACAGGGAAGGTATATTCTACAATAATGTGCTATTGCAGGCTTGTACAGGCTTACAATGAAATTTTTGGAAGATGCAAGTCATTTGTCTAATTCATTCATTATTAAGAATTAAATTTCTAAACTTATTAAATAATTATACTTCTAAATAATGCATACACATATATAGCCTATATTTATAAATATTTTGTAGATATATAAGTTTATGAGGCATGGATCTCAGAACTAGATGACAGAAAACTTATACAAGCGCTATTAATCTCTTTCTTACTTGATATTTGTTTATATCACATTGATAGTTTAAAGTTTGCCATGGAAGGGATATTTACATCACAGAAATCTGTGAATGCATGACTCATGGTTTGTTGTATATTTTTGTTGATTTAATAGAGTCATGAAGTTCATGCTAGGGTAGTTTTGATAATGAGGGTTATACTTAAAAGATTGGTGACTATAGACCTTACATTGTGAAAATAACTTTAAAATTTGGTAATGCATTTGTCTAATAGTCTAAGGCTGTTGTCCTGTTCACTCATATCATTTACAAATGCCTTACAAAATTCATCATCTTTGTTTCACTTTTATCTTAAGTATTAACATAAATGAAAAAAATCAACTGAAATACCCATCAGATTTATACATGTTTTTCAATTGTAAGATCTCAGCAAAACTCAACAAAATTACTCTGTGAAAATTAACTGCTGCAAAGGTATTACATATATTATTATTCTTATTTGTAAGTTGTGTCATACATATCATTCATACCATAGAATTGGTAGGCAACACTTCTACCTCTGTCTCTTTGTACATTCTGTTTCTAGACATCTTCCTCTTAAACATCTGCAATATACTACTCCTCTATCACCTCTTTGAGGCTTAAGTGAATAGGAGTACAATTGTAAAAGAAACTCTGGGAGCTGGAGAGATGGCTCAGCAATTAAAAGTACTTGCTGCTCTTCAGGGGAACCAAGTTTAGTTCCCAAAACCCAGTCTGGGCAATTCACAACCACCTGTAATTTTAGCTCCAAAAGATACAACAACTGCCCCTCCATACATGTGACATTCACACACACACACACACACACACACACACACACACACACACACATACACACACAAACACACTAAAATTAAATTATTAGAAAAAGAAACTTCAAGAAATAGAGTATATAACAAGGAACATTTACTAGAAGCTATAAATTTTGGTAAGGGGATGCAGAAAACTCTGGTGAAGGTATTAGACATTAAGGCCATAACGCAAGTACTTTTAACCTTACAAATCTTCTTTCGTTCTTCTCTTACTCAAGTCCCACTCTGTAGGGTAAACCTAAGCATAAGCCAAAGGGAGCTCTGCCGTGTTTCCTGGAATATAGAACAAAAGGGATGGTAGAGAGTGAGTATGGAGGGAACTGGTGGAATTCAGACAGAGCAGTCATCCACATTTATGTTTCAATGTATATTACTGTGTTTCGCTCAATGAAAGAGGTGGCACACAGTAGGCTGAGCAATGTCTTGAAAGATGGCAGCTCCTAATTCCTAGTAAGAAAGATTACTTCATTTGGCAAGGGGTCAAGGAGAAAAGATACAAATTCATCTTGGATTCTCTGGGAAGAATCCAAAAGTGTCCTAACAGAGGCACCGGTGTATTGTGCCATGCATTTTAGTCTCATCACCTATGAAGGGTAGGCAGATGAACAAGTGGCTGCTATGCAGAGGAGGTAGTATTGTTCCACAGAGCTATATCAAATTCCCATGAAGGCTGACTTTCATAAGCTGAAATTATAAGGGAGCGCATTGTTATGTTCAGGTTTTCAAGAGAGGACAACACAGTCAAACAACTCTATTTTGAGTCAGTAATTTTCCTTTTTTAAAAATTCTTTCCCTTGGCATGGTGAGTGAACCCACTTCATTCACATTCAACCACAGAGTTTTTAATGTGAGGTAATCTGTTGCTGTAGATGCCCAGGAAATAAATGCGAAATTCAGAGTTGTATCAGGTGTCATATTGTCAAATGAGTGGTGTTGGTTTGGTCACACACAGACAGGAAATTGAAAAGCACACCTCCAGCATTAGAAAAATAGAAGAGAAACATAAGCTACACTTATTGAATTTGCTCATCTATATCTATAGCTTATTCCCCTTTGTTAGGATATGTCATATGGAATGTCCAATGAAACTGTAGTTGTGGCCTGAGGGAAATTTACTTTAGTAACTAAAGCTAGTGCCATAGAATCAAAGTCATCTGATTCTGAAACTTACTCAGGACTTTTGAACTTGTGTACCATTTCCACCTTATATTTTTTTTTCATATTTTACTTCTGTAAAATATCAAGGCTGTCAAGTTATTACCAAAGTAGTAGTATAGCAATTGGAGATAAGTTCACAATGGCAAGACCAAGAAAGGATAGTACAGTGATATTCCTGCCACATGAAAAACTGCTTATTTTTCTTTACTATTGCAGAAAGGAGAATTGCATTAATTAAGTTATAAGCTGAAGAAATTACATAATTGAAAGTCTCAGTTATCAGGATCATATTGATTTCCTCCAATTAAAACTTTTCATTGGACTGGAGACATGGCTCAGAGGTTAAGAACACTGACTGCTCTTCCAGAGGACTGGGTTCAATTCCAAATACCCACATGGTGACTCACAACTGTCTGTAACTATAGTTCCAGGGGACCTTATGCAGGCAAAACATCAATGTACATAAAAAACACTTTTTTGGGGGAGTAGAAATGTCAAATGTCATGGCATCTTCACTTAAATGTTTGACAGTATATCCTCATTCTCAAAAATACATTTAGATTTTGTGTAGACCACTAAGCATGTAAATAAAAGAGGTTTAGTCACCAACACTGCAATTATTTGAGTACTAAGGATAGCATTCAAGTATTTTGTATCCTTTTGGGATGAGGTATTGCTTTTGGTTTAGTATCTTAGCACTGGGACTGGCGTGAGGGCTCAGTTGTTAAGAGTCTTGATGCTCTTCTTGAGTACCTGACACCCATATTGGGTGGTTCACAACCTCCTCTGACCCTAGCTCCAGGGAACTGATGTCCTCATCTATTATCGATTAATTTCCAAGGGCATCTACATACAATGACCTACACATACACACACACACACACACACACACACACACACACACACACACACACACGCACACACACATTAGATAGATGATGGATAGATAGATAGATAGATAGATAAATAGATAGATAGATAGATATAGACAGATGATAGATAATGGATGGATAGATAGATAGATAGATAGATAGATAGATAGATAGATAGATAGATAGATAGATAGATGATAGTTAAACAAAAACCTTTGCATAACAAGAACATTTTAGGAAACTTGAATTTCATTTCTATTTCACAATAAATGTGAAACTAGGGATTTCCTACTTCTAACTATTCTTATTAAATATACTTGATTATCATAATTTAAACTAAAACAGATTTGAAATCTCTTTGGACATCTTCTGAAATGGAATCTATGACATTCTAAACATTAGACTTTAAATGATGTTTAAACCTCCAGGGTGTGATATTATTGAAGAGGGCATATCTAATGATACTATTCTATATGGTATTTTTAAGATGTGATCCTTAACCAGCAGCATCAATCACCTGGAAAAATGTTGAAAATGTAAATTCTGATGTCCCCTCACCAAACTTGCTGAAGCAATGAGACCCAGCACTCTTAAAAAGGTTCTAGGGCATTCTGATGCAGACTAACACTCAAGATCATCTTCTCTTCTATGTGTGTCATCATGGTTATCTTTATGGTAAAGACTCCCACCATGTATCCATAACTCTACTGCCAAATTATTGGAACAGTGGCTAGCCTATTTTCACAATGGCTCCACGTCTGTACACTGATTTAGGCCTGAAAAAAAGGAGTGAATCTCACTCCTGCAACCCAAGGGAAATTTGTGTACATCACATCTCCTAGGATTTTCCTCCTTTGTGTCAAGATGTGCTTTAACTGACAGATGTTTTCTTTTGTATCTAAGGTCCTTGTGGTCTATTAGGTGCTGCCCAGGGTCCCTGTAGTCTATTAGGTGCTGCCCAGGATTCCTAAAAGTAGAAACTATTATTAGTTTATAATGAATAAACATCACTACTTGACCAAAAAGTCTCCATCTTTATTATTACCATTGTTATCAGGAAATCCATTATACCTATCTTACTGTTACCCCTGGTATTGAGCAGGCAGCCACCATGGAGCACTATTCCAGTTTTTAGGTATAGTTGTTATTCTCTTAATCAATGTGTTCTTTAAGATCTCTATAAATGCCATATCTTCAGGTACTTTTGTGGTAATATAAGTTAAAATTGGTTTGCCATATGAAACTACAACAAATCTGTTCACTATTCCCACTTTCTTGATACTTTTTCTACCTTTTACCAGAGAAGCTATATTATTAATCAACACTGAAAAGAGATCACAGCTAATCAAATCTAGGCTTCAAATAATCGATTTAGTTGATTATTAACAAATTTAATAATAAGATCCAAACTCATTGTCATGGGCTAGAAGACCCTGAATCAGTGGGTCTCAACCTTCCTAATGCTGCAACCCTTTAATACAGTTTCTCATGTTGTGGTGACCCCAAACCTTAAAATTATTTTCATTTCTTCTTCATAACTGTAATTTTGCTACTGTTATGAATAGTAGTATCTATGTTTTCCCATGGTCTTTGGCAACCCCTGTGAAAGGGTCATTTGATCCCCAAAAGATCACAACCCACAGGTTGAGAACTGTGGCTCTAAATAGTTTACACACACACACACACACACACACACACACACACACACACACACACATATTTAACATATCCTTATATTTTGTCATTCCAATCTCCTCACTGGTCTTCTTACTGTTATTATTGAATACTCTAAATATATTACTATATAAATGTGGTTTTAAAAGTTTCCTCTTCCGTAGTTGGATGAGGTTTCTAGCACAACAATTAGGGTGTTTGGCCATCCCATCACCAGAGTAGGTCCAACTACTGAGGGATCTGGATGCAGAGATCCATGACTAGGCCCTGGGTGGATCTCTGGGAGTCCAATCAACGAGAATGAGGAGGGTTTATATGAGCGAGAATTGTTGAGACCAAGGTTGGATAAAGCACAGGGACAAATAGCCAAATGAATGGAAACACATGAACTATGAACCAATGGCTGAGGGGTCCACACTGGATCAGGCCCTCTGAATGGGTGAGACAGTTGATTGGCTTGATCTGTTTGGGAGGCATCCAGGCAGTGGGACCAGATCTTGTGCTCATTGCATGAGTTGGCTGTTTGAAACCTGGGGCCTATGCAGGATTGTTTGGCTCGACCTGGGAGGAGGGGACTAGACCTACCTGGACTGAGTCTACCAGGTTGACCTCAGTCTGTGGGGAAGGCTTTGCCCTGGAGGAGATGGGAATGGGGGGGGGGGGGCATTGGGGGGAAGATGAGGGGGACGGGAGGGGGGAGAACAAGGGAATCCGTGACCGATATGTAGAACTGAATTGTATTGCAAAATAAATTAAAATAAATTAAAAAAAAAAAAAAAAGTTTCCTCTTCCTGTTACTTAGAGAGCATGACCTCATATCTTCATTGCATTCTTTTTTTTTGTTTATTTTCAGAGACAGGGTTTCTCTGTGTAACCCTGGCTGTCCTGGAACTCACTCTGTAGACCAGACTGGCCTCAACCACTGAGATCTGCCTGTCTCTGCCTCCCAAGTGCTGAGATTAAAGATGTGTGCCATCACTTCCTGACTTTCACCTCATTCTTAAGTCATTTAACTCTATTGTGTCATGTCATTTACAATGGTCAGCGTCTTCCCTGATCACCAGTGCTTAAGTTGCATGCATCATTATACCCCTTATCCACTTACCTAGCTTTACTTTTCTTTACTACTTGGAAGAGTTAATTTTTAATTTTTAATTTTTTTCCTATTCTAAAGCTTCACCACTAGAGTAATTGCTGCCACAAAGACAAGAACTAAGTCTATATTGTTGATTTGCCTATCCATAGTGCTTACAGCTATATGCAGCTCATATAGTATGTTCAATAAATATAATCTAACTTCTGATAACTATAAATCAGATTTTTGAAAAATATACTCATAAAGTCTAACATATGGATAAGGAAATCAATAAAGTATATCTGGGTTAGCTGCTCTGGGTATTTTCAGGGTTTTGGCCTATCAGTTTTTCTATGTATGATTTCACTTTATTTTAAATATTATTGAGTTTCTTCTATATTTTGAGTACATAAATAAATTTATAGCTAAAGGTAATATTAGTGGATATATTGCCATTTTTTAATTCCAGAATTCTGGTCTTAGATGTTTCTTTAAATCATTGTCTCACTTCCACCCAAAAGCTTTTCCTCTTTGTCTTTCTTGCCTTAGTGGTTGTAAAGGACTAGGTTGATCACCTAGTCCTTAAGGATGGACAGCTTGTAAACTGCAAGGTGCACAAGTCAGGCAAATTCAATACTAGTGGTTTGGCTCAGATCTCATTTCTTTCTAATCATTTTCTATGATGCGTCATTGGCTTAGGACTTATTGCTTGGTTGGTTAATATACCTTATTTACAAAGGACTGAAGTGTATGCAAATATATCCTAATATAAAACCCTCATATGTGTGTAATGGTATTTGGAGATGATCCAATTGGTAGTGATGCACCAAGGGGTTAGAATCATTATGAATGAGATTAGCATCTTCCTAAAAGACCAGCAAACTGGTTTGGTAATTTTGTTACATGAGGTTGCAATGAAGAGTCTCCGATCTGGAAATGGTCCCTCACTAGAACACAAAACCATGCTGATGCTCCCATCTTTTTACTTTTGACTTATTTTATGAACTGAGTAATAATTTTTAGACACCACCTAGTCTATGCAACTTTGTTATTGCCTGGATTATAGAATTAACATAACCTTAGTGGATTATCACTAAGTCATCCTAAAATCTGAGTGGAATTTCTTCTTGGACATCAGATCTTCACTTCTTGCATTGTCATAACATATCGTTTAAAATTATTTTTAGTATTGTATCATCTTTTACCTGTATTTTTTAAATATGGTATACATTCATTTTGGAAATACCTGCTTTCCTTATTTCCTAATTAAGTTTTCACTAATTCTTCAATGATAAATTTAAGTAGCATTTCCTTTCAAAGGAATTCCTTAATTGACCCATCACATTTAATTATTTTTCTTCTTTTAATTCAGTGCATATTGATTACACCTCTCTTCTGCTTTGGACTACAGTTAGGAAATACCTATTTTTGTTACTGTCTTGAAAGTATCTTGAAACCCAGGACTATATCTTTTCTACCTCTTTCTTTGTCTATATTTCTTACTGTAATAATTAGACAATAAATGTAATAGATATGTAGTAAATGCTTGTTTCAACAAGATTTCAAATAAAGATTGATAATTGTGCTCTAGGCAATTAAGGACATACACTCAGTTTTTTCCTGACAAATTTAGAGAATCTGTGTGAATTTTCTAAAGATTCTGACAGAGATGAAGCAGTGACCTCACACCTCCAAAGTAGCACCTTGCCTTTTAGGATGGTTTCAGAAGTATTCATTGAAGATTTTGCACAGCCTCACTGCATAGTCATTGATCTAAAAGTTTCAAAGACAAAGTATCTAGATTTGCTGTTCTGATTCTTCATGGCCCCCGATTGACATTCTTATACAGATAGGAATGCTGATTTGGGTGAGCATTGTCCTGAGTTGTAACAGTTAAATCCTAAGAAAATCAAGAAGCATAATTTGTTGACAAATCACCTCTTTTATATTTGATATTCTTAGTAAGTTACAGCATTTCACAATATCAAACACAATATGTTCCATTAATAATGAGGTATTACTATTTTTAGGATAGCTAGTATCTCTCCCTCCAACCATAATGTTACATTCTTGGGTATAAATTGATATCAAAGGGTCTTGGTACGATCTCTCCAGCTATATTCATCCTAGGAGTACTAACAAAGACTACCAGAATTCTTTGATTGAAAAGAAAGGATGCTACACAATGGTTTTAGATGCTTCCCTATTGAGATTTAAAATGTACCCATGTTGGAGAAGTCCAGACTGCAGCCTAGATGACCTTATGATTCTATATTTAGGAAAAAAAAAGACAAATGCCAAGAATCTCTATTTCTATTTCAAGTTTTAAACATAACAGTTTCTTGAGGTTATGTTCTTCTTGCCAGAATAAGTTAACAACATATTTTAAATCCTCTTCTGCAATATTCAGAGAGATTATTAGTGTATTGTAGGCATTCTCCTCCATAGTAGATGTCAATATTTTGGTGAATAACCCATTTCTACCAGGATCCGCTGCAATGATGAAGAGGGTAAGGCACAACATTATAGAAACACCATCTCACAGCTCTTCAAGTGTAGAGCAAAATCACAGATGCTATTTTTTTTTAACAGCATAACATACCAGCAGCGTTTCTACATGCCATAAGCTGCTAGCTAACAAATAGGAGCAATTCATTTTTCCACTGATAATTAAGGAGCACCATTCTATCCTTCTTTTAGATACTTTTAAACTTAGTTTCCTCCATTCTTTCCCCCTGCTTGCCTTTTTCCTTCCTCTCTTTTTTCTTCCCTTGCTATGTCCTCTCTTGATTTTCAATTTAAAGTTTATTTTTTACATTTATTCTTTGAGAAGTTTATATATATATATATGCAATGAAAACTACCCTCAGACCCAGCTCTCCATAGCAGGAATTCCTTTCCTTCTCTGCCTCCAGCTCCCCTAGATACTGTGCCAACATTAACTCTCCCAGATTTATGTCCCTTGCCCCCCTCTCATAACATCCCTGTAAGTACAATTAATGCTGACCATATGTGAATGTGAGTGAGGTAACTCAGTCCCAGAAAGACAAATGGTACACGTTCTCATTCATAGGTTGGTTCTGACTTCAATGCTTTTGTTTAGTATGTTTATCTTGGAGCACAAGTGGAAGACAGGAAACTAGAACAGGGGTGTTTCGGGGAACAGATACAATAACAGAGGGGGATACTACATTTCTTTCTTACTTATGGTAAGGTTTTACTATGTAACCCATACAGTCCTCAAATGCATTTGAGGGGAACTTCCAGTTTCCCCTTTTGAGTATTTTTCATTTTATTTATTATTTTGCTATTTATTATTTTTCAGGGGTTGGATTTGACAGATGGTTTTGCTATGTAGTACAGGCTATCTTTGAAATCTCCACGTAGATGAGGCTAGCCTTGTACCTGAACCAACTCTCTTTGACTTTACCTTCCCAAGTGGTAGAGAGGGAAGAGTGTTACCACACATGGTTCATTTTTTTTTGTGTTCCTAAAAGGGAATTTGATTATTTGTGAGTACTTATATTGGGCATAGAGAATGACAAAAAATATTTACCTTTATATATTAGTGGAATAATTCATTGTTGATACTGTATAACTTCTCTGATTCCCTGACATTGCTGCTATTTTGAAAAAGGTTAAATTTTCTAGCAAAATTTTGATTGTGTTAGCAAGGTTTCTCAAATGCAAGTTACATATGTGGAAATAGCAACCATTTGGCACAGAACTGTGTGGCCTGCACCATGATTTGGTAAGTAAAGGTGTTTGGAATCAGGTCCAACTACCTAGCAGAAAAACTCCTGCAAGCTGTGCTTTGACTGCTTGCATACAGTCTCTAAAAACAACAAACAAACAAACAAATAAATATTTAAAATGTAACAGAATTCTACTGTCCTGGAACTCACTCTGTAGACCAGGTTGGCCTTGAACTCACCGAGATCTACCTGCCTCTGCCTCCTGAGCTCTGGAATGAAAGGCGTGTGTCACCACGCCCAGCTCAGAATTCTTAAAATGCCCAAGAGGAGTAAATAGTAGCTCAGTAGCGGATATTTGCCTGCTATATCAACAAGGACAGGGATTTAATGTCCCATGTTGTATAAAAGACCAAAGAGAGATCATGAAGCATCAAACAACCCATGTCCAACTAAAGCAAGTGGGAGATGTGAAGACAGAAGTACCAAAGCAGAGAGGCGAGATTCCATAGGATGTGCAGAGAGGCAGATGTTGATCGTTTGAAAGGTATTAACCAAACAAAGCGGACAGGCAGCGTGGAGAAGAAACCTCCCAGAAGAGAGAAGCTGCAAGAAATTTAGATCCAATTTAGCCCTGCCAGGAAGGTGCTGGAACAGCGAGTCTGACAACTTCTGGAATGCCAGAAAGTGAAAAGAGCAGAGAGTAAAAGGACAAAATTTATTATCAGTTTCCAGAGAAGACTGAAGACAGGGTTAATATAGAGTTTTTCTCCTCCGGAAGGGGCACTAGGCTACTAACCCTGATTTTACTACCAAATAGATCTAGCATGAGAGTGATAAAGCAGGCTTCACCCCAGAGACCCACTCTGGGAGCTGCTGATAGCTCTTCAGAGTAGGAAGTCCTGGGTGGGATGCAAATTATGATGGTGTTTGGTCATATAAAAACTATACACGATCACCAAATTGGGCTAAATTCAACCAGTGTTAATTAGAATTAAATTAAAGTTAATTAAAAAACACTTTAGACATAATTTAGAAAAGTTCCTTTTGACATATATGGGAAACTACAAACTATGTAACAATACAAGTATTAAAAAACAAAATATGTGCATCTGTATTTCTAGATCTTATAAAGTGTTTGTAAAATTCTTCCTATTCCTTGAAAAAAATGTACTCAACTCTTCTGAAATCATAATTTTTTTTTTGCTCCCATTCAGAAATTTTATGACTAATTGAGCATATTCAGCTCCTCTGTATTTGGCTTTTGCAAGTGTCCCTTCGTGTTAACAAGTGTATTTCACTCCGGATGGTTCTATTCCTCACTAGATAAAACGTTTGTTTGCATCAGTGCTGACGAAGTTACATTTTGCTTGCTTTTGCTCCGGTCTGTCACTATACAATGATAAGAGATTTGCTGACGCCAGTGATGAGCTGAGCACTGCCTTACTACTTACATCACTGGGATTCTGGGCCCTGAGTGCAAGCACTAACAACAACGGTAAGAACTGCGAGGGAGACAGTATTTGTAACATGTAGTAATTTGCAAAAAATTATAATGATGTTTAATACCTAGCCGAAAGACGAACACAATAAAATAAATAGCATGTGCTTTCTGAGAAAACAAAAGCCAATTAATATTATACGCTTTTAACTGTTGAATGATTGTTTTACTAAGAAAGCTCATTAAGCAGACAACTTGCATCAGCTGAGAACTTGTGTGAAATGCAGACTCCTACTGACGAAGTCCTCATATTCACTTTAGAGTTTGGGAAGCGCTGCTGCAGCCTAGTGCTATTGTCCATGCCTTGCACACCTCAGTTTTCCTACAGAGGAAAGCAAGGCGTTAGTTTCAGATCTACTTGTGTTGTTGGATACTCATTTGTGGCACATCCTTGAGCAGAAGCTTTCAGTTTTCTGAGCCTCAATGCTCTCACCTGTAAAATTGCTCATATAACATAATTGTGTCCTGAGCCTATTGGGTGAGTACTCCATAAATATCCAATGATTTTTAAAAGAAAAAGACCCCCTCAAAAAAGAATATCACACTCCAAGTTATGAGTAGATCTTAAAGAGCTCCTTCTTCTTATAGTTAACATTGTCTGATTAATTAACTTGTGTACTAGCAACACCAACAACGTGAGCATTGTGTTAGTGCCAAACACATTCCTTATATTTGTACCAGAAAAAAAAGGAATATATGACACCAGATAGTCAATGAATAGACAGCTATGCTCGCAGTAAAATTGTTATTACAACATTACTCATGGTGTATAATATCAGTTTAAACTCCATAGTGCTTTTAGCATTTTGTCATGTTTTGGATATGAAAACCCCCACCCTCACCCAGTGCACAGGAGTTGAAAGCTTGGTTCCCAGCACAGCAATGCTTATAAGCTGATATTTGGGGGAACTGATTGGATCATAAGGACTCTGACATAAACAGCAGGTCAGTGTGTTGGTGAACCCATGATTGAATGCACTATTGGCAGGTGGTGGGAACTGTGGATGGTGGTTGAGCCTTGAATGGAAGTGGTTTGCTGGGAATGTAATTCTGAGGGTTATGCCTAGAGCTCAGGCCACTCACTTCCTTTCTCACATTGTGCTTCAGGCCAACTGTGATGAGGTGCACTGTCTCCTCCAACAGAAGCTCTGGCTGGCTTTCATGCTGCTCTGCATTATCCCAGCTTCAGAGCAATGGATTCAGCAGGCCTTGAAAGTGTGGCCTGGAATAAATCCTTCCTCCTTTAGACTATTTCTCTCAAGTATTTGTCATAGTGATGAAGTCACATACCATGAATAGATAGTTACTGAGCAAATGGTGTTGTGATGTTGAAAATGGTTATTTGCCAGACTGGCCTTTTGTGTAACTTTTATAAGGAAAAACGGGCTTCGTATTAGCTACTTTCGATTCCCAAAGCACTCATCTCCAGATATTTACATAGTGGGGTCCTTTGCATCATTTTAGATTTCAGTTCAAATGTGCGTTATTCAAATGCCAATCTATGTAGTCTCCCAGCTCCTTACTTCATTTTAGCACAAGGAACAATTTGTCTCAGAACAGGCAGTGATTCAGGCTGTTAAAACAGAGCCCCTTAGACTGAATAGTCGGCAAATAATAGAAATGCTCTTCACACTGACTCGAGTCTAAGAAGTCCAAAACTGGGGCACTGTCAAATTCACTGGTGGGTAAGCAGTCTTAGGACTAATGTCCTAGACGGTGCCTTATTGCTGCATTTACGGAAAGGCAAAGTGAACAAAATTCCCCTGAAAATTTTTTATCAGGTCACTATTAGCATTAATGAAGACTCCACAATCACCCTCAAAAGTCCCTACTTCTTGTACCTACTGTGCTGGAGTCTATGTCTCAGTATCAATTTTGGAAGGGAACAAACATTCAGACAGCAGCACACTGGCACACGGAATGAAGCTGACTTGGAACCTTCAGCAACAGAAGCCCTTGGCCTCACAGTTCTGGCAGAGGTGCAGACAGTTAATTTCCTACCGGGCTTGTCTCCTGGGCTTATAGAAGGTCATTTGTTCTTGCTGCCTTGTAAGGAAGTCATTACTCGGTGCACGTGCATATCTCTTGTTCTGTCCTCATCTGTGTTTTTTTGTTTGTTTGTTTGTTTTGTTTTTCTTTAAGGACATTAAGAAAATTGGGTTAGGACCTATGATAACAATCTTGTTAGAATTCACTTGTCTTTTGAAGAGCTCTACTTCAAATCACAGGCAACACTTTAGTACTGGGGAGTTAAACCTTCACACATGAATTTTGAACGGGACAAAATATAACCCATGATTATATAGAAAAATATAATGTTTATATAGACTTATTTATGGTCTATCATCATTCATTAGAATGTAAACTCCAGACATTGCTCAATTGTATTGTTGATTGCAGGATTTGGATCAGAGCCTGGAAGATGACAGACACTCAGTACATATGTTTGCTAAATGAATGAACAGATAAATGAATGATAAAAGCACTTAATTATCAAGTCTTTGATGTCTGTAATTATTAAAATTTTCATTAATTTCAGAGTCAAGCAGGAAAAGCAAGTATGCAGTGTTTTAAATCTTAGTGATGCCCAGTAGCTGTTCCCCCACTCCCTAAACTCACACAGACAAAACTTCTTTACCAATGAAAAGATGTCTTAGGATTACTGATTGTATTTGAGATTCAAACAGTAGTGACATCCATGCCTTGCTTTCTGGTATATGGTGCAGTCGAGACTTTAGGATGCTCAGAAAGAACTTAACAAGGAACTTGGGATGGTTAGTAAAGAAAACATAAAATATTGTGTTACTAATTGATTACCACCTCTGTAAACTAAGAAAATGGATTTATGGCCGAGATGGAGACTGTCACTTCTGGTTGTTTTCTAACACTTGTTCCTGGCTCTTATTGTACAGAAACAAGATCTACATTTTTGAGGCGTACGTTAGTCAAGACATCGGTTTTCCATTTGAGTGACTATATTCCTTGACTTCATTTGCAGCTGAATTAAATGAATCTGATTAAAGGTGTGAAAGATAGGTTCTTGTAGGTATGGTGGGCAGAACAATGAAGGTCATTGTATGAGCAGTGAAGTATTGATGGGGAAGGAAGGTGGGTATATCCTTTATAATGTTGTGGGGCTCCTATGACCCTAGACTCTCTGGATGGGGATCAATAAATCTGAAAGAGAAATAGACTTCCTTGAACTCCTTGTATTTAGAGTTCTCCTGATACATTATCTTATACAATGACCACTAACTTTTTGTAATCTTTAGTACAATGTTGTATAATCTGCAATCGAGTAACTTAGTATATTTCTCTTGTAATCCTTTGTCTATCTAAAGGATTTTCTTCCTCTTAAAGTCTGCCTTTAGTGATTGGAACACTGCAATGTAGAAGGTTTCAGCATCTCCAGTTGGACCACACTGCACAGCTGTTTTAGTGTAGCCGAAACTTAACCCTTTTCTTGTTGTCCAGTGTCTTCTTGTACATGATTGTAAATTTCCACATTACCTTAATCCACATCCTCATGAAAGATCATACCCTAGTGTCTTATAATTGGATGTGGGACTCCAATGGGTCTGTTTAGGGAGCTAGATATTAATAGTGTTTCACAGTCATAGGGAGGCAATACAGTACAGTACAGTATACAGAATGCAACCTTTCAAATGAGAAAGCCAAAGGTCTATATATACCCCAGTCTTATTCTTCACTACCTAGGTCAACATTTATTAATTCTCATTCATGGAAGTATTGTCAAGATTCAAGGGCTTGATAATAAAATCATACATTTGTATATTTTAAACATCATTAATAGGTGTATGACACAGTCAAATGTGCAACAAGTTCTAGCTATGTTGAGGTGAACTTAATCCTAGCTACTTAAGAAGAGTTTGGCACAGAACTTGGGGTCATATTTTTTTTCATCTTTCTATCTAGTATTGGTTCAAGGTTTTCTTGGTCTGCACCTTTAGTAATCCTTGATCAACAATGCCAATATAGAATACATTGGTGTGGTAGTTTGAATGTAATTGGCCTCCGTAAGTTCATGGGGAGTGGCACAATTAGGAGGTGTGGCTTTGTTGGAATAGGTATGGCCTTGTTGGAGGAAGTATTTTACTGTGGGTGTGGGCTCTGAGGTCTCATATATGCTCAAGACACTCTCATTGTTGTTCCTGTTACCTGCAGATCAAGATGTAGAATTCTCAGCTCCTTCTACAGCACCATGTCTGCCTGCATTCCACCATATTCCACCATGATGATAATGGACTTTACCTCTGAACCAGCCCCAATGAAATATTTTTCTTTTATAAGAGTTGTTGTGGTCATGGTGTCTCTTCATAGCAATAGAAACCCTAAGACGATTGGTTTAAGTGGTATGATTTAGTGCTAGCTTAGATTTCACTAATGAGGAACATTAATGATGCATTATGGGATTTCCTCTGTAAAACAAATCTACATTGATTTTGTAAAGTAGTGTGCTTGCTTTTATGCCCTTCAAAGCAGTTATATTGTAAATAAACTTCATATTTTAGATCTTGCAATTCAAGCACATGTATATTAACTGTAAAATTTATATTTAGTTCTAAAGATTTTTCTTCCTGGAAATTATGTGGTCTTCTTCACAATGAAAGTATTTTTTTCCATTTCTTTATTTTTAAAGATTTATTTATTCTTATTGTGTGTGTGTGTGTGTGTGTGTGTGTTTGCCTGAGTGTGTGTGTGGGGGGTGTGGGTGTGTATACACCTCATGCTAGCCTGGTGCCTTCAAATACCAGAAGAGGGCATTGGATGCCCTGGGAATGGAGTAACAGACAGTGGTAAGCCACCATGTGGATGATGGGAATAGACCATAGGTCCTCTGAAAGAGCCATCTCTCTAACCCATAGAGTTTATTTTTAATAAATTCAAGACTACCAGAATTTTTACTTCTATTGCTCAAAAATCAAAGAAAACTGTGTTTACCAAGACAGTATGAGAAATGTCATCTCAAACACTATTCTGAGTAGCTGTCAATCATTTGACTTAATGTGTTTACCCTGACTCTCTTAGTAGGACACAAAGCAAGGACCTAGAAGAAAATGTCTAGATTTATCATGACCTGGGTAGAAACTTTTGGCCTCTACTTTGTAATTGCATCTTTACATTGATCTCATCCTTAGACAATTCTGTAATTCTGCATTTTGAATCCTAGTCACTTTAATGAAATTTCTAAAAATCTGTCCTCATGACTTTTTCCTAAAATTAGTAAATAAATATGTAGCAGGCTAACTTTATTTTTTCAAATTTATCTCATAATTACACAAGAATTACATTTATTAAAAGTCTAGGTTGAACTCTGCTCTAACGGGTTTACATTTAAAGATTCTTTGATCTGTGATAACTGTAATATATATTAACATGTTGCATTTTCAAGTGACACTGCTTTCCATTAATCAAGTGTCTGTACGGTTGATTAATTTGTACAAGGTTTAAATTGCTATGAAAATTTATCATTCATAGCCATGATCTCCATTTACATATATGTTAATTATGGTAAATGTAATCTTTTTCTGAATCCTCTGGGCTGCATACTAAAAAGACAAAGTGATCAGTGACTAGGGTTTCCATTTTAAAGTGAACTTTTACTGTTACTAACTGGAGTGTGCTGTAGCTGTAAAAGCTAAGCTAAAAATACTGCTTTATTTTCTGTTGAAGACAAGTCCAAATTCAAAAGATGATATTTCCTTGTCAAATGATTGCTTTAAGCAACGAACACAATTTTTCTACAGCTAGGATTACTAGACTTGATTATCATAGTATATTGAGCTGTCCGCAAGTATTGCAAGAGGCTTGATTTGAAGCACTCTTTTATTTCAACTCATGTACTAGTACGGATAGTATGCATTTCTATATATCTGTAAGGCAGGAGGACATGAGAGAACTAGTTGGAAAGAACACCTTGATGTTAAAATTTTGTACCTAAATAAATAAGTAGAGCGGTGTAAGAAAGTAACTCTAGGGCTTTGTGAGACTTGATCAATCTTTCCTTGTCACAGGAAAAAGATTTGGCACTGGAGGAAACTGAGTTATTTATAGTCATGTTAATATCATTATTTTCTATTAAGCTTCACAGTCAAGATAAAGGAAAGCACCACCATTTAGGAAACAAGAGCCTCTTTGAGGAGTCTCCCTGAGGGGTTTACTCTGGAGTGGTGGGGCAGTTTGAAGGACAGGTCTGACCACACACACCTGCTTTCTGGTTTTCTCTTCAAGGTTGTTTTCCCTGGCTTTCCCTAAATGTAAAGCCTGCTAACCATGACCTTCTTCTTCATTACTTTTAAAGGAAATGCTTCCATTTGTTCCAAATTATAATTTGTTCTGTTTGGAATAACCTATTTAGAGGAAATGCTATCCCATAAGGAAATGTGAGATGGCATCTAGTGTCTTTGAATGCACATGATAGGCCTTGCTAGGCAAATGTTAGAAAATTTAATTATTCCTATTAAATGTCTATAATTGTATGCTTAAATTGTTAATATTTACATAATATATTCACTTCAGGAGGAGCCTCATTTCTTAGTCACATCTTAATAGAATTAAAATATCCATCTTGCAAACCTTTGCAAGCGTGGCACCTCTGACTACCTGACGAGGCTCTTTTTAATGACACTTATTTGGCAATTTTCTTATAGTCAGCCTAATGACACAAGAAACAAACTAATATGGCACCTGTTCTGATAGATGGATGTTGTCCCTTTCATCCTCTGATTTTAGACCTTGCAAGATACTTTTCAAAGTAGCATCACTTCCCTCACCACAGAAATACATCCACCTCTGAGCTGGAAACAGCAAAAGCGTAGAGCAGAAGATGAAGAATATATTATCCAACTAAAATTACAGAGAAATTTTAAGTAGGCAGAATATAATTGCCCAATTTGGAAATTAGCCAGGACACAGGGTTTAACATCATCTTTACTCTTTTGAAAAGTGCCATGGGATTTTTAATAACTGCTGGTGGTCAGGACCTTGGTTTTACCCTCATCCATTAGACGACACCTCCAGCAGTGCGGTGCCCCCTCATACCATGCTGGGGCATCAGTTCAGTACTGACTCAGTGAAAATTGTGCCACCTACTGAATCATCCTCAGCTCCACTCAGAGTGGCCTGGCTTTTAGATTTTCTCTGGAGAGCTGTTATGAAAGATGGGACCAGGCACAATGATGCTTAATTTATGAGATTTCAAGGTTTTAAATGCCCAAGATCTGGGCATTTATGTTTTCCCATTTCCCTTAGCAAAATTTTCAAGATGGTTCTGTACTTGTGATCCAAAAACGACAGTCTTAATGATTAAATTCTACATTAGACCATCTCTCCTTGAGAAGGAAAACAATGACAATATACACACCACATGAGTGCATACTCAGATGCATTGCTGCATTTAGTCTAGAGCAGAGTCCGCTGTTTATAGTTTGACTCCTTTAAAATAGAAAATGAGCTACACACCCCAAATCCATGTAAATTATCTCACTTAATATATTCCAGCAGGAATTCATTTTCTTTCTTGATATTAAGTTCTTAGGAGCAAATACTTTATAAAATAGTCAAAAGAAATGAGTCTTTTTTTGTCAAAGAAAGCCTTCATCCCAGTTACCTAGATAAAAACCTTACCATCTAAAAAAATTCTTGACATCATTTGAGTGTTCTAAGACTAGCCAAAGAAAAATCAAGATTTTCCTCTCAATCCAGGTACTTCTAAAGGTAAGTGTTAAGACAATGATTTACAGCTTCTGCTTTAAGTTACTATTTTTAATCCATGTTAATGGCGTTAATAGTTTATGTTAGTACACCTTATCCATGATGTTTTAAGCTGGGCTCTTGCTATATTCAGAAACCTTGGTTTTTAAAGTTTTTTCAGAGATTCTTTTTGGCTGCTAAAAGTAGCAGTGTGCAGGGATTGAGAAACTGATCTGAAAGTGTTTCCTGAGGTGTTACTTCTGGAAATGACATTGAGTAAATCCTGCAACTGGTATGTGAGAAAAGAGATGTTGGAAAACAGTTATGAAGAATACATTGAGACGTGACAGCTGAGCCTGTAAACTAGACTCCAGCGTATGCACTTGTTTCTTCTCATTCATGCTGGAACCAAGAATTCTTAAGTGTGCACATACACACACAAACAGCCAGGCATAAATACATAGAAACTTATATGACATACACACACTCACACAAACACAAACACGTATACACACGATCATGTACATCATCTCATTTTCTGTCTTTCCTTTTCTTGCGCCATCAGTTTCGATCTTTCCCTGTGACCAACTTTTACACCATCCCATCATTATTAAATAGAAAATAATTTTTAAACTAATTTTTACCTTTTTATCCCTACAACTTTCCTGTGTATTCATTATTCATTTTCTAGTAAACTATTAGCTCAAGTAGTAGCTATTTGGAGATCAGAAGTGGAAGTATTATTTCAGAAAACTAAGGACTGATATGCTGAATAGCTATGGTCATGACATAAAATAGGTAACATGGTTCCATAAGTGCCTGGTTTGATACTTAATGAGAAAAACAACTCACTTTTTGTCATTAATTATGAACATGAAGATCACTGGCGACAGATATACTTCTATTTTTACAATTGAAAATCTGGGATCTAGAAGGTCTCTGAGTTGAGCAATTAGCTTTGTGATAGTTGTGGAAAGGTTCATGCAAGCTGTGGATGGCTGTAGGTTTGACATAATAGTGAATGTTGGGGTAGTCATAGCTTCCTACAAAATTGGAATAGAAATAAAAACTGCCCTTTAACTTTAATTAAAAACAATACATTAGATTGGTATTTTCTCTAGTTAAAGATAACTTTGCTTTGTATTTGTATAAACATTTTCATATAAAATGAAGCTGTTTTCAGTTATCTTACATTTTATTTTCCAATGTTGCTTTCATTCTTTCTGAATATCATTCATTCTCTCAGTTACTGCTTATTACCTAAATGTCCTTCTAACTTTAATTTACACATTCAGGAATGTTTCCTTCTCACAAAAACAATATTGACTAAATATGCTTTCCTCTCTCCTCAAGGAGAGAGAGAGAGAGAAAGAGAGAGAGAGAGAGAGAGAGAGAGAGAACAAGAGAGAAGATTTTAAAGGAAAAATGCAATCATTTACAGAAACAATCATTTCAGTTATAATATATTAATATTTCAATTGAAAACACTAGGATCTGTTTGTAATAAAGAATATTTGATTATCTTTCTGTTATTTATAGGCTCTGGAATTACAAAAATATAAATAAATATGAATGCATATGAACTTACTGCATTTCCCCAATCATTGTTAACTAAAATTTACATGTTTCTCTAAATTTTCATGTGATAGTATTAATTCCTCGTCAATATATTTTAAACAAATGATTGCACCATGATATGGTTGAATTTAATAGTCATTAATTTAAGCCACCACTTAGGTTATGAAAATAAGCCTTCCTTGTAGGCAAAAGGACAAATGATTTCCCAGACCCTTCCTCAGTAAATTCTTATGGTCTTAAAACTAAGTCATTAAAATTTTATAAGAGTTTCTCCTGAGGGCCAGGCATGATGACTCAGTTTGTAATCCCAGCACTAAGAAGGCCAAGGCATCAGAATTGACATGCGTTTGTGGTCAGATTAAGCTACATAGTAAGTTTCAGGCCAGCTAGAGCTACATAGCAAGATTCTTACTTCAATAACAACAAAGGAATTCCTCATTAGCAGATCTGAAAAATCAAATATACTGTTCAAATCAAATGTTTAATACACAAGTTAATCATTCAAGGTATACACTGAGACACTATGAATATTTTGTTCTTAAAAAAGAAAACAAAATGGTTAAATACCATACCTAAAACATTTGAAAAAAAAACTGAAAATTAATTAATAAGTTTGAGTATTTAATGCACTGAATGTTGAGCTTCTAAAATACGTGTCCATGGGGAATTTCTCGACATTGTGATTCTTACTGAGCGAGGGAAAGAAACCTTTGCAAATCCCAGTAAGTAGAGGATCTAGAAAGAAAGCGTTCTGAATCACACTGGAAAGTCTATATCCAAAGACAAATATCTCTCAGAGAAGAGACTCAGGACAGAGGCAGAAACTGGAGTAATGTGGCCACAAAGAGCTGAGTTTGAAACCCAGAGAATGCTTCCCTAAGACAGCAGGAAAGACATAAATGATACCTTGAATTCTAGCTTCTGGTTTCTAGAATATAGACTACAAACTTTTGGCATTTCAAGTCATGCAATCTGTTTTAATTTGTCACTGCAGTCTCTGGAAATAAAGATACTACATAAAATATGCAGAGATATATATTTGTTATGGTAATGCTGAGAATGGCATTGTTGAAACAAGCCCCCCAAACATAGCAAACCTGTTCCTAGAGAGTGAATATATATATATGTATATATATATATGTATATATATACATATATATATATGAATGCCATAGAGCTCTAAAGAATAGTTTGCAAAATAAAAAGTTTGAATTAATAATGTATAGTATTAAGCGAGTTCATATAATCTCAGCAAGAAATTTTCTTCCTCATATGTTGAACCCTGCCAATAATACACGTATATGTCTAAGCAAAGGTACATACAGATGTAGTATAACATGTAGAGAAGAGAGCAAGAAAGGCTGACTGTCTATTAAGGGATGAAGAAGGACTGAATACAGGTAATAGACACATGTTATGAAAGAGGACATAAAACTAATTGTTTTTCTACTTCTAACTCATGAATGTTGTTGTTTCTGTTGCCACCCAAAAGCATAAGAAGATATTTGATAGTGAAAGTGTAAAATTCAATGTGAAGTTCCACAGTTTTAGAATGACTACCCCAACTGTATAGAAGATGGCTGTGAGTCATAGATTTGGAGGCTGATAAAATTCGGTGTGTGGTGTTTTGTATTTGTGAGTTTTTATTTTTTAAGTCATAACATTTATAATAAAAAAAACAACACAACAACCCAAAATGCAAAGAGGTGATTATGAAGTACTTACTTCATACACTGAACAATGTTTTTAGTGGGGTAAATCACCCTACCGTGCCACTAGAACATAAGTCTGCATATAAAACCCAACAATTTGACTCTGCTTTTTCCAAGCAAAACAAAGCGAAAATCTGACGTGTTTGGAGGACAGACAGTATGAGGGGAACAAACTATTTAGGAAGGGGCAATAATGGGATAGAACTAAAGCATGCAGACTTGGATGGCCACAGTCATCCCACAGAGAGTAAATTAACAGTACAAATAACATTTCAGGATATTTAAAATGACCTAACCATCAGTTGTGTGTGTCCTAAGCACTTATTTTATGTGAGCTCTTTCTGCTCCATAGTTAGTTGCTAAGGTCCTTTCAACTGCCAAGGCTTTGCCAGTACTAATTGCTGAAGAAAACGATGGCGTATGAACAAACAAAAATATGTAGTTAGTTTTTGTTAGAATGTCAAATGCTCACCCGTAGAGGCTAGCGGATCCATCTCTATGACTGTTGAGAGCTGCAGTCTCAACTGATCTGGTTAAGCATTGGTCTTAGTAATTAGCTCTGCAGGCCAGGGTTCTAATTCTGTATAGTATTTTTTTTTTGTGTGTGTGTGTGTGTGTGTGTGTGTGGCTATCAAGGTACATTCCCCCACCTCAATGATTTATCCTTCAAACTGAGCCTCAGAGTAAAGATCCAATAAACTGAAAGTGTCTTCTCTGTTGTTTTACCTCTAATTGTGTCACTAACATTTCTTATCATGGACCAGGTCATTCCGATTTTAGATGCTCCCTCCAGGCATCAGGCTGCTTGATATTTTGTTAGTCTAAGTCTAGCAGTCATCCACACATCAGTGAAGTGGACACACCTTTCCATGTAACATTGCATTTATAGTTTCCACTCATGAAAACTGTCTTCCAATTGCATGTCACCATAATACTATGATGTAGTATTTTCATCACTGGGGAAAAAAACCCCCTCATTTTATATACTTTAAAAAGATATAGAAATAACAGAAAACAACAAAACTCCTCATATTATATCTGAAACCCAGTAGTAGTGAAAGAACAAAATATTTCTTCATCTTGTGGATACTTATTTTAGTTGCAAAGTGTTCCAGGCTTTAAAATTTTAATAATTTTAGTGAAAAACCTTTATACGAGAAAGAAAAATATGCATATAAAAACATGCAAAAGTGGGGGCATAGACAAACCAATGCTTGAAGAAATACTACTGTACAACTGCACTGATCAGCAATCGAAGAATCTACCATTCCCAATCCTAGACAATTCTATCCTTTTGGAAACAAACTACTAGAATTAAAACTGCTCATATAATAGCAGATATTTCTTCCCTGTGAGTGATATTCAAGCTTAGGCTCAAACTCGAACACAATAGCAGAGTAAGCTTGAGGGAGGAACAAAAGAAACAAGGACACTTAGAAGTTCCCAGAGGTACTAAGGGAGCTGGGGGTGGGGAGGAAGGATAGACTGAGAGAAAGGAGGGGTTTCAAGAGGAAAAAAAGAAACCTAAGACTCAAGGATGGGTAAATCTCCTCTTTACATAGTTTTTCAAAGGGTTTGTGATAACCAGCTTTTGTGTAAATAGATTTGATGGCTCTGAGCTGAAGGTGACTGACAGCTGAATCTAGACCCCCCTCTGGAGTGTCGCCCTGGGGATTGCCATTGTTGCAGGCATTTTCTTCAGACTAACCCAGAAGAAACATTATCTCAAGAGGACACTAACAACAACCACCCCTAAGCAGCCTAGGAGCCAGGAGCAGCCAACTTAGTCTCCCTTGAGCAGTAATTAAAGCAGTGAGAAGAACAAGGCGTGTTAACTGAGTTGAGCTTAAGTCTCTCTCCAAACTTTGATTTTAAAAATGCATTCAAGTATCTGAAAGATTTTTCCCAAGCAGAAACGTCAAAGTGTCTCTCTTGTTCCTTTGTTAGCTGAAAAAATAAACAGTTGTCTGGGTGCTCCTCGGAAAGCACTGGACTGAAGAGGGCATTGTAGGCAAATGTCTTAGACTTTATTTCTTAGTAAAGCTAATGTGTTTGCTGAGAGACAACTTCAGCCATGTCGGATTACTAGGAGTTTTACCTAAGGTCTCAGCGAATTGCTCAATACTACATGAAGCAAATCCTTGTGTTCTGTACTGTTCCTCAGGTAAGAAACATTTGACTCAACTGTTCACAGTTCTTAAAGTCTTAGTCCTGTTGCTCTCAAATGAATCTGCTCTACTTCCACTGAACAGAAAGTGTTTTTCTCTAACCTCTGAAAGCACTCCCCTCAAACCCTAATGAAAGTCGAGAGTGTTGCCATCATTGGGAGAATCACGTGGCCAATTTAATAGGCTAATAAGCCTAAGAGGAGATCATAACCACCTTTCAGTCCCTCATCACCTCGAAGTCACTGGCTTGTATTTCCATGCATCCAGAACAATTCAGAGCACAAAATAGAAGCTACAGGAGATTTTCTGAAGCAATGGACTCTGGGTTGGTTTCTATGGGTAAATGCCTTGCTATATTGGAGATATGGATTGTAATTTCTTGTGAAAACAAGTTGGTCAACATTAGTAAAAGAATAAGCAAGTTTCAGTTGTCATAGTTGAAAATACCTTGGGGAGTACTTACACAGTGTTTCACACAGCAGATTAGGTTCCTGCCGGAACCATTTGGTTCTCTTTTCCTATTCTGTGTGTATGGAATTTTGTCAACTATTCTTATGCCCCACCTTACTCATATATTCTTATTTCCCCATCAAAATGCTTTGGAAACTAAGATACATGAAGCCAGGGATTTAGAATGTCTGACATTATAAGGGATCAATATTAATTTGCTAGATTTTAATTCTTGCTTTTAAGTACATTGCTTTTTTTTCCCCCTAGCAAGAGTTTTATGTTTTGGCAGATTTCTGTTTATTTTCTCTTACTGTTGTTAGATTATCTTGGGATGTAATGATTTTGTGGCTTATATACTTGTTTATGGAAATATTTACCTTTTAGTCTTAAATGAAATTATGACAAGGTAGTAAAAGAAAAATTCTTAAACCTGGGGTGGGGACTGTAATTTAGTCATGTGCAAAACTGCTAAATTTCTTAACATCTCTTCATTTGAGTGATAAGAAATCATCTTTAGAAGGTTAGTTTTTAAAGAATGACAAGACACCATGTACAGAAGTTCACAGCACATAGTAGGTACTTAGTAAATAAAGCCTTGGACAAAGGAAACAAAGGAAGTAATTTCAAAGCAACAAAGGAACCTAATGTTCTGGTGAAAGATCCACCTGAACTCTGTTCTCCATCTCTTTTCTCAAACCCACCTCTTCAAAGCCCGCCAAACACAACTCCTCCCCCTGAGAGGCTCAAGACCACTCCCACAGGGTATATAAGCTGCATCCCAGAAAACAGACATGTGGTTTTCTGGTCTATCATCCCCATCTCCTTTCTGGGGGACTGGAGAATCACGAGGGAACACTTTACCTGTTAAAGCGGGGCTTTTTCTAATTTGGTTTGATTTGGTCTGATTTGGATTGCTGCCTTGGTGGAGAGGCTTATCCAGTGAGAAAACGTATCACCTAAAAGCCTAAGTAGGAAATAAAAATCCTGTGACTCAATTTCTTCAGCCTCATTCATGTGTCTATGACTCCAGGAATATTATGTAGCTACTCTGTCTAGTAGCATTAATAAAATAGGATTATAAACTTTATCCACCTGTGATAGTTTATCTACATTAGATAAATATGCTACAACTCCTCATCAATATAAAAAAAATACAAATGCCAAGTTTCCCTGTTCTATTTTGTATGATAAAATGTTGATATTTAGACAAATGTAAGAGTTGAACTGCAAGCCATTATAGTGTTAATTAAACATAGAATTGTGTTAAATCACTACATTAATTTTCCTTGAATGTTCTGTCCTTTTCACAGTAGAGTTACCACTAACAAACACAGTCTGACAAATGCTTCCACTACAGATGTTTTCACAATATTAATTTCAGGTGGGGAATTTTTAGGAATACACTAGTTAATAAGTGTAGTATTTAGGAACTTTGTAATAAAGCTATCAGACTGGACCTGCTGCTGATATTTCAGTGAAGCCTAAAACTAATGACCACAATCAGGTCTTATTTGGGGTGGGGTGGGATATTTGGATCATGTAACGGCAAGAATGTGGCAGATTCTAGCTCGTTAGGAAACTGACCTCTTCTTCATGTAGTGCATGGTGCTCTACCAAGCACATATTACCGTACTGCAGATAAAAGTTAAGATTTCAATGTTGTGGGTTGAAAAAAGAAGAAGGAATTTGGGGAATGGAAAAGGGATCTACTAACAACTTCCTGTGGATGAAATGTGCTGTCATGGTTAACTCAGACACACCACAGATTAGCCTTGAAAACTGTTACCATATATTAGCTATTGCCTTGCCTTTCTGATCCTATATGGTTATGAATCCGTGTGAATGAGCAACTGGCATATTCCTAACTAAGAAGCTGTTATTAAAAACCTAGATAGTAATTTACATAAAATAAGAAGATAAATTGTAAATGCTTCTTTTGCAACTGTGTCCACTAAAAGAATGGCAGACTGGGTTTGGGAAAAGAGGAGGGGAAGAATCATTGGAAAGTCTGAAGAGTCTGCTGGATGTGTCTGTGTGTTCATTCAAGACAGCAGAACCACTGTTATTCATTTTATGTGCCATTGACACCATAATTTTGTCTTTTGTTGGTTTGCTTGTTTTTGAAACAAAATTGAATTTATTAAGACAGAGTTTTCATATAGATTTAAGCACTGGAAAAAGAAAAAGTCTTAAAATTATGCTGTACTTCAAGAAGGGCAAGTTCAGGCTTGTCAATAGGGAGCTGAGGAATGAGTTAATTTAATGGTTTTATAGGTTCTTCTGCTAAGACAGAGCTTGCACTGTACACAGAACATATAGGTATAATCTAATCATGGTAATATCAACTGCAATATGTTTAGCGCCATGAAGCAAACATTAAGAACACAAAAACATAGGTAAGCATAGGTAAGGTGGGTCAAATGTCCAAAATTTAGAACTTTTCAAACTTGGAGATAGTTTGAAAAGTTCTGATATATATATATATCTCCTAAATATTATTGATCACCTCAAAAAGTTAACTAAAAATTCTTGAAGGACAGAGCTCCCAAGCACACATGCTATTAGTCACCAGTTGATGCCATCCTGTGTCAGGTAGGCTCTTCAAAGTCTACCAAACGTTTACTCACTCACAAGAGGATGAAACTTCTGAAAACAATAATGCCTCGGTATTGTTATGAAGGAAAGTATGACCTCCAGAGCCTGTCCGAGAGTCTTGGGGACCCTCTGAAGACCTGAGCTCAGGTGCTCAGGATCATTGACCTATTAGTTGGTGGACTCCGAAGGCCTGAGTAATGCATATTAGGTGTGCCTTTTTTTCCACTTCCGCCTCCCATTCAAAGGAAACTGGAATGACGAAGATTTACTTCAAGGACATTTTAGCAAAAATGGGTTCAGTAACATCTTTATTTAAAACTCAACATTTAAGTTCCTTAAAATTATTTTAGTGGGTTCCTTTCATTGAAGGGAAACAAACCCCCTTTCCGATTTCAGTTAAAATGAAACTCAGGCTTCTTGTTTATTATTGACAATATGTGTCGGCCTGCTTACCATTTTGTTTCTTAATTAAGGTCTGTGGATTCTGGAAAAATGAGTTTCTAGCAGTCAGTAAGGTGACTATCCAGACAATGGAGGTACAGAGCATCCCTCTAAGGATGACTCACCTTTCTTTCACACTAACTGAATGCAATCCCATCAGCAGAGCACTGTAGTACTAATTTCATTAAACGACTCATCAGAGTGCTTACTTAACATTTCCGTGATACATTTTAATTGGTCACAACTGGCTCCTTTTGTCTCAAGATTTCTTAAGTTATCTGCTTATTTATAAACGAAGACAAAAGCTGTCAGATCCCCAGTGTGCTTTCTGCCTTTCTCTACGAGGACGTCTGTACTCTGAATAGTTTTCATCTTTCCTAACAGGTCTCCTCTCAGCTGCTCTGTACGTCTCTCAAAGGGGTTAATTCTTTACAGCTGTATCCTGCCTTCCATGAATCTCACATGTGCAAATTATTAATCTTTTTTCTATTGCTTCAGCAACTCCCTAGGTCATAAACACCCCCTACCTAAAACTGGCAATCTTCCAAGAGAAACTTTGATACTCTTTGCCTGAAAAGATAATTTAGCTTCATTCAGTTTACATTGTCCCTGGGAACAATAGTAAAGATAAAGAAATAGAAACTTAACTTCTAAATAGTTATTTAGAAATAGAAATTTAATCTGAAAGCTTAAGTCTCTCTCCACTGTTTTATAGCAGGTCTTGATTTTATATTTTATTTATCTTAAAAAACAAAAGAACAACAACAACACCCACAGTATATATACTTAGTAAAAGCATTCTTTTTAATATTTTTAGTTTTTGTTTTAGTTATCAAGCTAATTACACTGCATAAGACCTTTCCACAAATGAAAACATCCTTTCAGCATAAGAAAAATATATTTTCCCTAGCATAACATGGATGCATTTACATATTCAACCTATGTTATACATGTTTTCTTATATGAACAGGTCAGTATTTATTTGTAAGGTAGAAAACAAACTTTAGAGAGTCAGGTAAAAATGTGTATATGAGCATGTCTGCATTCTGACCAACAAGAGAAAAGCCTCTCAATTTTAGTGTGACATATGCTTAATTTTAGATATTGGAATCCCTTGGGACTCACAGTCACATGACCACAGCTTGGTCATTTCTACTTCTCATATCTACACTTTATTTTCTTCCCTTTCTTTAGCTACTGGTTACATTCTCTTATGGTAACTGCAGACTTCAAAATAAATGATTTATTTTAAAAGTTAGATATGTCATAATAAAGCATTAAGAGTTGCAGGAATAGTGTTTCTTGGTGATTAGATGCCTCTAGTGGTATTTGGAGACAGGAGGCTGAGGGGTAGGGATTTTTTTTTTTTTAACCACCTGACAAGTGCAATAATCCCCCAGAACTGCAAGGCCTGGAGCATCTTATTGCTGTTATGAAACAGAATTTATAAATAAAAATAAGGAAAACAGCCAGAGCCATGCACTTTCTGGGCTCCACTGACATTGATATGACAGCCAATCAGAAATTTCCATTCATGCCAGGATTGCCAAACCAATAATTTTAGCAATAAAACCCAGCCTAAGAAATATTAAAATGTTTTGTCTCAAATACATATTTAAACACAAAAGAAAGGTAAGTTCGTTATAATTCAGGCACACAATCATTTTAATATATACAGAAAATCTCCCCATAGACCAATTAAAAGAGGCTTCCAAACAATACTGCTTCTTTAATTCACATAATATTTTAACTCAAGCAAGTTATTTTTCAACATTTTCAGATAAGCAATATAACAGTAGGGAAAAAGGGTTAGGATCACAGTGAGATAGGAATTGCAGTTTGTATTATTTGAACTGCATTTTAACAGGCCTTTTGGCTGATAGAGAATAAGAATGCAGAGGGGACAAACTTCCGTCGATTATTTTTTCATTACATGTATTATTCCAGTTTTAAAATGTCAGTTGCTTGTCATGTTAACTAAGAATGCATTCACCATTGTATGTATCTAAAGCTGGAGCTAAACTGAGAATTTTGCAAAGGACAGATACAAAGAAGTGGTTTTTCCTCCTCTCTGTATATAAAAATAGAACTTTCAGAAATGTCATGGCTGACACATTTAGCTGCCAGACATTGAAAACCCTCCTTCTGACTCACGGCCTGTGACTGGAACTCTGTCAGGGTAATCAAGAGATGTTCTACTGCAGAGCACAAGCAGGAGGCCAGGCTTTGCTACTTGGCCTGACTTTCAGAGCAAAAGAGATTTAAATTTAATTTGTAACATAAATAAATATTTTTCACAGTCACATTTAAAATACACAACAGGATTAGCTGTGTCAAGTATTTGTGCATCTTATTAATATAACCAATATTTTGTGAGCATATGAACTTGATATAGTATGCCACTGGAAAGAGATACTCTTGGCCCAGTAAATACCTCCGTGAGTTGGATTATTTTCTGCGATGGCAATGGAGTGAACAATGACCATGACAACAAAGGCATAGGGATACAAGTGAACCTTTGAACAGCACACTCCAAATTTAAAGATCAAAAGATGATTCTTAGGTGATATCTGCCTCTTTTTAATACTGTGCATCATTAGACTCTCTCTTTCGGGGGGGGGGGGGGGAAGGAAAATTATAGTGCACGACGTATTTCCCCTAGCACTCTGAAAGTGTTGATTTTAGGGCTGTGGTGTGCCTATATTTTCATGCCAGTAGAACCTTTAGGAATAGAACCATAACAGTCAATTTTGTAAAACAAAGAATTTGATGAAGGGGCATCAGTATGAACACCTATGGAATAGATGAGTTCAGAAATGGGTGAGTCTTCTGTCACTGTCCAAGGGATGCTTCATGGTATTTTAGTGTAACCATACTACTTTAATGTAACTTTTCCTGGCTTTCTGACACCTTTGTAAACAACTGTATTCAACGTTTCAATGTACAGAATGGCTTTCAGACATTCAACCGATTGTAACTTACTGTTATATGCTGCTATAATTTACTGGGAGACATTTCAACTGGTAATTTACAGTCCAATGTTATGTTTTCACATGTTAGATATGGCTTTAGAAAACAAGTTCAAATCCTGTCTCTGAGAATTACAAGCTAAATGTCTTGCAAAAACAAGTCTTTTTAAATCTAAATTTTTCACTCTCATATTGTGGAAAATGGCTACCCATTCACAAGTTGTGAGCTTTACCAAATCAAATAATGACAAAAAGAGATTAGTGCGATGTCTGTCATCAAATACACTAAGAAAAATTAATTGCTCCTCTGTCTTAGTTACTCTTCTTGCTGCTGTGACCAACTACCTGATAAGAAGCAATTTGAGACAGGAGGGTTTGTTTTGTAATAGTTTGGGGGTACAGACCATCATGGAGAGAAAGGCAAGGCAGTAAGAGTGACTCTGGTTGTGGTAATATGCGTGGGGGGCAGCAGGCCATATTGTGACTGCAACTAGAAAGCAGAACAAGATGAATACTGCTACCCAGTTTATCCTTCTTTTTAGATTTATTTTATTTTTATTTATGTGAATCTGTGTATCGTGTGAGTATTTGTATAGGTGTGTGAGTGCCCTCAGAGGCCAGAAAAGGGTGTCAGATTGTCTGGAGTCAGATTACAGACAGTGGTAAGGTGTTCCATATAGGAGCAAGGAACTAAACTCTGGTACACTAGAAGAGCAGAAACATCTCCTAACCACAGAGCCCCTTCATCTCTTCAGCCACACTTTTCTTCCTCAATTCTATTTGAAAATTATGTCATAATCTTCTTTGTCCAAAAATTTAATGTGTTATTTTATCTAAGTCCATATTTCCCAGAGACCTTTGCCTAATAGATGAAGCCTATTTAAGTGAGCAAGACCTGTTATTCCAAATTTCTATGTCTGTGTCTTGTGCCAGATCATAACTGTATTCTTTTATCCATCATCTATAGTTTTTATTCCTCCCAAATAAATGCTTAACATTCCAAAGTTTAACAGATAATTTAATATTATACAAATATTTAGAAATTTACAGAATATTGCAATTTGAAGAGATGCTTTGAATTGGGTATCACAGTGTTTACTGTATGTGTTTGGGCTTGGCCCCTGTAAGATAACAAGGCTGAAGCAGTTTTAGAACATTGGAAATGGATATCAAGTGATTGTATGTTCACACACGTGAGATTGAGACTGGGGAGCTGGCAGTAGGAGAAAACAGTCCTGATGGCACTGAAGCTAAGTGTTGCTACATTGGCATTTCTGCTCTATGCCCAGTCAGATCTTCAGATTTAGACAGGGCAATGAGTGGTAGGGAAGAACCATAAATAAGATAATCATTAGAAATCTTTCAGCTAATTTTGTTGTTGCTTGAAATCGTAACTGCTATCTGCAGGCTCGGTCTAGACCATGGGTTGTCAAAGACCCTCTTACAGACCATTTGACAAGAGTAAGTTCATGTTCAGATGATGACACGGCAGCTTACAGTGTCACATGGCTACCTCAGTATTAGTTATTGTGAATCCACGTCTCGAGAACTGTGGTTTAAGAAGGCCACCTTTGGCTACTTTATTCTTTTCAACACATATGTCAAGTTTTAATTCTGTTAGTTTCTTTAGTTCGCAGGTGTGTCATGTATATCATTACACCAAATGTTATCTAGTGATTGAAGTCGCCCCACTGAAGGCAACATAGAGAACTTGATATTAATGTTATTTCAAATACTTAAAAATGCTTTTCATAGCCTATCTTACTATACAAGTTCATTTTCCTATTGAATTTCACCACACACTATAACCATTAACATTTGGGATTGTATTCCTCAAGTTTATTGTTATATTTGTAAAATCAGTTTAGCTAATTTCATAGTAATTTAGTAATTTTGACATTAATCAAATACGCAATTTAATTGTTTCCTTTGCACTAACTTGAAATGATTTATATCAGCTTAAATGGAAACATATATCTATATCTTTACTTATTCAGAGATAAATAAATATTGATATAGTCTTTAAGGGAAAATATAATCATGTCAGTTTTTCTGTGATAAAAAAAATGAAAAAGAATTTATTTTCTTGTTCACTGAATATTCAAGAAACCTGTAGCCTCTAAAATTTAAAAGCTGAATGATTGTCATTCTTACCTTAGCATACATCATAACCTTAGTTTAAAATTCTAATGGGCAAACTCCTCTATATTATTATTACACATAGCTCAGCACCAGTCGTTAAATCCGAATCCTCCTGAGATATTGCATTTGAATACTTGAATTTTAATGTGGAACACCTACATTTTTCAATACTAAATCTGAAAGCACCCTGACCACGTATTAATTGAACAGGACTGTCTATTCCAATTGTGGGTATTGGGGATTAGACTGCTTACAAATGAAGTCCATTGATTAGGTCACATGGTATCATTGCAGGGATGTGAAAAATCCTGAGCCCTGATTTTGCCCTTCCCTTGGGGTGTTCACTCCTCTCTGTGACCCTGACTCGCTTCAGGATTTTTAAATTTGCTGCTAACTAAGGTGGATGCATTTCCTGACCTTGCTGGTGGGAATAGTCCAGAAGTCTCTCAAGTGCTGTAGGAACTAATTAATATGCATATTATACTAAGAAAGAATCATTAGTTTATGGCTATGTGTGAGACAGTACAGCTACCATGGTGGCTCATTACTGAAGACATGCCCTTCTCTAATATAGAAAGGGGGTCTCTCCTTAGATGGGAGAGTTTTCTTTTACAACTTAAAATAGCTGACAAAAATTTTGATTCTATGAAAATATCTTTTATATTGCTTTTAAATCACCTTTCTCTAATTGATGGCCACTACATGGAAAATGAGTGTAGAAATTACAAAAACAAAACAAAACAAAACATTCTCAGTCTTTGAGAAGTACAATTCACTCAGAAAGTGCTATCAAATAAAAATTATTAACTTTACTTCATTTTAATTCAGAAAATAATTTCTAGATAGTTAAGAAGACAATGTGCTCTAACAGTTTTTGTACAAAAATACCATGTAGATGAGGTATATTTTCTTCTGAAACATCCTCTCTCTATTGGGCCTTATTTGCAAACTGAGTTGTTCATAGCACAGACCAAACCAGGAATTGGCAGACATCAGGGCGATAACCAGTATCTAAAGAATCAGAAATACCAGATAATAGGTGGTGATAAAAAGGTCAGTGTCAGGGTGACCTGGGGAAGAACATACAATGAGAGTTTTTAGTTCTAGAGGAGAGAAAAATAAAAGCTTTAGAATTGATGTGTTGTGAGTTTTTGACGCTGGGAAACAGTAGTAGATCAGGGAAGAAGACTGAGTAAGGCACGAGCTGTAAATTGAAAATATAAGTCAAATGCTGAGTTCCTCAAGTCGAAAATTGTCTCACCTCTCTCTTAAGCCCACTCACAGGGTGGGATCTTTATTGACTTTGAACATCAAGCACCTCTGCCTAATCCTTGGGAATAACATTGCTTAGATGAGTGTACCTCATCGGTCACTAGGCTTGAAGTTAATCACATAGGAGAAGCAGATCATGTACAAAAATCAGCAAAGCAATGGCAAAAATCAGGAGAAAATATCCAAAAAAAAAAAAAAAAGGTCCTCAGGGTAAAAGCACAAAGTTGGTACAATACATGATGCAAAATATATACTTCTCCACAGTCAAAAACTAAAGTGACGGGCAGAGAAGCAGGAACCTGTGATACACACTTCTCCACAGTCAAAAACTAAAGTGATGGGCAGAGAAGCAGGAACCTGTGATGCACACATCAGGGAGAAAACAAAGGCTTTTTTTTCCACCTCAGATCTGTGATTTAGAGACAAACATTTTAAACTAAACACAAATATTTCTACAAAAGGTAAGAATGTTGAAGAACTGAAGCTCACGTGGACTTAATGATAACTCAGGATTTATTTATTTTTAAGTAATAAAAAGTAAACTACTAAAAGAAAGAACCATGAGCTGTAGAGTTGAACGCACAATAATGGAATCAATAACATGAGATGACAGTAGAAAAGAATCAGGGAACTTGGGTCCATAGAAAAATAATCGATTCTGAATGAAATACAGGAAAATAACTCAAGAGGAATGAAGAGTGTCTCAAAGGCCTGTGGAAGAAGTTGAAGCATGCAAATATATGTATAATGGGAGACTCACAAAGACAGCAGAGAGAGAAAAGGAGAGGGAATGTGTCTGAAGAGCAAGCACCAAAATCCTTCTAAAAGTTGATGGCAAACAAAGGTGCACCCAGGATGCCTCTGGATTCCAAACAGTAAGAAGTGGGATGTTATAGTCAAAGAAGGAAATTAAAACCTGAAGAGAAACTCTTTAAAAACTAAAGGCTACTTTTTCTTCTGAAGAATCTGAAGGATAAGAGATAGCATGTGACAAACAGAAAATATTGGGAGAAACAAAACCAGAATCTACTGTCAGTAGACCTATGCCAAAAAATACTAATAATGAGGATCTTCTTTGGGTGAATGGAAGGGGACTGGACAGAAAGACAAAGCCACAGGAATAAGTGAAGAACACTGGAACATATGATAGACACAGAAGATGTTGTCTATGTGTGTTTTTTTCTCTTCTGCAAAAATTATTCTGAATGATGTAACCATATAAAAGTAACATGTACAATGGTGCATTTTTGGTTCATAGCATAGCTAGATGTAGCATATGCCGTGCATTATGGCTGAAGTGGAAAGAAATGGCCTGATGCTGAGACAAATTGTTTTTACTGAGCTTAATTCACATTAATGCTTTAAGTACACAATAGTATAGATTTTGATAAGCTAAGATACTTGTTGTAATGACTGGGATAACAATGAAGAAAATATCATTTAAAATCATTAAATCATTCTCAAGGCAGGGATATAATTCATATCTGAGAAGGCAGAGTATTCTTCAGTTTGATTAAAAAATCACATGTTATACATATCAAAACCAGTACATGTTATACTATAAATGTATACCATTTTGTATTATTTCATGTTAGAGACAAATCAATATCTAAAAATTATACTGTGCCCCATAAATACACAGAACTTTGAGTTACTTAAATAGATAAAAATTAAGAAAGGAATTGTAATCATAACACCATGATTTTTTGACATAAAAGAAAGCAATAAAGGTAACAGAAAATATAAAGATATGCTTCACAGAAGTAAGAAAAGCTGAGACACACCTGGAATTCAAATGGTATCTGGAATTACATGCAAGGAGAGTTTATTAAACATTCTCTGATCAAAGAGACTGGAAGTGTCAGGTGGAATAATAATGCAAAATCAGCTATTAATGCTCTATAAGTGGTTCCCATATACTAGTCAGAGATTTCTAGAGAAACAGACCGATAGAATGAATATATATTCAAAGAGGGTTCATAAGATTACTTACACAATATGGTTGAAGTAGTCCAGCAATGTCTGTGTCATAGTGGAAAGGATGAGAACTAAGTAGTTTCTGAGGGTCTCAACAGTGTCAGTTGGGTACCAGAGACCTCGAGAATTCCTGAAGAAGCCCAGTCTTCATTCCCTGTTGGAAGCTGGAAGAAGCTGACTCTAACATCAGCAGAGGAATTGGCTGTGTCCACATCCTTTCCTGTGGGTTGCTGCAAGAAGGTGACAACCACATTCAGGGTGAGTCTTCCCACATCAATAAGGGTAATCAAAATAATCCGTGCAGACATACCCATGGGCCAAATGTATAGAGATTCCCTCATTGAGACTTTTTCTCTCAGATAATTTTAGTTTGTGTCAAGTTCACAATTAAAGCTAACCATCATACTATATGCCATTTTATTTCATATTTTATTTATCTACATATTTATTGCTTTGTGGTGATGAGTATTGAACTCGGGGCCTCAAACATGCTATCCAACTGAGTTATAGCACCTGCCTAAAAGATTCATCTTAGATTAAAAAAATATAGAGACACTGAAAGACAAATATGTGAAGAAATTGTTAGATTAAAAATAACCACAACAAAGATGGGATATCTATATTAATATCAGACAAAATAGAATTTGAAAAATAAATGTTATGTGAATCATAGAGGCTGGAGGGCTTGTTTGGTAGGCAAATATGCTTGATGTGCAAGTTTGATAAATTAAGTTAAAACCCTGAAGTCCATGTAAAAAGTTGGATGTGGTGACACACATGTAAAATCCCAGCATGCTCAATGAGTGAGATAGGAGGCAGGAACAGGAGACTTGCCTAGAGTACACTGTGTAATGACAGAAACAGAAGAGACCCTGCCTCGAGAAACATGGAAGACCAGAGCAGACTCCAGAAACATATTCACACTTGCTCCTGGACACACATGTACACACACACACATGTACACATTCACGCATACACACATGCACACACACACACACACACACACACACACACACACACACACACAGGCATGCCAGTGCTTATACAGACACTTGCATGTCTACACACACACACACACACACGATAAGTAAAATTTCCAAGATGACTTTCATAATTTAAATCTCAACATCAGGAATACAGAATGATTACTATTGCAAAGATATCTAGCAATGAAAAACCATTAAACAAAATTTGAAAATTAGAGAAGCATAAAATTCAAATGAAAATTTCTTTTTCATTTTTTTCCTTTTATTGAAAATAGATTATTTTCTCATAAAATATAACCTGATTATATGTTCCCCTTCCTCTACTCCTCCCAGTTCTTCCCTACCTCCCCTCATCTCCCCTCCCCTCCAGATCCACTCCCTTTCTGTCTCTCATTAGAAAAGAACAGGCCTCTAAGAGAACAACCAAACATGACAAAATAAAATATAATAAGAAGAAGCATAAACTATCATCTCAAAGTTGGAAATGGGGAAAAGAGTCCCAAGAGCAGGCAAAAGAGTCAGACACCTACTTGCTCTCAGTCAGGACCCATAAAAATACTAAGGTAGTAGCGATGATTATACACAGAGGACCTGCTGCAGACCCGTGTAGGCCCCGTGCTTGCTGCTTCAGTCTCTGTGAGCTCATATGTGCCTTACTTAGTTGATTCAGAGGGCCATGCTCTCCTGGTGTCCTTTGTCCCCTCTGATTCTTACAATCTTTCTGCCTCCTTTCCCTTGGGATTCCCTCAGCTCTAAGCAGAAGGATTTAATGAAAACCTCTAATTTAGACTCTTTCTCCTCATAATGTCTGGCTGTGGGTCTCTGCATCTGTCCCCATCTGCTGCTGGGCGAAGCCTCTCTTATGATGACTGGATGAGGCCCTCATCTATGAGTATGGCAGAATACCATTGGAAGTCATTTTATAGATTCTATGGGCAAACTTGTGTGGGTGGGTGGGGTCAGGAATCGGTGATCAGATATGGGTGGAGACAGGGTGGAAAGAGAGTGCTGGGATACACCGCTGGAATTGGGGGACATTTGAGGGGTGTTGTAGAAACCTGGTGCAGTGGAAACTTCCTGGAATATGTGAAAGTGATCCTTGAGGACTCGTAGTAATGGGCGATAGAAGTCTCAACTGGCCATTTCTTTCTTTCTTTGTTTTCTTTTTTTATTTTATTTTTTTTGAGACAGAGTTTCTCTGTGTAGCTTTGCGCCTTTCCTGGAACTCACTCTGTAGCCCAGGCTGGCCTCGAACTCACAGAGATCCGCCTGGCTCTGCCTCCCGAGTGCTGGGATTAAAGGCGTGCACCACCACCGCCCAGCAATGTGTAAAAGTGATCCTAATGAGGATTCGTAGTAATGGGCGATAGAAGTCTCAACTGGCCATTTCTTATCACAAGCTGAGGCTTCCAGTGGCAGGCTGCATTCAGTTGAATTGTCGGCCAAGGAGGTCCCATGGAAATTCCCAAACAACCCAAGCTGTTGCTAAGACAAAGGGTCGTTCTCCACAAACTGACAGTGGGGCCACATTGCCATGGACAACACCCACAGAACACACAGCATATGGAGAAGTTGAGCTAATGTCTACATAGAGCCTCCACCCTACTTTGTTGTCTCTTTGGTGTGGGTAGGTACTCTGCAGGCTACCAAAAGAGAAATGTGGACACCAACCCAGCTACAAAATCTGACCTACAATCTGTCCCGTCTGCAAAATATATTAGGGCAGTGGGGGCACAGAACTTGTGAGAGTAGCGAACCAATGTCGGATTTGAATTAAGGACCATTGCAAGAGACTAAACACATGGCCTTTGGTAACCAAGAATCAGAGACTAAAGAGCTCAGAAGAATCAAGAACTAGAAAACTAGAAGCCTAGGTTTTACCTAGGGTAAAACCAAACACTATTGAATAAGAGGGAAAAAAAGTATCCAGTGGAAATTTCAACCTGGTGTTAAATACTCCAATTGAAACTCAGACAAAAAGTCAGCAAGGTTCTAAAAAGCTTGAAATTTCTCTTTATACAACTGGCCTGATAGGTATGAAACACACTGAACCCACTTTTTCAAATACACAGGAAATATTTTTCAAGTTAGACCAAATACTAAACCATGAAGTAAATCTCCATAAAGCAAAAGAGATTTTAAAGTATGTTTTCAACTAAAATGGAGTTACATAAAAACCCCATCAACAGAGTTCCTTCAGGGAAATTCCAAATATTTGGACAGTGGGTATCATATTTCTGAATAATCCATGAGCTATACCAGAGATTAAAAATTAAAAATATTTTGAATTGATTAAATGGAGACATGGAGAATCAAAACAGACAATTTGCAGCTGAAACACTACTTAAAAGAAAATGTATGACTTTAAATGCTTCTGATTTTTTTCTCATGACACATCATCTCCATTTTTCATTGATCACATAGGTGAGAACCTGCTGTGTTCCTGGAATCATGCACACCATGCTGAATCAGACAGACTCCACTCTCCAGAGCTTAGGGCAATGGAGGAAGGGATACAGTAATCAAGGAATTGCTTATGACTATATTATCATGAATTTTTAAAGGATTTGCTGAAAATATAACATGTTTACATAAAACTAAAGTATTCCCAAACTGCATTTCCAGTTATAGATGCAAATATTAACGAATTCATAACATTAACAATTTTGCTTTTCAAAACTTGTAATACATAACCCAAGTAATCTGATTAAGACTTAGAAAGAGGATGACAGCATCCACTAAACCATCTGGTAAGTCCATTTGTAGTTTTTTCAGGAATCTACATATCGATTTCCATGGTGGTTTGATTAGATTACATTCCTACCAATCACATGTAACGGATTCCTTTCATCTATGTCCTTGCCAGCAATTGTTGATATCTGTTTTCATGATTGTCATTCTGACTGGCATGAGATGCAATCTCAGTACAGTTTTTATTTGCATTTGTCTCATAGCTAGTGAAGTTACCCATGCTCCATGTTTATTGGTCATTACCATTTCATCGTTTTAGAATGGTATGCTCATGTCATTAGCCCACTTATTCATTGGATAGTTGAGTTTTGTTATTTGTGCATTAGAGATAATAGTCCTTTGTTGTTTAGCTAATAAAGGATTTATCCCATTCTCCAGGCTGTCTCTTTCATCAATTAACTGCTTCCTTTACTGTAGAGAATGCTTTTAATTTCAAGTTTTCCCATTTGTCAAGTATTGACATTATTTCCTGAGCAACTGGAGTCCTACTGAGAAATTTCCCACTTATATCCGTGTCTTGAAGCATTTATTTGACTTTTTCCTCTTAATATTATCAAATATTGAGTTCTTAAGTTAATGTTTGTTGCACTTGCAGTTGTTTTTGGTACAAGATAAGAGTTAGGAATCCAGTTTCATTCTGTGTGTAGGTGGATGTACAGTTTTCCTTGTGCCATTTGCTGAGGAGCTTTTTTTTCTTTTTGATGCGTATTTTTGACATCTTTGTGGAAAATTATGTGTCTGGAGCTGTGTGAATTTACTTCTGTATCCTCTATTCTGCCCCATTGATCTACATTTGTTTCTGTTCCTTGCCATGTTTGGTTTTGTTATTAGTATCCCATATTATAATTTGATTTCAAGTATGGTGATGCCTCTAATAGTTTTTCAGTATTTTTTTTTTTAGCTCTATGAGGTCTTTTCATGAATATGAAAGGTGATGTTGGAATTTTGATGAAAGTTTTATCAAATACATATATGGCTTTAAGTAGGATCATTTTTGCATTTTCATTCTTCCAATCCATAAGCATGGGAGGTCTTTGCATCTTCCATTGTCTTCCTCTATTTCATTTTTCAGTGTTTTAAAGTTTTCATTATACAAGTCTTTCATGCCCTTGGTTAAGTTAATTACAAGCATTTGTGAGGGGAGTTAATTCCTTATTTTTTTTCCCTCAGCTGATTTGTTATTGGTATATAAAGTATTAGTAATGTTTGTTTGTTTGTTTGTTTCATAACCTTAAACTTTGCACAAAATTTATAAGATCTTGGAGTTTCTGGTGGAGTCCTTAAGGCATTTTATGTATAGAATCATATCACACACAAATAATGATACTTTGACTTCTCCCTTTCCTATATGGACTCTTTATATGCCCTTATTTTGTCTTATTTGTCTAACCAAGACTTCAGGCACTATATTTAATAAAAATGGTGAAAGTTGTTACAGTTGCCTTCCTCTGAATTTTAGTGGAGAAAATTTGAGTTTTCTTCATTTAGTTTTTTCATAATTGGGTTTTTTATATTATGCTATATTCTTACTATCTCTAGTCTTTTGGAGGATTTTAGAATAAAGGAAAATTGGATTTGTCAAGAGTTTTCTGAATCAAGCGAGATGATGATCTGATTTCTCCACTGAGTGCATATGTGTGAAGGATTGTTTTTATTGATTTACATATGTGGAACTATTCTAGAATCTCTGAAATGAAGCCAATTTGATCATGAAAAATGATCTCTTTGTTGTATTCATACATTTGATTTAGCATGTTATTATTAAGAATTTTTGTGTCTATGTTCATCATGGTAATTTGTTCTATAATTTTCAATTTTCAGTTGTGTCCTTGCCTGTTTCTTCTTAGTATCAGTGTAATTTGTTTTTGTAAAAAAGACATGGAAACAATCTCTTCTATTTTATGGAATAACTTAAAAATCATTTGATCCAATTTTGGGCATTATTTTTAATGTAATTGATTTTAACTGCTCGAATCTTGTCACTGGTAGATTTTTAAAAATTGTTTATCATATATTAGTTTAATTTTAGTAGGTCATCTATATCCAGAAATTTTTCAGTTTCTTTTAAATGTTTTTCATTTTAGTATAATTGTTTTTAAAATATGTCCTGATGATTTTCTGAACTTTCTATTTATTATGGTATCTGTTTACATATTTAAAATTATTCAAAAACTTTTAAAATCAATATCCTAACATTATATGCTGATAACTACAAAAGACAAGGGAAAATGTACTTAAGTACAATTAGACTCTACTTAACCATAATTAGAGAGAAAATATTGACAACCAGATTGAAAAATTTATTAAAAATTTAAAAACTAGTAATGTCAGTGAAGCCAAACTTGGTTCATGGAAAAAGGCAACAAAACTAATAGACCAACAAAAACTAAAGACTAATAAATGGTTACTGGCCAGGGAAAGTAGTTCTAAACTGTAGTCTGATAAAGAACCAATATTAAAATATATTTCTAACAACTCAAGAAAAGGGAACCCAATTAAATTACAACGAGGGTGACAACGTCCTTATGGCCTTGGATGGTCCCTTGTCTGTTGTTGTTGTTATCTTGTGTAATTTCTACCTACATGACAAAATAGGTGGACAATTTTATGGGTAGGCTGTGGCAGAATTGAAGGTATGCCACTTTTTATTAATTCACTGCATTGCAATGAACTAACAAATCAAAGCAGCATGTGGCTTTATTAGCATAGCTGCTCAAACATTTGCCCAGTCCCAAACTCTCTATATCTCAATGAATTTCTATAAAGTTAGAATAGCAATTCTAATACAACGGATCTTTGATTCAGATTTTACATGTTCAATATCAACTAGATTTTTATGCATTTATCCACAAAAAAGGAAAAATTACAAAAGTTAAAACCAGAAAAAAATTAGATTTATGTGCTTTTTAATGATCCCTGAGTCATTTAACCATATTCCATTATTACTAATATTATTCTTTCTCATTCTTCCTACTAAACGTTACACTATACCCACATGTACATTTGACTGCACATGTACATACATACATTAAACACTAAGATACACTTATGAGGGAGAACAAACAATTGGTTTTTTTTTCCTTCTGCAATTGGGTGATCGAATGGCCTTGCAAATCTAAGCCTGGATTTATACCCAGAGAATTTCACACCCTACCATAGAGATATTTGCACATCCATGCTTATTACTGCTCTGTCTACTATAACAAGCTACTGGAACTAAATAGATATTGTTCCAGCAATGAACGGGTAATGGAAACATGACACACATATAAAATGGAATATTATTCAACTCTAAAGAAAAGAGAAATCACAATTGTTTAGGAAAATATGAACTTAGACTGTATAAATATTAGGCAAGTTCACTGAAGTTCTGCATGAGACTTTCAAGACAAAGGAGGTTTATATCTTGCTCTCTATCCATTGGACTAATTGTTCTTCTGGAAGCTGGCTGTCATATATTATGGAGTTGAGCAGCTACTGCCAGCCTTGTGAATGAGGCATCTTGGAAATGGGTCCTGCAATCCAAGTCAAGGTGTCAGATATTTGACATCCCCATTGCCACCTCATGAAAAAAGCTGAGCTTGATCAATAAGTTAAAATGCCACTGAAACCTTAATTCACAGAAATAAATGTTTGCGATTGTTTGTTAAGGCCACTTATTTTGGGACAATTCTTTCCAATGAGGAAATTAACAACTAATATGAAGGGGCAAAAGATTTAAATGAAAATTTCCTCCCAAAGAAACTTTAAGCATATAAGTAATATCATTAGGGAAAAACAAATAAAACTACTGTAAATACATTAGAAAATCTATAATAAAAGATCCTGCGGCTCATATATCTAGCTCAGTGGGAAAGTGTATGCTTGGGATGGATGAGGACCTACATTCATTCTAGCATTGACAAACAAACCAATCTACCAGTCTGATAATAGCAAGGAATGGTGAATGCTTAGCAAACTCCTAATCCCATGTACTGCTGAGGGCAATGTCAAGTTTATTAACATTTATTTAAAAAAGCAAATTTACTAAACAACAGCAATTTGGTGTTAGGTATCTACTCAAGAATGGTAACATTATATCTCTATGCAAATATTTATATGTGGTTGTTCATCAAGCCTTATTCATGATCCTTCTTAACTAGAAGCAATCCAACTATGGCATATCTATGCAATGAAATGTTTTTCAATAGTTAAAAGAAGCAGGACACTCTGCCTTGTCTTTGTTTTTCTTGTCCAATTATTTGCATTCCTGTGAACCAAGTTGGAATCTCCAGCAATCTTTGCCTGAACTCTGTTTCCTTGGGACTCAGTTGAATAACCTTCATAATAAGCTGGGTATCTCTGTATTATTATTTATCTAATATTGCATAATAATGAATAGATTGCCTATGCTTCTTTTTCTCTGACATAAGTCCCACGAAAATAATACTTGTCTTTTTCTTGCCTATAGAACTTGAGATAAAGGGGGAAATATAAAACATACTTATGGAATGACTGTATAAACAAATAGATGATAGTACATCATGATTACACTAAGAGTGGATTGGAGGGGCCTATGAAAATGCTTAACAGTTAGGGTCACTTGCTGATCTTTTAAAGGACTTCAGTTTGGTTCTTAGCATCCATTTTAGGTGGCCCACAACCAAATGTAACTCCAGTTCCAGGTGATCTGATTCCTCATTTTGGCTTCCACATTATAATAGCTGTATCTGCTTGCTTCTTGGGTTCATTTGCTCACAACACCTTTTTACACCTTTTTACCCTAAGGTGATACCTATCCTTAGTGTTGGGGTGCATTTCTTGCATACAACAGAAAGATAGATGGTGTTTTGGAATCCACTATGTTAGTCTGTGTCTTTTCATTATGGAACTCACACCATTAATCTTGAGAGTTATAAATTAGCAGTATTTTTTATTTTTGTTGGTTTGTTGATATGGTTGTGGGTGTTTTCCCTCCTCTTTTGACTTACTAGTCTTTTAGGATGTGGTTAATCTTTCAGACTGAAGCTTTCCTTCCAGTGCCTTTAGTAGAGGGGAACTGGTAGATAGAAATTGATTAAATTTGTTTTAATCAAGGTACATATTTCTTTCTCCTTTGATTTTGATTGATAGTTTTGCTAGGTATAGTAGTCTGGACTGGCAGCTGTAGTCTTTCAGAGTTTGTAGAACAACTATCCAGGTTTTTCTGACTTTCAGGGGTCTCCATTGTTATCCCACTGCTCCTGCCTTCATTCGCTATTTTCCTCCTTTAATGTCTTGTCTTTGTTCTGTACATTTAGAGTTTGGATTATTATGTATTGTGGGAAATTTCTTTTCTGATTCAATCTACTTGGAGTTCTGCATCATTCTTGTACCTTGATAGGCATCTCCTTTTTTACAGTGGGGAAATTTTTTCCATGATTTTGTTAAAAATACTTTCTTCTTCCTTTATATCTATTGACCTAATGTTCATAGGTTTAATCTTTCCATTGTGTCCCAGATTTCCTGGATTTTTTGTGCCTGGATTTTTTTTTTTATATTTAACATTTTCTTTGACTGAGCTGTTACCTGGTCTTCAAGACCTGAAATTCTTTCTTGTGTAAGTAATCTATTGATGAAGTTTATCTCTGAAATTTTTGTTTGACATCCTAAGGTTTTTATTTCAAGTTTTATTTCATTCTGAGTTTTCTTTAGCAATTCTATTTCTTTGTTAAATCCTACTCTATGACTTGAAATGTTTAAATGTTTTCCTTTTATTTTCATTGTCTTCATTAAGGCATTTATTTATATCATTTTAAGGTTCTCGGACAAACCTATAGTTACTTTTTATTTTGGAGTCCTTATCTTGTCCTTCAGCTATGTTGCATTTTTTTTAACCTACTGTAATAGTATTACTGGGTTCTGGTGGAAGCATGCTGTCTTGGCCATTTCAGTTTGTGTTTTTGCACTGGGGTCTAGGCTTCTGGAGTTATGATGTTTGAGGTGTTTCTTGGTGTAGTTATCTGGTTTTATCTTTGTAGGATGGGTGCTCCTCTCTTTGGTTGCTGTTACCTACTCTGGATTCTAGGCAAGTGTGGTGGCTATGGGGTTCCTGGCATTGAGTGTTTCTGCAGGTCTGTGAGTGACACAAATGAATGAAGATGGGCTAGAAGGAAAGGCTAATAGGGGTTACTGGGAAAATAACTGGAGGAACCCTGGCTCTGCACCAAGAGGCAGAGTCTGCAGGGCATAGAGATGTGTGGGAGGAAGGGCTACTGCAAGCAGGCTACTGAAGGACTGAGATTAAATTTCCAGAGACACGAAGGGAGTACAGGAAGGATAGTAAAAGTCACCTACCCTTTTCTTAGCCCCGTATGGCCATTGGGGTTCTTGGTAGAAAGTGTTGGTCACTTTCAGAAAGAAATGGAGATGGGCTGGAAAGGAAGGCTGAGGAGGATGAGGGCAAAACTATAGGGATAGTGGATTTGGGCCAAGAGGCAGAGTAAAATTCCACTTTTAATTTTACAGAGTCCCTTGAAAATTATGTAGCTGATCCCAGGGATAGAGTAGGGCATATTCTTTCAAATGTCAGGAGCAAGACTGGATAAAATACTGGACTTTTCCTATCTTAAGAGCATAAGAGAACTTAGAATAGCATTCATACTAACATAAGTGACCTGTTGCTTATGAAAAATAGTTACAGAAAGGCAGAGGATGTACACAGGATGGAATAGAACTAATGCATATCAATTTAGAAAAATAAATAGATTGCTAATACAAAAAATTGAAAATTTTATGACATTTATACTCAGAAATTAATTAAAGTGAATTATAATCCTAAAAGTGACAGGTAACATGTAGAATAGATTTTAGAGGTCCATAGAGAACATAGGAGAACATTATCTTCTCCCGGAGAGGCTAAAGTTTACCTATATAAGATTCAAAACTAGTCACTATAAAGGAATAACTCATAAACTTGATCAAAATTCTCTTCTAAAATCAGAATGTTGAAGGAGGCAAGGGTGAGTAGAAGGAAGAACACAAGATTTAAAAATTGGTAAGCATACAGAGCAACCAAACCCACAAAAATATTCCTTAAGATGTTCCAATTTTGTGTAAGAACTTATGAAAAGTTGATAATATACAGTGTGTGTGTGTGTGTGTGTGTGTGTGTAACAAGGTACTAACATTTGTAAAGAAATATTAAAAGGTGCTAGCTATAACTAACTTGTAGGAGGGTCATATAATCAGAAAATTATATCACTGTTTATGTTTGAGACAGTTGTTTAGATGTATTATATAACTCATGCCTTAAAAAGTTTTAAAAGTGCGTAGGAAATGCAAATGCACCCGATTCAATACAGAACCCTCTCAGTTTACAATGACTCACAGTAGGAACTTAATGTCCAGATACTGATGTTATAACATAAAGGCACAAACCTGAGAAACCTGAGCAGAGAGCGTAGCTGGTTGTTGGTAAGGGCATTTCTTTGGCCCAAGTGTCTTGTGCCTTATGTGGGGAGTGTGTACTTCTGGGGAACACTCACATATCGTGAAAGGACTTCACATGTAGTGAGAGTACAACACCCGTAATCTCCTGAGTCTCTGACCTTGACCTGGGTCTTGTGTCTGAAGCCATCTTTGGTTTTCCCTCTCAGCATCTTTTTTTTTTTTTTTTTTTTTTTTTTTTTGGTTTTTCGAGACAGGGTTTCTCTGTGTAGCTTTGCGCCTTTCCTGGGACTCACTTGGTAGTCCAGGCTGGCCTCGAACTCACAGAGATCCGCCTGGCTCTGCCTCCCAAGTGCTGGGATTAAAGGCGTGCGCCACGACCGCCCAGCTCCCTCTCAGCATCTTACTACATGCTACACCCCATTGTTTTCTGCAGCCATATCTGTTGCTTCCTTTTTCTTAACTTGCTTGTGGCTTATTGTGCTCTCCCTTTCCCACTTTTTTCAGGTTAAAACTAGCTGATTTGTCTGAGACCCTTCTTTTCTATCATAAGTATTTAATGCTATGTATTTCCCCCTAAGCTTCACTTTAGATATAACCCCCCAAATTTGATCTATTTGTGCTTTCATTTTCATCCAATAAAAATATTTTTAACATCTCTCGTGACTCCTCCTTGACCCCTCAGCGATTAAAAAGTACACTAAAAATTTTTCAGATATCTTGGGAATTTCCAGGTATCTTTGCTGCTAATGATTTCTGGCTTAATCTTTTTGTGATCCAAGAACAAAGTTTATATTATTTCATTTTTTTAAGTTGCTATGATTTGTTTCACAGTTCAGGGTATAGTCTATTTTGGAAAACTGTCCATGTGCATTTGAAAACATTTATCTACTCTTAGTTGGAGAATTGTAGGAATATTAACAAGCTCAAATTATTCACAAGTGCTAAAGGCTTCAGCTATAATTGTGTATCTGCATGTTTCTCCTTTTAAATTTATCTGGGGTTTTAAAGGGCAATAACATCTAACAAAATTTGCTGTTCAATAAAGTCTTCAGTGTACATACTAATCATCACTATACAAATGTCATTTCTTAAACACCTTCAGTGCCCTAAACAAAAACCCCATTCCTGAAAAACTTATTGCAACTCCTCACTTTCCCAAATCTATTTCCCCTATGTATTCTCCACAGGCCTTATAAGTAGAATCAGACAATATTGGTACCGTTGGCTTGTAAATTTAGCATAGTGTGTCCATCCACATTAAACCAGCATTAGCACTTCATTCTTTTTTATGGCTGCATACTTTTCTTCCTAGTGAGCACAGCCCTGAGCTATTGTACATTAAGTATACATTTAAGTTCAAGCCTTTGTTTTTAATATTTTAGAATTAGGAACAGAAATGATCATAATATCTGTAGCTTCTTGAGGGACTGCCAAACTATTTTTTTCAAGAGCTGTGCTTTTAATATTTCTGTAAGCAGGGTATGAAGGTTCCAAATTTTCCATTTCATCACCAACCTTACTTCTGTTTTTTTTTTTTACCTTAGGAACTCTGAAATTGTGGTGCTTTATGATCTTGATTTTCCTAAAAATATTGAGCTTCTTCTTTAATGTGATGACTAGCCATTTGTGTGTCTTCTTTGGAGAAATGCTGATGACCCAAGTCCTTCACTCACTTTTAAATTGCATTGTTGGTCTTTCATGTCACATTTTAGAAGTATTATCAATCACATAGTTTACCAACATTTCACCTGGTTTTCCCTTCACGTTCTGGGTAATACTATGATGGACAAAAGTTTCTAATTTTGAGAAATTCCAACTTGCCTGTCCATGCTGTAGTTGCTCATGCCTTTGTTGTTTTATGTAAGACTTCATTGCCAAATCCAAGGCTATGAAGTTTTACTGCTATGGTTTCCTCTTACAGTCTTACGGATTTAGATCAACTATTGGGATTATTGATTCATTTTGGGGTAGTTTGTCATATATTGTATAATGTAGTCTGCCTGAAAACTATTAAAATATTTAATTGTTACAGAGTCCAAGAGGAAGGAACAGGATGAATTTCTCAAAAGGTGACATATCCAAGAATTTAGGTCTATCATTTAAAACAAATAAGTAGAAAGTATAGTTGAAGTTATCTTGGTCCTGCCTGGCTCTCACAGCCCCATGGTCCTGCAGCCACTCAGACCCAAGTAAACACACAGAGGCTTATATTATTTTTAAACTATGGTCATGGTAGGCTTCTTACTAGCTAGCTCTTGTATCTTAAATGAACTCAATTCTATAAATCTATACTTTGCCATGCTGCTCGTGGTTTACCGGTACCTTTACATCTTGCTTCTTCTGGCGGCTACCAGTGTCTCCCTGCTCTCTTTTCGTCTCTCTTATCTCTCCAGTTAGAATGTCCCTCCTAACCTTATTCTGCCTCACCATTGGCCAAACAGCTTTATTTATCAACCAATCAGAGCAACATATTTTCACAGCATACAGAATGACATCACTCATCAGGAAAGAGAAGATATCAACACTAGGAGATGAATGCACAGAAGTGACACCCTGGATAAGGTCTTGCACAGACTCAAGAAAGAAGCTTCTGAGGCAGTGGCTGAAAGAGCCATGTTTTGCCATCTGTCTTGGTGTACAAAGAAGTGTGCACTCAAGTGATTTTTGATGCAATATACAATAATTCTTTCAGGGATTGTTCAAAGAAAAATATGACTTTATTCCTTATAATCTGAAAAATTCTTCTACCATTTTTGATGTATCCTAACCAAAAAAGATCAAATTTTAGGATGTCAGTTAGATTTTTTTTCAAACATAACCACATTTCACGAAAGCAAATACAACCCCTAACACTTTCGAAGGTGTCTTTTCCTTCCTATATACCAAGATCTCACAGCTGCAAACTGTGCCACAACAATAAAGCTGATTGCACACTCAAAATGACCAGGGACTGCAAAAAAGTAAATAAATAAATGAAGAAAGAAACTTCTTTAAAAAAAAAAGTCTGTAAATGCTTCCAATTTATGAAATGGTTTGAATTTGCTTAGTTGATGTAAGAAGAAAAATGCAGCCAATTATGTTTTCACAGTCATCTTTCTTATATTGGTGTGGTTTATTAAAATTGTAGGATATATTCAGGAGTAGAACTGATTGTGATTGATTCTGAAGTCTGTTTGATCTTCAGTTCATTTTACCAGGGGAAACTAAAGAAGAGGGAGGGGATTACCTTTTCCTTAGGGCAAGGTACTGGTCTGAAAGGTTTGGATCTGTTATCACATTTATTTCTCAAACAACCTCTGTGGCAAGTATTATCAACCTCATTCTTAGTCCTGAAGAATTGGAGGCCAGGAAAGAGTGAGTAACTTTTCTGAAGTGACACAGAGTAATTTTCACAGATAGAATTTGAACTCATGGCTGACTGTGAAACCATTATGCATTCCAATATATTGAACTGTTCAGGTCAGAAAGCTGTCCACAGCAAGGACCTGAGGCTTGGAAATGTTCAGTTTGATATTAAAAACAAAGAATCAAGAGGTGATAAAAGCTGTGGAATTGAAACTAATACATAATTTCACATTATTTGTCTTTTAGAATCATGACCACTTTGTATCTCTAGAAAATGTATGTGAGAATGAGTCAGTGTAATTAACAACTTCACATAATCTCTGATACCAACAGAAAACATTGTGGTTTAGGTGGGCATGCTCTACCTGCAATGGGCTTGATTGTCTGATGTGTTGGAATTTCTGTTACAAAAATAGCCCGGTGGTGAAGAAAAGGACAGAGGTGGAAGCTACAAGATCACAGACTGGCTGAAATGATCCAATTTTAGCTCGAGTCTTTGTGAGAGGCAGCCAACTATCCACTGTTGTTTCCAAAGGAACCTGTGGGCCCTGGGATGATGCCTACTCATGTTGTCTGTTATCCAGCTGGAATGAAATTAGGTTAACAGTTGCATTGGGCCAAATTGGGAGAGTATTACCTTCTGGTGCTGTCTATCACTAGGAATGGGAAAGCAGGCTATTATGTCAAAGGATGAAGTCCAGCCTTCCTTTTCCTGAAAAATGCAGGCACAGAAACAAAAACTAATACCATGGCTGAAAGTTACAGGTAAATTCCAATTCTGGGGGGAAACTGAGTGCTTAAAACAAAGTATATTGTAGAATCCTAGGCTTACAGACATGGGAGCACAGAGACCCTACCGAAAACTGCATACCATGACAACAACATCAACTCCTAGTACTTTACAATCTCACCTGATCCTGTAGAACTAGCCCCATACTTCAGGGCCTATAGATGAAGCCTCCACAAGACTTCCTCCCTTATTTTAGGTTAATTGAAGAGTTTAAGGCTTGAGACTGGTTCTGGAGGCCAGGGCTCCTGATGCTGCAGAAGCAGGAGCCCCTGCATTCAAATCCCCACTACTCATGTAAACATTGACTACCTTGACTAGGTAGTGTGAATCTGAAATTTCACCACTCCTTGAGCCACATGAGCAGTGACGATAAGAGAATACCCTGAAGCTCAGGGGTCAGCTAGCCTGTCCCAAACACCAAGGAGACCTTGTCTCTAATAAAGTGGAAGGTAAGGACAATATCTAAGGGTTGTCTTTTTACCTCTACATATGTGCCATATTCACATGTGAATGAACACCCACACCACCCCCACAAGATGATCATATCATTTATACATACACACACATATGAACAAAAATGTTTTATAAAGATTTAAGCTAATAGTAGATGTGGAATTAGCAACCCAGTGGACAGAACAGTCAATATTAACAGTCTTCAATCACTTCTTTATTTCTCCATTCACTCAGCAAACACTTACTAAAGCCTAGATGTAGTGACTTTTTTGGTTACAGAATATATTTTAAGTGGCAGGAGAAATGGCCTAGAGGTTAATAGCACTTGCTGCTCTTGCAGAGGACCTGGATTTGTTTCCCAGCAACCATATTGTAGCTCACAACTGTCTGTTACTCCAATTCCAGGGGATCCAAACCCCTCCTCTAGTCTCACTGGGCATGCATGCAGTGTACATACACACACACACACAGGAAAAGACACACAATAAATATATATTTTTAAATAAAAGAACGTATTTTAAGTAAGCATTGCTGATATTTTTGTTCATGTAAAATATATATGCTTATTTTATTTGATCTAACATTTGCTTCTGATCGATCAATAAACTAACACAGTTAAGTGCCAATTATAAGATAATTCCTTTACTTGATCAAAAACTATTATATTTTATGAAGCAGGGACTCACTATGTATATATTCCAGGATGGTCTCAATTATGATCCTGTTGCTCCAGCCTCCTGAGTTCTGGGATTATAAAACTATGCTGTCTTGCTTGGTCATACAATATTTCTTTATCATCACAGATTGTGTTTTCCATTCCTATAATTTATTTAAATTCACCACAAAATGATGCATAAATGTCTATGGAATTAAAGAATACTACTTTGAATGCTGGTTATGTCTCGAAGGGTAGAGAACATGTTCCCAATCCTAATGACCTGAGTTCAATCTCTGGAACCCCAGGTGGCAGAAGGAGAGAGATGACTTCCATAAGTCATCTTCTGACCTCCACACACACATAATAAAATAAATGTATATCAATTTTTTAAACAAAAACCACTTTTTTGTCCTATCACATATTTGAAGGTGACTAGTATGTGATGGAAATAACACAGCAAGTTTATATAGTAACTCATAATAACCCTATGAAGTTTATATACTTATACTTTATATACATGAGCACGGAGGCTCAGAGAGGTTCACTGACTCTTCTATATGCATGCAGCATTGTCCATAAACATGTACTGTGCTTTGGCCAATGCCACCTCTGCTGAAGTCCTTTTTGTCATTCTCAGCCACATTTCAGGATGGAGCCCTTGAAATTTACTTCCTTCTGGTGTTACATCCAATTTACAGAACTCAGATTTACTTGTCTCCTGCTTCACCTTAAAATTGCCACTTGCTCCCTGGAGAGCTGGAGAGCCTCCACATTCATTGCTGTGGAATCAGCTGGTAGCTTTTGTGGATGAGAAGGATGGGCTTTGGAATGAATGACGTGGTCATATTCACCCAGGACCCAGGAAGATGTCATGGCCATTCTACAGAGTCTTCCAAGGGATTCAGCTTTTTCTGTCTCTCAGGACTGAGTTAAGGGATGCTGTTGTAGTAGTTGTTCTGTAGGGCTGTGTGGTTGGAGTTGGGAAGAGTAAGTTTGTAATGTGCATGATAAACTTGGACCAATGGCTAAAGGAGATGTAGGATGGGAGAATGAGACACCTGGACGATTTAAGTCCTCTTTCTTTCCCACCCTTTAGATTGCCGCACAACTTAGGAAGTTTCATGTTGTCTGTCCAGACACCAAAGAGCTGACTCTGCTTTCTCACTTATCTGTAAAACACTCCCAATCTGACGCTTGCCACATGCTCCTCATTGCTCTGATTATTGCTGCTTTAGGACTTTACTTCCCAGGGAAACGTTAGCCTCCGTCTGTTCCCAGGGAGCGTTAAGGTGCAGCAGTGCTTGCACAGATTTCTTCGGATTCAACAGGCTCACAACCCCACTTCTCTGCTGTATCCCACTCACGGACATTTCCAGTGATATACTCACAACAACCCAGAGGACCATATTTTCAGCATTTATTTAGTTTGAACCCTCTGCTTCACATAAACATTTCTCTTCAGAATGCCTTGAAATGTTCCTCTAATTCTCCTTTTGCTTACCTTTTACTAACTTTTATGTCATTTGTCAACTCTGTATCCTCAATCACATGCTAAATGTTGGACTTCAGTAAAATTGTTCCTTTTTTTATTTTATCTATTTTTACTGCTTTGGCTATTTTGTCTTCTCATGATTTTACCTACCTGCACTTTGATAGAGCTCGAATTCATTAGATTATTATAAACCTTTCTCTCAACTTCAAACTTACAATTTCTCTTCCTAGTTGAATACCCTATAAACATGTTGCATTTACCATACCCAAAGTTATATGCATACCCCCAGGCCTGTGTCTGCATCAGATTTTTCGTTTATATTTCAAAATTGTCTTTCCCCCCCTTAAGCTCCCTGCTTTGTGCTCTGGAAGACAGAGTTGTACTGAGCAGCACAAAGGGCGTCCTTGTTCTCTAGCTCCTCATTGAATCCAGCTATTCCACAAACAGACACTGTATGTTAGAGGCAGCACAGACTTGAAATGTGAGTACTGTAGCTTCAGTATAATCCTAGAATGGTCAACATAAGCTGGATGTGTCCCTTGACATATGGACACAATTCTTGCTAGCAGTCTTTCTGAGCAAATATTCTAAACTCTTATGATCCAGAATCTTACGTCGCATTATGTTATTATCACCCCTTTATCTGTCATGAAACTACTGTGGATAGTTTGTTTCTCTGTTCCTAATGGCCGTGGTAGTTTCTTTAAGATAAAGTATTTTCAGTAGGTGCTTACAGATTAAGTATGTGCTCATATATATGCCACATTGAAAGTGGACATGCAATAATAAGATTGTCCTCAACTTCAAAAAATTGATAGTACATTTGAACCTAACACTAGTGTGTGGGAAAAAAAAAACCAAATTATTAAGAATGATGTTTTACCTGGGCTTTGCCGGCTTGACAGGAATTTAGGCATAATCTGGAAGAGAGAATCTTAATTGAGAAAATACCCCTGTAAGACTGCCCTGTAGACATGTCTTGGTCAACGGTTTTTGTAGTAGGGCTCAGCCTACTGTGGGTGGTGCCACCACTGGAAAGGCGGTCCCGGTTATCTAAGAAAGCAGGCCACGCAAGCAACGAGAAGCAGGATCATAAGCAGAATTTCTCCATGACCTCTGCTTCACTTATGGCCCTCATGTTCCTGCGGTGAACTCCTGCTTTGGCTTCACCTGATGATGGGCTGTATGCCATATAAACTCTGTCTTCTACAAATTGCTTTGGGCCATATGTTTTTTAATCACAGCAATAGAAAACAAACAAAGATAGAAAGAAGTTGGTACAAAGTTCGTGGGATATTGCTGTGACAGACATGACCACATTTTGGGGAGGATGGTGGAATGACTTTGGAATGTTTGGCAGGAACTGCCACTGAGTACTCAGAGTTTAATGAGCTGTTGTTGTGAGAGCTTGACAGATAGGAATGCTGAAAGAGATGCAGATGGTGGAGAACTGACTTAGGAAGTTTCAGAGGGAAACAAAGACTATACTTGCCATTTGTGTGATATTTTAAATTAAGAATATGTAGAGTCTGGTCACCTGGATTTGGAGAATCAGTGGTAATTAGCAAGAGACTAGCACCACAGAAGTGAAACCTTTGCTTTGCTGGGATGGTCAATGCTGGTTAGCTGAGGCTGATACATTAGAAGTGATTAAAGGGACTTACATCATCGACATTAAGCCTTCTGGGAATATTTCCTCTGGGTCAGCACACAGAAACTGTGGTTCAGGAAAACTAAAGCAGCATCTCATTCAGGCAACTAAACCTACTAATATATAAGCATCTCTCATATCATAATGGCTTTGAAGGTAGGAGGTGGTCATGGAAATCAACTGAGGTGTCACAGTGAGAGGCCACTGAAGGAGCAGCCTGAGTCGCCGTGGAGACCCCAGAATTAAAGAGGTCAGGGGGGAATCTGAGGCTTGGCACAATGATAGATCAGAAGAGATCACTGATGAAGATGTAGCCAGTCACAGTTATGCTGCAAACTCCAGGATTGAAGGAGGACATAGAAAGAAGTGGAAGTTTGATTTGAATGTGACTATGCCCTGGTTCTTCCCTCCAGAGTAAAGAAATGATTTAACTTGTTTTTTATACTAATGTTGAAAGACAACAGAGTTTTAAAGAGACATTGGGTTTTTAATGTTTTGGTAATAACACCAGAGTACAAACATTTACATTGGGTGATCTCACAAACACAGTCTCCTGAGTCCTTCATTAAGACCACAAATTATAAAGAGTGGCTAATAGAGGAAAGTTATAAAACTCTACCCTTCGTTACTGTGTCATTCTCAAGAAATGGCATCAACCGAGATGTCAAACAAATAAGGAACTGTGGTACATATACATAAATGGGACATTATTCAGCTATAAAAAAATGGCCTCATGAAATGTGTAGGTAAATGAATAGAACTGGAAAAATTACACTGAGAAGTACCACTCAGACCTCTAAAGACATACATACTCTAAATGTTCTTTTACATATAAAGGTCATAGCTTTAAATCTTTTGTTTTGCATGTTTAACAGGGAGTATGCATGTGAGCTAGTCAACTAGAAATGGACCATTGGTGGAGGGAGTGAATTTATGGAGTGGGCAGTAGAATATAGATGAAATGAAAGTAGAGATGGGGGATACTGGAGGCAGAAGACTTCAACAGGTATTGGAGTGATGAGGAGGCAAAGGAAGGCTTAACCAAATGAAGTATCCATAAAGAGGCTAGCTAGAAATCTGTCATCTTTCAATCCAAATAAAAACGGAAAAGTGGACAGAATGTATGAGAACGGGTGGAGTGTGCTGGGAGCTAAGGACCTAAGTAGAGATAATGATAGGAGTGGGGTTAACCAAAACTAAGGATGCGTGAAAAAGCTTTAAGAAACCCCACAAGTTTATAAGATAATTAAAAATATAAATCTTTTAAACAAGAGAAGTTTGAATAGAAGTATTCCACATTAGTAAGCTACTTTCTCCTGAAGACACTCATTAGAAGTTCTCAGTGCTAAGTGTTGGTTACTTCCCTACACATTAGTGGTCAGAGAGGCCCCAGTGGCATTCCAAGCAGTGTAGGCCATTGTCATTGTAATTGGTTGTCTACCATAATCAGAGATAAGACCCTGTTTTTGAAGATACCACATATTTTGCAAGACACATAGAAATCAGTTTTGAGCTGACCAGAAAACTCTCCCAACTTTGGTACGGAAGCTTCTTATTGAAGTGGATGGTGATTAATGCAGAGACCCATTACTGTTAAAAAATGCTGTGAATAAGTGATGATGGGTGATCAGCCATAGGTTGATAGCCCTATGCGCTCACAAAGTCTCAGGGAACATTCCAGAAGAGGAGGTGGATAGCATGTAAGAGCTGGAGAATGGGAAGGAATACGGTGAAATGTCATCTGACCATGGCGTGGCCATTGTGCACATGAACTCATAGAACTTATACTTACTTACATAAGGTCCACACAAGATGAACCCAATGACAAATTTTGGTATGGGAGATGGGAGGAGTTCCCAAGGTCCCATCCCTAGCTCGAGAGCTTCTGGCAGTGATGGCTGCTGAAAATTGATAGTTTCTTTAGGGGTGTGGATAATGGTGGATTGCTCTTACCCCACACATGACACAATGTCTGTGTACGCATGGATAGCACTAACTGGACTCAGTGGCTTAAAACTGTAATCAAATAATTATAAAAGGAAGAGGTGAAATTTGAAGGGAGATATAAGAGATAATCCTAGGAGGTATTGGAGGGAAGAATGAGAAAGGGCTATGATCAAGATACATTGTATAGGTTGAGAAATGGCTCAACAATTAAGAAAACTGCCTGCTCTTCCAAAGGACTGGCCTTCACTACTTACTTATTAATTTATTGAATAAACACATTGAACATAACTGCTGTGCTATGGGTTATGGGTTTAATGTTTGCTTCCCTACAAATTCATTAAGTGTATATCTAAATGTCAGTCTGGAGAATATTTTGAGGTAGGGACTAAGAGGTAGGGATTAGGAGGCAATTAGGTCATGAAGAGGAGCCTTTATGAGTGACATCAATGCTTCCCTGAAGAGAGATAATAGAGCTATCCCATTCTTTCCCTGCAGTGCGGTAATATAATGAGAAGCTGGCACTGTACAAGCTGGATGTAGGCTTTCACCAGATCCTGACCACACTCCTCCACAGATATCTTTTTATTCTTCAGAACTGTGGCAAATGGACCATTTTTGCTCTTAAGACATCTGAACTACTTTGTCTTAGTAACTGAAAGCAAGCCATCAAGCACAAGCCTAAGTGCTGGGAGTAGTAATTAAAACTGCAGATATGATTTATTCAATTCCCAAACTCACATATTAGTTACAACTGGAAAAATAAACAAAGAGTATGTGAGTTCTCTGCTCAGGAAAACAGCAAAGCACAGATAGGGAAATGTGCTAGAGAAGACATCTGAGAGAAGGAGGTGAGTGGGCAGGGGATATTACTAGGTAGAAGTGAGTGCCTTGTTCAAGTGAAGTTACACTGAACTCTTTCAGGCACCCCCGTGTAGAGCATATCTGAATCTATCAATTAATAAGATAGTCATGAGTTGGTTGAAGGCCAGAGACAGCCAAGATCTAACTTGTTTCATGCAAATAAATGTACAGATGTGCTTTGTTAGCCAAGAGAAACAAACTAATTAAAACAATATTCTTCTGTACCTGTTATTTGGAGTTCTGAATTTATTTTGTTTTGATATTTTTTAAATCCTCAATTATACTTGCTAATACTATGCCTCAGAGTAACTACAGTAAGTGAAAATTTTGTCATGCACAATGCTCCACATTGCAAACTTTTATCATGGAGCATGGCATTGTCAAAGATTGAAAGGAGAATTGAGAAGGGGATTGGCAGATGGAGTCTCGGACTGGGAACTGCTGAAGATATTTTCGATGTTTGCATTTTCACTTATGTATATCCATTTTTTTTCACCATGTTTACTTGGAAAGAAGGCTGAGAAAGATTCATACTGTCAGTCTCTGGTTATTTAGGGTATCCCTGACTCTTCTTTTCCCTGCTACCCATGAGAATATTCCTTCTTTCTCTTTTGCTTTATCCCAATCACCATTCAGCCATTGTTTGGATGTTTTCATAACATCTATATTGTACATATACCCATTGTATTGGCTAGTTTTTGTCCACTTGACACAGGCTATAAACAGATGAGAAGAGGGAACATCAATTGAGAAAAAATGCTCCCACCGAATTGGCCAATGGGTATTTTATTAATGGTTGATATGGGAGGACCTAAATCACTGTGGGGAGTGGCACCCCTGGACTGGTGGTCCTCTGTGCTATTAGAAAACTGACTGAGCAAAACCTTGAGTAACAAACCAGAAAGAAGTACTACTCCATGGTTTCTGCTCCAGTTCATACCTCCAGGTCACTGCCTTGAGTTCCTGCCCAGACTTCTTTCAATGATGGACTGTCAGGTAGAACTGAAAGCTGAAATATCTCGCCCACCCCTTCAAATTGCTTTTGGTCATGCAATTTTACTACAGCAATAGGAACCCTAACTAAGACATCAACTTTTTTGATTTTTTTTTTTTGCAATTAGCAATTAGTGGGACTTCAGTCTTAGTAGAGGGCTATATATAGACTATCTGCTGACAATTCAGTCTTGCCATTCAGTGTGAAGAATGTGACACTTCTTAAAACACAAGGACTACAGGGTGCCAAATATAGGAGCATTATTTTGGCATGTGTGTATATGTGAAGAGAAAGGCAGGGGAGCTGTCACAAAATAATTTATAATATCTCTTATAAGACAAAACAAAAATAATTGAAAAACAAACTTGGAACACAGTGGTGACTCATAGCACCTTTTCTGATAGAATTCCAGAATCCCCATTCTCTTTGAGGAATGGGTACATGATTTCATTTCTGTTGTGGACACATGCTTTTAGGTAGGACAGTATTTTACCTTCCAATCACACAATGTCAAGCTAAAGCCATTGTTCTACAGAACTGAACCTTCTGCCACTTCAACAACCCCTGGTGCTGACTGTTGGCTCATTTTTCTCTGCACTTGATGGGCTGGTGACAAGATACACATAAGCAGAATTATCTATGACAATGGGCCACTGAACAGTGGACCTTGGAAAAGTTAAAGCAACAAGTGAATGATTGTCCTTACTGCAACCAGATCCAAGCCAGAGTTTCAATTATACACATGAACTTCACTGCTAGTTTGTAAGATTCCAGATATTCGGATTATTTTAAGAATATTTATTAGATTTGCTATTGACAGTATTGTACATTTATTGATATCTCTGAGCCACATGATTTTCAAGCTATTGATAGAGATTTTTACATTATGATTTAGACAGCTAAATCATAAAGTGTGTGTGTGTGTGTGTGTGTGTGTGTGTGTGTGTGTGTGTGTGTGTGTGTGTGGTAGCAGGTGGAGGGAATTCTGTTTTATGAACAGGTTGGTGGTTTCTTTAAATTTTATTATTTTATTCCTACTTGGTGTTGGAAAGCATGGTATTTGTTCAAAGCTATCTGCTTACTTTTAGAGTCATTTTATGAAAGGAAGTGCATGTGGACTTTAAACCTTTGCTTCTGTCTCCCTACCCACATCATGTAGAATACACCATTTACCCTTTTCTCCAGGCGCTATATATGTACTCATCTTTGCATTATTTATGATTTAAATGCCATATTTTTCATCCTCAGTTTATCGCTTGTTTTTATTCCTTTAAATATTATTAGTGGAGATTTCCAGTTTGGGCTACATGAATGACCCTGGGAATTTAGTCAAATATTGGGTCAATTCTATTCAATCCCATCTTATCTGATTTTTATTTCTCCTTGCTTGATAAGTATAGTAAATTTACTTCTCTTATTCAGCCTATTATCAAGAATACAGAGCCAGTGAGATGGCTCAGTGGGGAAAGGCACTTACCACTAAGCCTGGGGACCCGAATTTGATCCCTGAGACTCATAGAGTAGAAGGAGAGAATTGACTCCTGAAAATTGTTCTCTGACCTCCACACACTTCCATGCACAAATAAATAAATGTAATAAAATAGAATATAAAGTTTACTGTGATGTGACTTTGCTGTTGAAGAAGTGTAGACTTTACTGATGTACCAGCATGTCTGAGAAGCTTTTAATGCCTTTTGTAGCACTTTCACTAGATAATATTATATGCCAACCACTGGTTGTTATTTATTTACTCGCTTTTGTGTGAATGTGGTGTATATGTGTGTGCACATGTGGGCGTGTGTGGAAGTTAGAGGTGGATGAGGCCTGTACTCCTCTATCACTCACCACCTTAGTTTTTTAAGACGAGTCTCTCATTGAACTTGCTGCTTGCCATCTTGGCTAGACTGGCTGGTCAGGAAGCATCTGGAATCTCCTCTGTTCTACTCTGGAGTCACAATGAATGTACCATAAGAGTAGATTTTAGGTGGTTTCTGACAAGCCAAATTCAGTCCTTTATACACGAGAAACAAGCACTTTATGCTCTGATCTCTCTTCCTCACTGTGGATTAGTGTTTTATATGAATTATTTCATTTTATATTCATGGCATCCTCAGACAACATGGATTACTTTCCTTTAAGATTAAGGAGTTGAGTTCCAGAGAACTTTATTAACCAACGCTAAGCTTTATAGCGGGCAAGTGATACAACCCGGATGAAGACACTGGTATCCTGTATCTTAGATGCCCACCCTTATTTACTGTACCCACATAGCATAAAGGGGCGGACAGATGCATGTATAATTTTTCTTCCACAGAACACAGCTGTTTAAAATGTTTAGAGATGATGTAGCACAAATTAGTGCTTTTGAAATTCATAAAGTAGACAAAATGAATACACCAAACCATCCAAGGAATGATACATGATTGATTTTAGTTTAGTACTTGATGAAAACACAGTATTTGTGTATGAGATGAGGAATAGTAAAGAATGTTCAGGGAATTCCAAATGACTGTACAGAAATTAGGAGGAAACCAGAGTCAAAACATTATAAACTCTCACACCATGCATCTCTATATAACAACAATTTTATTGATAAAATAACAAGTTTTATCATTATTCTTAAGTTGTAAAATTATATAACATGAGAAACCTCTACAGATGAAAAGTCTGTTATGATTTCTATGATAAGACAGATTATGATAGCATCCTTGGGAAGAGGGTCCACTGGCTAAGAAAACTTGCTTTGTAAGCAGGAGGATCTGAGTTCAAATACCAAGCACTCACAGAAAAAGCCAGGTATAGTTGTATATACCTGTAACCTTAGCACTGGGAGGCAGAAACGGGCAGCCCCTATGAGCTTACTAGCCCAAGAGCTTCCGGTTCAGTTTGAGACATCTCTTAAGGCATAGGAAGAAAGCAGCAGAGGAGGACATGGACATCCTGCCTTGGCCTTTGCAAGTATGAATATGAGCACATGATCTATACACTCTTGTGTATGCCTCCTCCCTCTCCCACAGCCCCCACAAATTTTAGAATAGTATCCCTTTCTTTAAAAGAGGAGAAAGAAAATTATTCAAACCAGCACTTTTTACTGTTTTCATTTGAATCATTATTTGCTATTTTTAACGATTGTTCTGAAGTGCTAAATTTATTGGGAAACCTTTTACATCTTCATGCATATACATCAGAATGACTGCCTTCATAATTTTTGTTGTAAGTTAAGTTTCTCTGCCAGCTGACCAAGTTCATGATGGATGCAGTTAACCTTTTAGATTTGTGAACTGAAATAGAGAACCACATCCTCCCTGATACCATATAACTTCCATTTATTCTTGCTTATAAATCTACAGTCGCATAGCAAAAATCAAATCTAAATAGTAATTGTCAGCACAATGATTTTTGTTCAAGCAAAATGGCCTGTTCATTTAAAACATACATACTGAGGACACAAATGATTAGTGACCAAAGTAAAATCTATATGGAGCTTAAAACTGAAACTGTCTCCTTTTTAGACTGTGATTCAGGAAGCACTTGGTTTTGGTATTAGACGATGTTATGGTCACTTGCTTTGTGAACCTGTCCTGTGTGTGTCTGGCACAAATATTTTGGATGTCAAAAATTGATTGACATTTTTCTTACATATATTCTGGCGTCAAGGCTAAATCATCAACGAAAAAGGAGTATTTCAACCAGCAGGAGTATTTGTTTACAGTGTCTGCTGTCTTTTGGAAAGGTATTTGGTAATTAAAAGCACTTTAAAACCTAAGCAAGTTATATTTTAAAACATACCTCTAATTTATTATTTTTAACTCTTTAACAACATTATATTGATACTGAATGTTGAATCAATCTTTAGATTAAGAACCAAAATGTCAAACTCTACATGTTCTATTAACATCATGGTTTCTGATTAACTTTAGCTTAAAATCTGTAAGTAGTGCGAATCTATTATTAACAAAATTGGAATGTTCCTTGTATAAATTTTTCTTTATTTTTTAAAGGAATTTGAAGATATTCAAGAATGCTGGTTTTTGAGAAATGAACGAATTCTCATGTAAGAAAAGTACATCATTTTGTACGAATATGTTATTAGACGTTGTCTTTTAGGTATGCCTTGGTTATCAAAGCATAATTGCTATATTATTTCATGGAAAATAAAGATCCCAGATGAGCAATTGAGAACATGGACCTTATTCTGTTTCTAATGTTAGATAGACCAACTTTGCATAACTCTTCTGTTTGGGAGTCTAGTTTGTCATTTATGAAATGAGGTGCTTTGTTTTGTTTTGCCCCTTTGGGATGTTTTAAAAAAGCATTCATCCCTAGGAGTGAGATAACTGGGTCATATAGTAGAATTGCTTTTAGCTTTTGGAAGGTTCTACACACTGATTGTCAGAATGGCTGAACCCATTTGAATCCCAACAGCTACTGAAGGTTCCCTGATTCTTGTATCTTCTCTAGCATTTGTTGAAGTTTGCTTTGCTGATCTTTGCCATTCTCATTGGAGTAATATAAAATCTCAAGGTTGCTTTGATTTGCATTTCCCCAATTACTATGGATAATGAACATGTTTGGAGATATTCCTTAGCTATTTAAATTTCCTCTTTTGAGAACTCTATGTTCAGGTACTAGGCCAATTTCTTGAATAGGTCATTTGCATTTTAGACTCTTTTTTGAGTTCTTCATACATTCTAGATACGAATCTTGTGTCAGATATATAGATGGCAAGAATCTATTAGTTTTGATGAGATTCATCTTCATTCAACTGATTATTTTTTGGCTATGCAGAGATTTTTAGTTTTATGAGGCCCCACTTAGCATTTTCTGAGCAAATGGAGTCCTATCCAGAAAAAATCTTTCCCACACTTATGTCATGTGGGTCACTGCCTATGTTTTCTTCTAGCATTTTCAGTGTTCACATTTAGGTGTTTGATCTACCCAGAGCCAGTTTATGTCCAAGGCAATAAATAGATATAGGTCTAATTTCATTCTTCTGCACATAGACTCCAGCTTTCCCAGCACCATTTATTGAAGATGTTGTCTTTTCGCCAGAGTGTACTTTTGGCATTTTATCAAATATTATTTATCTGTAGTTACATATACTTATGTTTGAGTCTTAAATTTTGTTACATTGTTCTACATGTCTGTTTTATGCCAGTACTATATTGCTGTGGGATGTTCTGTATGGCAAATGTGTTGCTGATTAGTCATTAAATAAAACACTGATTGGCCATTGGCTAGGCAGGAAGTGTAGGCGGGACAAGGAGGAGAATAAAGCTGGGAAGTGGAAGGCTGAGTCAGAGAGACGCTGCCAGCCGCCACGATGAGAAGCAGAATGTGAAGATACCGGTGAGCCACGAGCCATGTGGCAAGGTATAGATTAATGGAAATGGATTAATTTAAGCTGTAAGAACAGTTAGCAAGAAGCCTGCCACGACCATACAGTTTGTAACCAATATAAGTCTCTGTGTTTACTTGGTCGGGTCTGAGCGTCTGTGGGACTGGCAGGTGAGAGAGATTTGTCCTGACTGTGGGCCAGGCAGGAAAACTCTAACTACAAATGGTGCCCAACGTGGTGGCAAGAGTTTCCACCTAAAACCTGAGAAAAGATTCTAAAACGGAGCTAAAAACAGTTCCTAATTGTCTCTCTCAAATGAGCGGCAGCTGCTGGTTTGAGCTACTGGTGGGTTCCTAGCGTGCGTGCTCGACCTGCCTATGGCGGGAATGAGGCCTTTGCAAGTGGCACTTTGAGCTGCATGGTGGATTTAGCCTTTGCTGGTGCAGAGCAAAAGGGGAGGTTTCTGGGCTACACGCTGCTTGGCTAAAAGCATAGACCCCCGATAGCTCCCAGAGCTGGCGGTAAACCATGGCCATGTTGGGAAGCTGAGGTGGGTGGATCCAGCAGCCACAGCTGCTGCAGTTTAAGGCAATAGATTCACAATAAGACAGATTCAGATGTAATAGTTTACAATGTGTGTAAAAGATACGTAGGCTTGAAAGAGACAAAAAAGGTGATATATAAAGTTATATAAACAAATACATAGTTTTAAAAATAAAGTCTTTAAAGAGACAGTAATATTAATATAAAAAATAAGCCACGTAAAGATGAGTATTACACAGAGAATCTGGATTGTGTTGTCTTTGGGACTTTTAACTGCAGAAAAACATTTGATTGTAAAAGCTGTTGAGTTATGTCAAAATGTATACTTTAAAGGTACCTTGACTTCAAAATTTGGATATAAGGATATGTTGCTTTGGAAAAGAGTCTCTTTTGTTTCCACAGAAAGCCAGAGGCTATGGATTTGTTCAAGATTAAGATACATCAGGTTTGACCAGCCAAGACCCCCTGAAAGGTCTCTGATGACACCATGGCCCAGATGATCCAACATCCAGAATGGTTTCAAGGCAACTGACTCAGACGATACAGCCTCATGGACTATTCCATAATCCTAAAATTTTCTTTGTTTCCCCATAAGATACAGCGTCCCCCTCCAGCAGGAAGTAGTAAGAGAAGCTACGCCCAAATTCCCAAATTATATGTAATTTTACTTTGTTAAGGTTAAAACCTTCCTTTTTGAAAAAAAAAAGGGCCGGGCGGTGGTGGCGCACGCCTTTAATCCCAGCACTCGGGAGGCAGAGCCAGGCGGATCTCTGTGAGTTCGAGGCCAGCCTGGGCTACCAAGTGAGTCCCAGGAAAGGCGCAAAGCTGCACAGAGAAACCCTGTCTCGAAAAACAAAAACAAACAAACAAAAAAAAAAAAAAGAAAAAAAAAGGGGGAAGTGCTGTGGAATGTTCTGTATGGCAAATGTGTTGCTGATTAGTCATTAAATAAAACACTGATTGGCCATTGGCTAGGCAGGAAGTGTAGGCGGGACAAGGAGGAGAATAAAGCTGGGAAGTGGAAGGCTGAGTCAGAGAGACGCTGCCAGCCGCCACGATGAGAAGCAGAATGTGAAGATACCGGTGAGCCACGAGCCATGTGGCAAGGTATAGATTAATGGAAATGGATTAATTTAAGCTGTAAGAACAGTTAGCAAGAAGCCTGCCACGGCCATACAGTTTGTAAGCAATATAAGTCTCTGTGTTTACTTGGTCGGGTCTGAGCATCTGTGGGACTGGCAGGTGAGAGAGATTTGTCCTGACTGTGGGCCAGGCAGGAAAACTCTAACTATACTATATTGTTTTTATTATTATAGCATATGCTCAAGGACTCTACATCCTACCCCACAGACACTTGCTTAGCTTTGCTCATTGCCACTCTATTCACAATAGCCAGGAAGGAAATAAAGTAAATATCCTTCAACTAATGAATGGACAATGAGAATGTGGTACATGTATACTATGGAATACTATTTATCTGTAAAGATAAATGAAATAATGAATATTACACTACTCATCTGTAAAGATAAATGAAATAATGACTATTACAAGTAAATGTATAGACACAGAGAAGATTATACTGAGCAAGGTAATCCCACCTAGAAAGACAAAGGCTACATGTTCTCTCTTATCTGAAGTTCCCAGCTTCAAATCTTCAGATGTCAGTATATAATCTTGTGGAGAGCTGAAGAAGCACTCAGTGAATATGAGTGAGCAAATGAATTCTCCAGTGTTTGTTATTGTTGATATGGGCACAGCCATGTCAAGGACCAATGTCCCAGACCTATGAGAATGAAGCTCAGAGTAAAGACAAATTCTTTCTCTGCTCCAAGTAAAAATATTGGTTCTGTGTGCAAATATGAGTGTTTGTGAATGATTTATCTGTGTGCAAAATTTAGCAACAGCAGCTTCCTCCTCCTACTTTTTTATAGCCTGAGACTGCTGACCTATAGAGACCTCCTACAAAGACAAGCTTACTCCTCCACTAGGCTGTACATAACAAGCATGCTGAGGTTCCAGGTTGTATGGAAGTTGGCGTCATTCTATCCCACATGACCATAGATTTTTCTGTATGTCTTCGTATCTGTCCTTTCCTCTTCCTCCTAGTCAAGTTTATAGGACCATTCAGAATAGACACAACAGAACCTGGAGAAACTCCAGAAAACAAGAAAGTAGAAAGGGCCCATGGGATGATGGTGAGGAGATAGACATAGAAAGAGGAATAACAGGGTACAAGTGATGGAGAGCATAAAGGGAAAACAAGAGGGGGCATTAATTAGGAAGGAGAGAGAAATATAATAAAAGAAGAGAGGAGAGTAAAGTAACAGTAAGGCTGTCTGAAAAAGCCAGGAGGAAGCATATTATCTATCTACATAAAATTTGTGTAAACAAAATTTCCCATCTGGGGTGACAATATTCCTGACAAGAGACATAGATTATCTAACAAAATTCCAACACCAGGCATGAGGATCCCCCTTTTGAATTGTTAGTAAGAGATAACCAAGAAACTTTCCAAATATTATAACCTATTGTTACGGCTCTTGGTTGTCTCCTAGAAATGGAAGGTAAGTCCCTACTGCTGAAGACACAGTGCACTTCAGATACAGGACCTGGAGGATATGAGAAAGATCTGACCTGAGAGCTTCCTTCCTCAGGACTAGCTTTCATGGTACTAAAAGGTACTATGCAAGCTTCCAAGGGAGAAAAATGACCGATAGTCCTTCCCAGGCGTGATGTCTATGAGCCACATGATCAGCATGGAAAGATATCCCTAAGAGTGCAGTAATGGCACACATAACTCTATAATAGGACTTAAGGTCTGCTCAACAAGATGGAAATCATGCCTAGTACTGGAAAACTAGTCAGCTACCCAGGGTTGATAAAGTCATAGAGTTTGGAGTAATGGCAACTTTGCTAAACCAGCATAATTTCTAACTACATTCTAAATATTTATATTTATATACACAGACAATAATAGCTATCACTCTTCATCAGAGAACTAGCTCCTTGTAACAAATAGAGACTCTTACCTATATGGACAACCAATTGAAATTCAATGAGCAAGTGATAATGTGGTGCCCAGCTCCATGATGCATCTACAACACAGCTCCTGTATCTAAGGCTCGGGGATCATAGAAGAAGAGGCAGAAAGATTGTAAGAACCATAGGAACAAAAATATGGTTGTGAGATTGCATAGTCTCCTAGAAATGCCAAAAGCTACACCCATGAAGTCTTATCCACATGACTACCAAAATACCTGAACGATGATGACGTTATTGGACATGGTACATAAAATAGGGAAATCTTATGGAGCCTCAACCCCAGACAAAGAACTACAGGTAACTAAGGAATGATGACGGTGGGAATAATAGTCTTCCACATATAAGAGTTCCACAGTTGGTTATCCAGTACCAAGTGGTCAGTCCTAAAATTAATACACACAAGTAATATTACAAGGACTCAGTATGCTGTATTTATATAAATATGAATACATGTGTAATATTAAGTAATATACATTTTCTTATATATTATATGTTATTTAAGATACATAATATTATGTGTGCTATTGTAGCATATATTATATAATATGATGCTATTACATATAACATGGCATGTGTTATATCATTATATAATATGTATAGGGATATATATATATAAGTATATATATTTTAATTTATGTATTTTTCAAAACAGGGTTTCTCTGTGTACCTTTGGAGTCTGTCCTGGAACTTGTACTGTAGATTAGGCTGGCTTCGAACTCACAGAGATCACCTGCCTCTGCCTCCTGAGTGCTGGAATTAAAGACGTGCACTGCCACCACCTGGCAGAATATATATATATATATATATAAATAAATATATATTCCTATTTGAAGGTATTGGTAACATTTAAGGGGTACATGTACAGAACAAATATATATTATATAAAAATGTATGCATACATTCCTAAATATATAAATATATAAAAGTGTGTGTTTATATGTGTGAAAGTTATTGAAATAGTGGCAATGAATTTGAAAGAAAGCTGCACCCATGAAGTCTTATCCACATGACTACCAAAATACCTGAACGATGATGACGTTATTGGACATGGTACATAAAATAGGGAAATCTTGTGTATAGGCTGCATTGGAGAAAGGGAAGGGAAGGTGTAAAAGATGTAATTATATTATAATTTCAAAAAATAGTACAATAAAATAAAAATGAATGACTCCTAATGTACCTTTTGTGAGAGACAGTCATACAAGGTTCACTTTGAAAACTGGATGTTAGCTTTCTAGATGTCACATAGTTAGGGAATGCTGGAGTTAGAATATGAGAAACCTGATTCTTCAGCTTGTTTTGTTTCAGATAACCTCTAGTAGTACAGGCCTAAGTATGTATTAATAAATCTGATTTGACCACTCTAGTAAGTGATCCTGTATACCTGTATCATTTACATATTACCAATATTTTACAACAGAATTATTATAGAGTTATGTCATTATTCCCATGATTTGTAAGTCACCCCAAAATCATCAGAAAGGCACCATATATGAAATTCTAAGGCTCTGTCTGGTGAAACCAATTATGTTGAAGCTGTGGTAACTAAACCGATCTGATGAGGTGGTGAGACCCAAAGTTGAAATTTGTTCTCTGGCCCTGAAATGTATAAATATAAAATAGATCTCTTTTACCCCACCAAACACAATCTGAGCAAACAAATATTAGTGTTTACGCAGCATTTAATTGGACCCAAGAGTGACCACACGCTCTTCCCCTGGCACTTAAATCTAAAGCCTCTGACCATGGAGATCTTGATCTTGTTTGTAATTCCAATGTTAGTCATTTCAACCATGCTCTTAATTTTTCAGTTGGTTTACTTAGAAGTCACTTCTCCTAATTCCTTTCACAATAATAATCTACATTATGATGCATGCATTTGGTCGTTAAGAAATTTTGTCTGCTTTTCTCACCAATAGGTTTCCACTGTCTAAACAGTGTCTGTCACATAGTATCTATATTTATTTACTGTATTTGTTCAGTAAACATGTAGAAAAGTGTCTCCAAATTATTTCTTGCTAAATATTAAAATAGTAAAAACAAATCACAGAGCCTTTTATGAGCTAAATGTTAGAGATGCCTGTGTGAATAAGAATAATTTAATTTAAGGCATTTTCCTTCTAAGATGTATTTTTTTCCTCCATAAAAGTTAATGCCCAATATTTGAGGCTTGAGCAGTTTTTGCAGTTTCAAAATGTTGCTTGGAAAATAGAGTTTTAAAATAATGAGAACAGCATTTGCCCCAGGTGGTTAAAATGTGCACCCATCCCCCCAAAAGTTTATTTCTTCATCCTTCATTATTTATGTTCCTCTCCCATTGTTTCTTGATTTTCAGGTGAGATGACTGTACAAATTAAACTTTTTCGTGACTTTTCCAACTTCTCCGACTTTCTGGCTATTCTCTTCTCCCTCTTCCTTCATCCCAATCCTCACGTGTGCTTCCTTTTTTTCTGATAGTATGCTTTCCCCTCCATACAATCAAAATGCATTTGACGTGAATGATGAAAAATATAACTAAGGGGGTGAGGGAGGGTCAGACCACTGGGGACCTGAACCAAGGGCACCATCTTCCCGTTGCAGTCAGTGTTTGTGGATCTACACAGGTGAAACATTGACCTAGAAGTACAGTGTGTATGGAACCAACTACTACAGCTTTAAACTGCAGAGGTTTATCAAAAAAAAAAAAAAAAAAAAGAGCAGAAACAAAGGCAAGCAGATGGCTAAAGATGAAGGTCACATCAGATTGAGAAGTTTGTCAAAATGTGATGACATAGGTAATCTGTAAACTGTTATTGCGCCTAGCTGGAGGTGCTGAAAAACATTTTGAAATTACAAAACACACTGGAGTCGCCGGCACAGAGGCAGGAGCGATAGCCTGGAGTGCTTCTGGCCTATGGATGAATGCCAGATGTGGAAAGCGACATATCTGGAATTAATGATATTAAACATGCTTTTCTTTTATGCTCAATAATAACTCTATTATGATTGATACAAACCGCAGACACTTTATCTAGTACAAATGGAATCGTCTGTCATTGACTATATTAAATCATCAATTTCTGCATGATGAGGATCGTTTAGGGTAACTAATCATCCGTCTCGTTCTGAAGTCTTTAAGGCTGATCAGATAACGTTTTGAATACTGCCTGAGCAACCATGACAATCTAACCCTTCCGTATAAGGATTGAGAGGGGCCCATTATGCCGTCAAAGCCTGTGGAAATATCACAGCTCTTTCTCTACATAATACCCCACTGTAAATAAATCACTCTCCACCGCAAACTTTATTGATCACAAGCACTTCCATGCTTGTGTCTAGTGAAGTCTCTACAGAATGAAATGTTGCTTTATATTTTGTCTTGTCAAAATATTAAACGGCTCTGTCAAGCGGAGTCTGGCTAGCCGTGATGGCGTAATTCTGCTGCTCCCTTCTCATCCCCTCCTTCTATCTCAGCCGCCAGGCTTACAAAGCAGACCGCCCCTGCCCCCAACCCCAACACCATGCTTTTTTTTTTTTTTTTATAAACTTTCCAATTATAGTCTCATAAGATTATGAAGCCTTAAGATAAAGTGTCCTAATTTAGAGTAGTGGAGTTCTGTGTTACTCTAGGAGGAAAACTGTTAGATAAAAACAGTGTTTCTCACCAGGAAAAAGATAACCTGGCTTATTTATATACACAACTTTAATGGGAAGTGGGGATAAGGCTGACAAAACATCGTTTATTTTTGCCTTGCAAAAGAGAAGGATGGGCAGTATATAAATTATTTGCACTCAAGTGCTTATTGCTCAGCCTTATATGATGATTTGTAATGATCTAGACCAGCTTGCAGGTGCCAAGTGGAAGATAGAACCAAATCCACCATGAATACAACACATGTTTTCCAAATGGCACGGACTGGGTTTCTAGCCACTAAATGGTACCAGGTACTGTAATCTGTTTGTAGCAACACTGAGGAACAACAAACAGATTAAATGTGTAATTTACTGCCTGCTAACATTGAATTTCCTGGCCAGCATATGGTTTTAATGCAATTTTAAAGTAGTTTCCCCCTTTGAATATAAAGGAGTAGGATTTTGCTTTCAGGAGGGCAAAGAAAGAGACTGAAGTCACTTAAGGGAGAGTAAAAGATTTAGTGTACTGAGCCATTAGGGCTGTGGAGGACACTGGGTTTGATCTTTATTCTCTTCTGGAAGATCATTAACTCTTTTAGACATTTAGCAAATAACCTCTTCCAAGGCTCGGATGAGTTGATACACTTCCCTGAGAGAGCATTTTGTGTCTCTCTTCACTGCTTCTGTTAGATATTTATTGGAGCTTCTGTTTGGTGATTTTTAAAAAGAAGTTAAACTGTAAGCTTAATTGATAATTCCACAGCGAATTTATTTTCAAGGCATAAAAACCTGGACGCTACAAACACTGGACATGCACGTCTAGCCATGGACTTCTGTGTACAACTTTCTTCTTGGCTAGAAGATATCCTACTTGGGAGAAGGGATCATATTTTAGTCTAGGGACAGTGCTAAATCTACACACATCTATCAAAGAAGAAAGTAAACAACCTTTTTTTTTTTGGAGTAATAAATTTGAACCATCAGGAACCTCAGTTTAACTCACCTTCTAATTCATCTCTATCTTCCCACCAGCAGTGTGTGTGTGTGTGTGTGTGTGTGTGTGTGTGTGTGTGTATGTGCGCCTGTGTTTAAAGTATGTGGCTGAGCAGAAAACAACAAAGATGGAGGTATCAATCTTCAAACATTCTTAGTTTCTGTTCCTTTGTTTTGTTTTGAAACAAAGAGGAACTTAATAAATCCCACTGGACAGTTTCTTAAGTAGCTCTGACCATTTTCTTGTGAGTAAAATACGGTGTTTCCGGGAATAAAACTAAATGTGCATTTCCAGACATCTTGGTGAAGACACTCATTTAAAGATGACACCATACTTTCCTCATCAGCAAACACTGACTGACTCTTTCCACATGTTAGGCACTCCTGGCCTCCCCAGCAGCAGCACTGACCCAGCGTGGCTCGGGGTTACTGAGTGAGATACTCTTGTCAACAGGTTAGTAAGAGGGAAGAGAGGATGGGAGGCACCCACATCCCTGTTAGCCTTCGTTTTCTGTTTGCCGGGAAGATGTGTTTTCGCTGTTTTTCATGCAGTGCTTTTGCAGACATCTGTGGCTGGTGCCTGTTACTTTTCTTATAGCAGCCCTTCTATGTTGTTGGTTGTTTTTGTTTTTATCTGTCACTGATCTAAACCAGATGGAACTTGCCTTATTTCACATTCACCTGTCCAAAGGTGGGGACTAGAAAGAGGCATTGCCTATTCATTTTACATAGCAACCATAGATTCCACCTTTTCTCCCTCCTCCCATCCCCCAGGCTCACCCCTCCCCCCCCCCCCAAACCCCGCTATTCCCACCTCCTCCAAGGCAAGGTCTCCCATGAGGAGTCAGCAAAGCCTGGTACATTCAGTTAAGGCAGATCCAAACCCCTCCTCCCTGCACCAAGGCTGCACAAGGTGTCCCACCATAGGCACTGGGCTCTAAAAAGTTCGCTCATGCACCAGGGACAGATCCCGATTCCACTGCCTGGGGGCCTCCCAAACACTTCAAGATAAACAACTGTCTCACCTATCCAGAAGGCCTAGTCCAGTCCCATGGGGGCTCCACAGCTATTGGTCCACAGTTCATGAGTTCCCACTAGCTTGGCTGGCCATCTCTGTATGTTTTCCCATCATGATCTCGATGTCCCTTGCTCATAGAATCCCTCCTCTCTCTCATCGATTGGACTCCTGGAGCTTGGCCTGACGCCCAGCCATGGATCTCTGCATCTGCTTCCATCAGTCACTGGATGAAGGCTCTATGATGACAGTTAGGATATTCACTAATCTGGTTACCAGAGCAGGCCAGTTCAGTCACCCTCTCAGCAATTGCTAATAGTCTAAGGTGGGGTCATACTTGTGGATTCCTGGGAACTTCCCTAGCACCCTGTTTCTTTCTGTTCCCATGATGTCTTCATTTATCATGGTATCTCTTTCCTTACTCTCCCACTCTGTCCCTGCAAAAAATAAATAAATAAATAAAGAATATTTAACGAAGCAAAGACAAAAAAAAAAGAAAGAAAAAGAAAAAGAAAAAAGGCATTGCCTTTAAGGGCATCGAATCCTTCTGCATCTGATTTCTCAGTAAGAGATGGATGTTCTTCCCATGGTCCTACTACTTCGTATTCCTAACCATGTCTTACTGTCTTTTTCTTTGTCCCCTTGCTGTGGAGATACAATGGGAAAGTGAAATATTGAAGGTACAAAAGCCTTAGCCAATCCAATCTGATTCCAGACTGAAACAGTAGGGTTTTTTTTCCCCTGCTGATTTGTTAAGCCCCTATGATTGGAGATGTTTTAAAGGGACAACTTTAATGAAGAGATAACCCATAAAGGAAGTCAAATGCAGAAGAAAAAAGTTCTGAGAAGTGGCAAAATGAAGGAAGAGTAAGATGGTGTGGGCATCAAGAACCGGGATGGTGTTAGTGAATCTCCATATGTCTCCGAGTTTGTCCATTAGAATAGCTAACTACAAGGGGTTACTCTTGCTGAAGCTATTTTGAGTTAGATTTATTATTTTAAAGAACAATAGAGTTAAATAAATTCATACTTACCTCATTGAAGGCTCAGTAGAAAGAAAAAAATATTATCAGCTGTTAGTGCCATTCTATGCTACTGGTTCTAAGAAGAAACTGTAAATTATTCTTCTAAGTAAGGTTGCTATTTAATACTTACCTTGGGTGTTGCATCTGAGACCATTCTACAGTTAGTCTAAATGGTAGTTGTACAGTGGAATATTCATCAGAATATTTTTTAAAAATTCATCATCTAAATATTTGCTTTTTTTCTAGATAGTAAACCAGTTTCTACTTAAAGTTATAAGGTTTCTGAAGAAGACACCTAGGGAAGCTGTGTAAATCCTCCTTGATATATGAATGTGTCACTTAATATCCTGTGAGGTAACTCTTTTAAAGCACCCAGAAACCAGCTAATGCAGTGCACCTGAAAGTGTTAATGCGCTTTTCTCAAGTACATAGCTTACTCCTGGGGAGTAGCTTACACCGTGGGAGAATCTAGGTCAATGTGCATGACTGAAAATAGCTTAACAGTGAATCCAATATGAATTGAAAAAATAATGAGATGAGATGCTAGCGATGAGATACCCCAACCAGACTGATATTGGGTCTGAAAATCAAGCAACCTAGGTCTGGAAATGTGTGCTGGTTGGCAGAATTTTCTCTCCTAGACTTACTGAGCTGTTTTAAAGGAGGAGTGAATACTTAGTTCCAAGTTGAGCCAAAGAGGCTGCCAAGAAGACAGAGAACCTTGCTCTGTATGCAAGGATGATTATTGTTCAGAGGAGAAACATAAATTCCTAGCTAACTGACAGTATTACATCACTAGGAAATTTTAGTGTTCATTCAGGATTTTATTATTATCCCTGGAATCGATTGCATTCACTAAGATTAAGAAATTAAGCGGAAAAAGAAAAATTCTAAACTCTTACCATCCTAAAATTTTGTAAACACAGGGATCATGTAGACATCTGAATAAATTATTACTATTTTGGGAAAAATAGCTTAAGATTGCTTTGATGATCAATTTGAAACAAAGTTTTAAAGTATTTTTAAATTAAATATATTTTAATTATTTTTGAAAATTTCATACATACATACAATGTGTTTTAATCATCTTCGTCCACTATATTTCTCTCTAGAACCTTCCAGATCTACTTTGTTACCTTTAAAACTTGTTTTTGTCCTTTGAGTCCAATCTGTGTTGGGCATACATTCAGGGTTGTGGGCACATCTGCTGGAACATGATAGACCTAGGAGTCTGACTTTTCCCCCAAAGATATTCACTACCAACAGCTCCTCAGCTAGGTTCATGACCCCCTTCCCACTTCTTGCTAGAATGTCAACAGGCTTCATCTTATATAGATCTTGTGCAGGCAAGCACAGCTGCTGTGACTTCATGACCACAGTGGTCTTGTCATGTACAAACCTGTTTTACTCGTTTTTCCAAGCTACTTCTAGCTGATAGAGTTTTTACTGCCTCCTCCCTTACAATGATCCCTGATACTTGGTGGGGAGGGGGGCAGAGATTGTGATGTGCAAGTTGCACTTACGGCTGAGTACTCCACCAATTTATGCTCTGCACTTCGACTGTTTGTGAGTTTCTTCATTAACTCCCATTTACCATATAAATAAACTTCTCTGATTGTGTCTGAGAGATGCACTAATCCATGGTATAATTATATAAATTCAGACTGTTTGATACTATGTCTATTTAGCAAAATAATAGTAGTAAGTTCGCCCTTGGGACATATAAACTCCCCAACCCCAGTTTCTTGTTGAGATTTAGAGTGCCAGGCTTGTTTTTCCTTCTGCGGAACTGGCCTTAAATCAAATCTGAAGAAAGCAATTGATTACCCCCACACTGATCATTTTTGTAGCTTTCAGTGTTCACAACGAGTAAGGCTGTTGAACAGTACCCTCTGGTACCATGAAAGTCAGCCAGCAGGAAGGAGGCTTCTTGGTCAGGACCAATTGACTTCTCCATGTCCTGCAGCCAAAATGTGTGGTGTCTTCAGCAATAGGGTCTCACCCTTAAGTTCTGGTAGGCAACCAAGGGCAAGGGCAATAACCTGCATTGTTTCAAGTGGGAGTGTTTCTTTGGGATACCCTTGACCAACAGCTCAAAGGAAGTATCGCCATCCAGCAGTAGGCTTTTTATTTGGCAACTTATAATTTCTGACATGAGCACAATTTGTGTGGAGGGTAAGTACAAACAAACTGTTATGTGAAAAATATATTAATCTGAAAATATTCAGGAAGCTTAATAGTAGGTAGTCAATTTTAAAATTAACAAATTTAAATGATTGGTATTTTACTAGTTTTATGATAAGGAAATAATTTACTGTTAAGTTCAATATTTATAAAGTAAGTTTATTTTCTTAATTAGGATATGATTAAGCATTTTGCAAAAATATCAATAATAAATGCCATACATCAATATCTAAGCTAGGCAGCATCTTTTAAAGAAAAAAATGTCTATATCATAATCTTAAAAATGTGTCTTACATTGGCAGTTCATTTGCTAGCCATTATGTTACGTCAGAAAACATATACCATGTTTTATGAGGTTATGTGGTTCTAGATGTTACATGCTAAAACAAAGATGTTTAAGATGTGTTTGCTTTAGTCTTGAAGATTTCAAGTTAACTGCTCCTTTGGTTATAACTGGTGGAGAGTGTGGCAAAAAGTCAGAAATATATGCATATAACTATAATCTAAGGTAGCTAAAATAAGTGATAGAGACTTGATAAATTGTGCTTGGGGAGACAAAAAGAAGCATAATTTTGATTAGCAGTCCTAACAGGAAGATTTTCAAAGGTAATGTTGACATTGATATATAATTATTGGAGACATGAAGTAGGAATGCTTAGTTGAACACATATAGTCAACAACATGAGAGCATGAAAGTATGATTTCTGATGGGGAGCACTGAAATAATCTGTTATATTTGAAATTTAAATAACCAAGAAAGATTAAACTGAATAATTACAAAAGCTGGTCTGAGCTCAGATTTTGAGGTATCTTAAACATGATATATTAACATTTTTCTGTTAAGATACTCACTTAAACTTGTTAATTTTAAAACTGACTACCTACTATTAAGCTTCTTGAATACTTTCATATTAATATATTTTTCACATAAGGGTTTGTTTGAACTTACCCTACACACAGATAGTAGTGATGGGGAATTGGGAGAAAATACCATGATATAGTAACAGTTTGGGGAAGGTAACACTGGTAATGCAATAACAGTAGCTAGCACAGTGCTTCTCAACCTTTGGGTCATGACCCCCTTGATGGTCAATTATTAGATATCCTGCATATCAGATATTTATATTATAATTCATAGCAGTATCAAAATTATAGTTATGAAGCAGTAATGAAATAATTTTATGATTGAGTGTCACCACAACATGAGGAACTGCATTAAAGGGTCGCACCATTAGGAAGGTTGAGAACCACTGAGTTGTTAGGTATTCAGTGTTTACTATGTGATGACACTCACATCAGTGCAATACATATTAATTCACATCACTCTCATCATTGTCATATATATTATATATATGTATACATTACTATTCTCTTTTTGCATTGATGTACAGAAAGCACAGATAACTTCACCATTATATAGTTAAGTATGGCTGAATTACGGTTTTTGCCTAGGCATGAAGAATTTAGAATCTCTGCTAACTGCTGTGCTGTCTCTTGGTGTATGACATCTCTCTCATGTAGAGAAGGTGGCATTAGGAAAAGTGTGAACTGGAGACACAGAGGCAAAAAAATTGTGAACTAAAGAACACCCTGAGAACACATATTAACATAATTTATATTAGAAGTACAATATTGGAAATATAAATGAACACTGAAAGATCCAAGAGAATAAAAATGAAAACCTAAATAGTAAGTTGGAGGTAAAAATGGAGAAATAAAGTAGAGAAGTACAGCAAGGAAGGATCAATTAATGTGGGCAGTTAACTGACACCCATAATGAAGGAAAGAAAGGAGCTGAAATAACATTAAAAAAAACCCTAGGTGGGGCAAACACACCTGTAATTCTACCAGTTCTGGAGGTAGAAGAAGAAGGATTCAAAATCCAAGTAATGAATCCAAGTAATATGACAATCAAAGTTGATTATAACAAGTTGTTATACTCAACTTAACATCCAAAAATATCACTTTAAAATGTCACTTTCCAGCTCTACCTCATGAAGTTTCATGGTCATTTCATAATACAAAATGGATTTAGTTCTTCTCTAAGAGTTTCCAAAGACTTAACAGTCTCAAAAGTCTAGAATCTTATCTGAGACTCAGGCAACCTCTTATCTGTAAGTTCCTGTAGCATTGAAGATATACAAAATTTTAAAAACTTTTACACTTACAATACACACTGGGACAATGTATTCCTATTCCACAAGAGAGGAATAGGAACATGATAAAGAAATATGAGTGTAAGACAGAAATCCACTGGGAAAACACCACATATTTCAGCTCCATGTATAGCATCTGAGGCTCTTGGTGGCAGTGTTCAGGTTCCAATAGCCTTGGTTAGCTTGGCCCCTCCAGTTCTTTTGCCTGTGGCAAACTTAGCTCTCTGCTTTGTTCTTACATATTTGGTGACAGAAGTTCAAAATATTGATTAGGATATAACAGGCCCTTGCTATTAGCAATAACATTACTTGTGTACATGTCTGCATTGCTATGAGAATATAGAAAGAAAAGAATCGATTCAAAATAGGTAAATAACTTAACAATATTGACACTGAGCTAAGGTAGAAGAATATGTATTCCAAAAACATAGTAATTTATAGAACTCATAAATGTCATTATTTATTGTGCTCTTTAGAAATAGAGCTAAAAGATTGGGTGTGGTTAAAGTAGTATATTCTGTGACCCTTAAGAGTTTTCCAACTATAACTGAATCCATGAAGCTAGAGAACAATAGAACAATCATTAGGTATAAATGCACAAATAAAAACCTTGATTCTGGGTACTAATAAAGGCCACACTCAGCCACAGGACATTGCAGGCAGCTTAAACATGATCAAGTTGTAAATTCTGGACCCTGAAGAAGAGCTGCTTGATTGGATTCCTAAAATGACACTTTTCTGTATCTTTCTCTAGATCTGTTGGGGAAATATTATCTTCAGTGTGTAGTTCATATTGTAGATAAGGTGAGCTCCAAATGAGAGAATAAGGTATTGTGTATGCTCTATTACTAAGATCAGGGTCAGTAGCTGCAAAGTTGAGGAAGGAATACTAAGGGCAGATGATACCACGTGTGACTTGTTTGTTGTATTCAAATATAAGACCTTGAAACACTAGTGCACAGACAATGAAGTATGAGGGATATTTATCAATGTCTGTCTCTATCTCTATCAATATCGATATAAACACTGCCTAGTTTCTTGTCTATCTATATGAAATCACTGTATTGGTTACTTTGTAATTGCCACTGTACAAAATTACCTGTCAGAAGCAACGAGGGAGGGGTCCTTGACTCACACTTCCATGGCAGTGAAGGTGTGGCAGGATTTAATGTGTGGCTTGCTACATTATAGCAGATCAAGAAACAAAGCTCTCTGCTGAATGTATGGCTGGGCCACAAGCTTCAGGGCCCACCACCTACATCAGCCAGTTAGGCCCCTGACATTCTACAACATTTCTAAAAATGCCACAAGCTGAGGGCCAAGTTGGGAGAGGTTTCATACTTAAACCATACTGCCTAAAATGAAAGAACCAACCAAATCACAATAACAAGATAAGCAAAGTGAACAAGTCTGTAAGTATGTTGATAATGCCTTTTGACAACTGCAGATATATTATAGTTTCTGCACTAGAAAGTGATTTCTATTTTCAAGTAGAGAAATCATGCTTGCAGAACTTGTTGATTGGATTGAGGCAGACACCCCATTCAGAGTCTAAGGCTGGTGTTTTGTGTCCATAGGACAAGAAAAATCTGATATAATACTGTTAATGGGAGTATTTTTGCTGGCTAAGAATTATGAAGTAGAAGCTTCAAACCAATAGAAATGTTTGATTAGCATTAAAAAATTAATCAAAAACTCTGAAGTCTCCCCCTTCTCCAAATAAAATCGTGACAGTGAGAAAGAGTAGGGAAAGAGAGAGAGAGAGAGAGAGAGAGAGAGAGAGAGAGAGAGAGAGAGAGAGAGAGAGAGAGAGAGAGATGAATCTCGGTTTTATATTTCCAGACACTTTCAGAGGGAAGATGTTTCTAGAAATTCTTGCCTTGTGTAAGATTCCACAGTGAGATGTGTTGTGAGCTTCAGTGAGAGTGGATTTTCTGGACACGAGGGGAATTCAGGTGAGCCGGAAGATTTGGTTCTGAATGAAGAGGAGAGCTAACTTGCAGGAGTAAATTGCCAGGTCTGAAGACTGCCTCTTCCTTGCAGAAATTCCTCTTCTGCTGACCCTTTGTTCTAGTGCTCAGACCTTCCTGATTTTAAAGCTGAGGTTTCTGCAGGTAGAAATGGTGAGAAAAGTAATGCAGGGTGATTTTCATCTCCTTTCTAAATCTCTGTTAGCAACTGGCCATGTCAGACTACTGCTAAATCCATCTGGCTCACCATTCCTGACAGGCGAAATTACTGTCTTGGAGTTGGCTTTCAGGAGGGCTTCTGTTTGAACTCCCTGGAAGCTGACATCCCCGTTGACTATGAAATCCCGCACTGGCTGTCAATAAGCTGGCAGCTTACTGGCTGTGTACATTACCTGCTGGGCTCTTCTTGTCTACAGCAGACTCCTGTGCTATGACTTATCCCAAGGAAGAGCCTTGTACAGGAACAGGAATGAGTTCTACCCTGAAACAAGAAGGTGATTCCAGCACACCCATGTGTTCCACTCCTATTTTTCAGTGTCTTTAGGACAAAGATCTAGCAGGTTACCTTCCAGCAGCACACCAATTCAGTCATCTTTCAGCTAACCTAAAAGCCACAAAGCAAAATAGATCACCGTGGGGCTACTGTGTGAACTGGTAACACTGCAGAGAAACAGCAGATCAATAACTATTTAGATATAGATTTATCTGATTCATTTGTCATCTAGAGTGTGTGGCAGGGTATATGTGCATGTGTGCCTGTTGCCTGCATGTGAATGGGCGTCTAAATTGTTTTGTTTGAAATCATCAAATATGAAGAAATGTGTGAAGAAGCCCAAAGATCCCGAGAAAAAGGAACACTTTGTAAAATATAGCCAGTTAAAAAACAGGTGAGTTTAAGCTATGCAGACACAGTCACAAACCTGCAGGAAGAGTGACTGGGATGGGAAATGTAAGTGAGAGCTTTGTGGGGTCTTTGGGGAATTCTGATGCTTCAAGGTTTTGTTCCTCCTTCTGCCAGGCAAACCTCAGCATCTTCCTCCCCTCTTCTTTCTTCTCTTCTCCCTTTCCATCCTCCTCAGTGTGCCTGTTCGAGCCGGGGAACACATTATCAGCAGTATTGGAGAGACAGACTCGGGCTCTCTATCACTTACTTGGCTTCGCTTCTAACTCTTCCCCTCCCCACACCTGAAAGACAACCAAAGATTAAATGAAAGAAAAAATATGTCAACATGTTTTCTTTGAAAAAAAAAAGTGGGTGTGGGGAGTGAGTCTATTTGTCTTATAGCTTGATAAAATGCCCCAGTGGGTTTTGTGTACTTCTGTGTCTTTTTCTTTTTTCCTTCTCTTTTGTGTAACACTCAATTGTAAGCCCTGTGCTTCTGGAGCATACCACATAGATCCTGTACATTCTGGCTGCGGTCAGGCCAGCGAATGTAGTAGCCTGGAGCATGGAGATTAGTTTGTGGAGATGGTTTTCCTCTGGTGATCCTATCTCCTTCCTCAGAGGTCGCTTTGTGGACAGCATTAATTTTTAAAAAGAGCTCAGGATGGAAGCAATGCTTCTCTCTTACATCCTACACCTAAGTAGGACAGGAGCAATTGAAGAACTCACTGTCCTGTTGTCCTCTCATTCCCCTGTACTGGTCAGTGCATGCAGCCTGACTGCAGGCATTCTGTGTGTTGTTTCTCTCTGGTGGTGCCTCCTGCTCTAGCTATTTGCTATAATAATCCACCATAAGGATCTCTGAACGAGTTCTTTAGCCTCTAAGTAACTGGTTGTTTTCATCTGTAAAATGGGAATAATGGTAGTTTTAACATTTTTCTCATCATCTACATATTTATTGTAATATTCAATAAGCCAAAACTTCTTCATCCAGTACTGCCAAATGGAATTTTTTCTATAAGCATGAAGACACTACTACTCCACTGATACTAATAAAATAGGGTTACTATGATTATAGAAATTTATGCACATAAATTTCTAGGGGCAAATGCCTTAACTGTAAATCTTAGAATTAATGGTAATAAGCAGGCTGTATATGCAGAGTGCTTTTAGGTATCAAGGGTAGGCAATTTTCATGATCTCATTTTATCCTTTCAATGATATTGCAGCTTTGAAGATGAGATGACTATAGCCTAAAACATCCAGTAGCCTGAGACCAAACTCAAGTTTAGGGGCATACCTTGTGCTAACAGAAGGGCTGGAATGCAGGCCTTCAGTATCACTGCCTGTTGACTTTAGCAGAGGGCAAAGCAGATGGGAAAGATATTTCTTTCACAGAAATCAAATAAGGTAAGGGAAGTGTTTATACGTGATAGCTTTAGCCGAGCCATATTTACTGGGTCTACTAGAACTAGACACTTTGAGATAAGTCAATTTTGAAGAATGGAAAAATCCAATCACGCATTGGGTGGTTTTTAATTTTATTTCACAAATTAGTTCACGTTCAACTGTCCAGTTCAAACTGGCAAAAGTTTCCTTGGTGATTTAGATTTAGCCCATGTGCACCATCTCTGTTTTTGTCTCATCCATACATTATCAGCATGGAATTACGCTAAATTAAAATATGAAAATATTGTTTTCAAATGGCTGTCTCATTCCATTAGAGCAGTGAATTCATATGCCCATGTTGGGGTACCCTCTCCAGCAAAATTGTAAGGAATGTTGGTGGGTTTTGCATAGTCACAAGCATGGCAAAGCTGACCTTTCCTGTGTCTGAAGAATGGAAAGAAAGCTTTACTTTATATTTTCATAACACTATCCATGTATTAGAGTTTGTAATAGCAGAATGAAGGAATTGGAGGGCAGTAAAAGATAAAGAATGAAATCCACCCTGCAGTTGTGATACACAGGCACCAGCAGTCCATTCTTCACCAAATGAAGCTCCGTGTTAAACAATTCTAGAAGCCTTAAGCTTTGCTTATTTTGTAAGACCAGCAGGATAGTTGAATAGTTGATTTCTTCTGTCAGGCTCACTGTAAATTCTGAAACTGCTCAGTAAGAATTTTTTTGTGAGACTTTTACTCATTGTGGCTTATGGGAGGAAGACATATAGAGCATTCATTATAATTTTTATTTTTGAAAAGTAAAGAGTGCCATCCATTTGTAGAAGCATAGCCATTCTGTTGGGGAGGGGGAAGCTAATGTGTAATTATATCAAATTCTAAATGTTCATCTCTGTCTTCCCGGATGACTTTGCATTAATATTACTTTACAAAATATCTCTTAGCCTTGTATAAAAATGTCATTACTCTAGACTGATAATTTGAAAAAAAAAACCCAGAAAACAAAAACAAAACCTCTTAACAGTAAGTTTGGTTGTTTCCATATCCAAAATCATCTCACAGCATCCATTAAAAAAATTTAAAGAAATGATCCCCAGGAGAAGGTGAGTTTTTGATTACTTGATTTTTACCGAAACTAAAAGAAAAAAGAGAAATGGTTAACCTGAACATCAACCCTAAGACTTTGATTCTTGGAACAGTGTGAATACTGGCAGACTAGATGTAAAGTTTCATCAAATGTCAGTCACTGCACAGTATTGGCCTTCGCCTAGCCCTTTGGAGTGCTGTGAGATTTTCTCCTCTTGCTATTGGAACTACACCAGGAATTACACTAGGAATTATGTCAGTCCTACAGCAATTTTCAAGAAGCCACAAGTCCATGATCCTGAAACGTTGACTGCTGACAAGAAGTTGCTGGGAGCAGCGGTGTTATTAACAAGCCACCTTCCTGGCACCCCATCTGCACTGGAAGCCATCCCTGGCTCCTCACCTCCATCGGTCTCTCTGTACGATGGGGCGTGCACACCAGCAGGCTCTGACCACGAGGTTCCACTTGCTGCTGAGTTACTCATCAAACATCCCATGCTGTGTGGACTCCTTCCTCTCACGGCTGAAGGCTGCAGGCAGCCGGTCCCGGAGTCTGACAGAAGTGTACTTTCCTTCTTTTCTAATGAAGGCTCTTTAAGCAGGAATTTTGATGGCCTCAGGAATGAAGATATTTTTATGAGTGTGCTGAGATCCATGTGGTGCAGTGGGTGTCTCTCCTGAGATTTATTACCAGTTCTTTGGAGGGAGGATATCCCTTGATTTGATGTCATCGGGGCTTTGTTCTCTGCACAGTGTCCTCTGAAGACTACGAGCCTAGATTCTTCCTCCAGCTTTTGAAAAGGCCTTTGAGGACTCATAAATTCAGAGCTCCTGGATTAAAGTGTAGGATGTGGAATGTGCCTACTGCTCAGTTCCCCTCTAGTCTTTCCTGGTAAAAACTCTACTTCACTCTTGCTGCTGATTGTCAAGTGTTCTGCACTGAGCTGCAAATGACTTGCCAGCTATCCAACACATCATTTTTATAAAAACTCATGGCAGGACTTGGCTTCCAAAAGGTGGGCTCCGAGTTACTCGAGAGAAACTTCATTTCATAAACCTTTTGGTGGTGTTTGTCTTGTCCTTTCTCCTAGCCTTGTTGTTGTGGTTGGGTGTGGACAGTGGTGGTTTGGGAAATGTAATTTATTCTCTAAGATTCCTATGTAACATAACATAGGGACATCTTCATGTCTGGCTGTGAACAGACTTCAGATCTTAAAAGTCATTTTTCATTTTCCTTTGATTCAGTATATAAAAACCAGTGCACTAAAGCAAAGAATTAAAGAGAGATAACAAGGAATTATAACATAGCAAAACATAGATGCTATGTTAAAAATATATATAATTCCAGACCTGGACTAGTCTATTACTCATTCTATAACTTCAGATAAATTAAAAAATGTAAGCCTCAGTTTTTTATATCTAAAACTGGGAATAGTCCCTAACCCTTAGATTCCTTTGAGGTATGATGTTTAGTTATACTAGGTTGTACATACAGAGGTCTAAGCATAGCACCCAACTTTGAGGTAAATGAAATATTGGGTTATACTGTGTTATGTCTAATGACAGAATATCCTCCTAAAAGAAAAGGAAAAACTGAAAGCGAATACTTTTTCTTTCCATTTCCTGGTAGTGATAGCTTGTGTTTCAGCACATCTTACCATTTCCCCTGCACAGACAGTAAATAAAGGAAAGAGAAAAACAGAAAGTAGCCATTCAAGGATTGTATTCCAGAAGTCTCTGACAAGATTCAAGCAAGGATTCAAGATGTTGGGTCCTCTTCATCTGTCTCTACTCACAAAGCTGTTTCCCTCTACTCATATAAAGCTCTATACCCAGGGGGCACTCAATAAAAACCACAACAAAACCCAACCCTTTGATGCACAGAGGGGTGAGCTAAAGATCTGTCTCATATTATATCCAGTGTTGTTCAAAGTGCCCTGTTTTCTTGCAGGGGAAATAAGCCATGATGCTTGTAGCCACTTATGTTTTCTTGTTTGACATCTGTCTAGACCTTACACTGTGCTGCTGTCACTTTCCTGGACAGATAGTTCTTGAACAGAAGTGTAATTAGAAGAACTAGTTTACTGGCTTACTAGCTGGCTAATTTACCAAACCACTAAGACAGCTCCTGGTCACACACCAAATAGCACCCACCCATGACAAGGGTTAATGGTCATGGTTTTGAAGATTGGAACATTAAAAAATTTAAAGCTCAAAATGGCACACAATGAGTCTAAGTAAAATGGGACAGCTGACTGAGATGGGCAGATTGTATCACTGCCAACTCGGAACCTGTAGACTAAAGATGTGCAAAATGTTGCTTTTGGAGACAATTGGATAGAGGACACAGAGCAAAAGGATTCTGTGAGATTTCTTAGAAACATATGTAAATTTGAGTCTACAGACATTGCAATGAAAATTTTAATAAAAAAAAGAAGGTATATATTATCCTAGTAATTCATATACATACATACACATATATATATGTGATTTTTTTCAACACATCTTCAACTGTTTATGACTTTGTGTGGCACCTAAATAAAATATTCATCACTGGTTTTTTTCCTACAATCAAAATCTGGAGATTGAGAAAATGATTTTGGTCAAAATATTTGGTGTGCAAGCATGGGGATCTGAGTTGAAATCCCACAACTAATATAAAAAATTGGCTGTACCCTTGCACTTCTGTAATGCTAGGGCTGGTAGGTGGAGAGAGAGGGATCCCAGGGAATTTGCTGGTCAGCCAGTCTAGTTGGCTCACTAAGTACCAAGTTCAGTGAGAGATCCCGTCTCAAAACAAACAAACAAACAAAAAACAAAGTGGAAAGTGATAGAGAAAAAATATACTCCATTGACCTCTGGGCTCCACATGTGCCCTCACAGGTCCACGCAGTGCATGAGCACACACACATACACACCACACACACACACACACACACACACACACACACACACACACACACCCCTTTAGTTGATTTGTTCCCTTTTAATTTCATATAAAAACGACAAGGAATAGTTGAGCTACAACGGCTTGCTCTTTTATAGTATCATAGAAAATTGGGGCAATTCTTGCTTTTAAACTTGAAAAGAATTGGCCAGGGAATAAATAGAAACCTCAAAAAATTTGCGTATAAAGCAGCCCAGAAATATCTTCAAGGGAAGGGCATTTTCCACTGATCCGTGTTTAAAATAGGATGATGCATTGTGAGAAAATCTGAACTATTAGAGCAGCTCCCACCTTTCTGTTCTGTACCCATTAGGAGCAGCAGCTTGCACTCCTGCTGGGAGCTTAAAAATAGTTATTTTCTGATTGTCCTTTCTGATATTTAAACATCCTGTGGCCTACAGTGTAATGAAACATCCCCACATTTGGGCAGTTAGCTTTCTTAATATCCCTACCCAAATCATAAGGGAAGGATTAGTGTTTCTCATGATAACAATGGCTTTAACACTCTGAGATGACATTCAGGATTGCCAGTAAAGCCTAAAGATCCAGGTGACTGTAGCCCAGTGCAGGTGGCACACTTGAGTGCTGGCATGGCAGGACTCAGTGACAATACGTCTTTGTCTTTTAGACCTCAGTAGAGTCATGCTGATTTTAACCATGGGAAAGACGATAGAAGTGGGAGGAAAGTGTGACTTTCCAGCTGTGTTTCTGTGACACAGATATTTACAGCTGAGGTAACTAATCCTTTTCAGCTTCTCTCCCCTTCAAGGACAACAATAACTGTGCCTGATACACAAACACAGGAATGATCATGGCAGAATTATACATATATTTACTTTGGCCTCTGTTAAAGTAAAAAACCAGTGAGTAAGAAAGCTTTACTGTGCTTGCCTGGAAGTTGTTTACAGATACACTCTCCATTATTGTCTTGGGTCCCCAAATAGTCTCCCTGAGTTGTATAAATGATAAATGTTGTATTTTTAAGATCTCCAAATACCATTCATTCTTTAAAATTCTGAAAATGGTTTTGTGAAACTGAGGAGCACCTATACCTGTTAACTTGGGTTGTTAAATAAGGAGTTACAGAGACAGGAGACAGGCATCTATCTCTCTGACCAGACTGTAACCTGGAGTCCTGTTGATGTGCTTGCACAGTGTTGCCCACAATCTGTCTTTTGGTGCTTTCATCATTCATCTTAGATTTGCTTTGAAATTTGTTAAAGTGAAGCTTATATAACAGTTCCTGAAAGGTAGCTGCTGTGGGATGTTCTGTATGGCAAATGTGTTGCTCTGATTGGTTAGTAAATAAAACACTGATTGGCCAGTTGTCAGGCAGGAGGAAGTATAAGCGGGACAAGGAGGAGAAGAATTCTGGGAAGTGGAAGGCTGAGTCAGAGACACTGCCAGCCGCCACCATGACAAACAGCATGTGAAGATGCCAGTAAGCCACAAGCCACGTGTCAAGGTATAGATTTATAGAAATGGATTAATTTAAGATATTAGAACAGTTAACAAGAAGCCTGCCATGGCCATACAGTCTGTAAGCAATATAAGTCTCTGTGTTTACTTGGTTGGGTCTGAGTGGCTGTGGGACTGGCGGGTGAGAGAGATTTGTCCTGTCTGTGGGCCAGGCAGGAAAACTCTAGCTACAGGTAGCTAGCTACCCAGTCCACCATGCTCAACTAAAAGAAAGTTTTGTGTAAGCTAATTGCAGAAGAGTCATAGTAATTCCTGTACTCTTAGGTAGACTGGGGAAGTCCTTAGTTACAGAACATTTTACTTATGAACATAGTGTTTAGCATTTTCTTTCTCTGTTTTTTTTTCCTTTCATTTCAGTTTTCATTGTACGTTTTTAAGGCACACAAACATGCATTTGCTCTTCATTACAAGCTGCAAGTCTAGGGTCAAGCTGGAAAAAAAGAGCATGTGAAGGACAAACCCAACCATTCATCTGTACACACGTACCCTGCTGGGTGCTGAGTGATAGAGAAAGGAACTCCACAGATTCTCCAGTTAGAAGAAATAATGAGCTTAAAACAACATGTCTCTCTAAAAACAGTTAACAGTTAAATAATGATGGACATTTTATACACTCCAGAGGCATCAGTCAAGAAACATGAAGGATGCACACAAAGAAATAAGGGGGCAATCTACCTTCCTAAAAGTAAACACATGAAAGGCCAGTCAGTAGGTTGGCAACAGTCTCAAGGAGAGTGTGTTGTGTGGTGGATAACATCACTTGGCAAAAGAAGTTCTTTCAGAAGGACATGGATAAGGAAGAAGTTAGTTAGGGGGAGAGGTGAAAATGAAGTTAAAATTTGGGCCTGAAGGGGTTGGTTATGGTATGCTTTTTTGCAGAAATGACTTATCCGTTATTAACTCTGTCCTCTTTTGTATGATGAACATGGGCTAGTAAGATGAAGAGAGTGTTTACAGACGTCAATAGCATTGATTAAAAAGTAAAAGTTCTGTCAAACAGTAGTTTGATCTTCGTCACGGCAAACAGCCTGTTTGATGTTTTTATTGAATCAATTGATCTTTTTTCCACTGGATTGATTTGTTGTTTTACTGTCATGTGGACACTTCCTAAATCAACATGGGCCTCTGAAAAAATGTTTATGAAAACTTCTGAGTTCACAGACATTTTAAAAATTTCAGATAACAAAATCTTTTGAAACCTATTTTATATTGAATAAATGATCCTATGGAAAAAGATTTTGCTTTTCCTTAAAATTGAGCTTGTATTTCTGAAGCACTTGTAGACTGACAAGGGTCTTTTTTTTAATTCTTATCATGTTCAAGTACATACTTTAAATGTTGACCAAGTTGTTAGATAGTTCACAATTCATAAACAGAAGTTGATTTCTATACATTTTTGAAAATGGGAGATACAGATGTTCTACCTATCCATAGCATTTTTTCAAGTCCCAAACTTATAGTTTATTTATATTTGACTGACTCTAAAATGAATTATCAAATCTACTATTCATTCCTGTTGAAATTTCTAGGGGCTTGGGCTAGAGAGATAGCTCAGAGGTTAAGAACACTGGCTGCTCTTCCAGCGGTCCTGAGTTCAATTCCCAGCAACCACATGGTGGCTCACAATAATCTATAATGACATCTGGTGCCCTCTTCTGGCATACAGGCATATACATGCAGGCAGAATACTATATACATAATAAATAAATAAATCTTAAAAAAAATTCTAGGGGGACACTGTAAGTTCTAAAAATTCATTTTCTCCTCAATACTCTCAGATTTACTGGCAGGTTTTGGTTTTAGCAAAGTTTAGGCAAGGAGATAAAGTCAGCTACATTCCCTTTGTAGGGATAATGCACCAATCATTTGGGATGCAGATGGTGGAAGGAGAAGGCATTTTCAATGTTCATAACTGACCTTGTTTCATTGTAAAATATTAAAGCACATCTCATCAAAGCTGAATCAGTGTTGACTACATAATCAGAATGCCTGTATCCTCTAGAGGCTGTGGTGAGACTCACTTATTGGGGGTACTATGAAAGCCAAGGAAGGTTAGCTACAACAGCACTGACTTATCAACTTTCAACACACATTGGGTTGTTCAGCATCCAAATTTGCCTAACAATGAGATTTTGTTGACTTGCCTTCTGGCACTACATAATGAATATCTATCATCATAGTTTCTCCTTTGTCATTAATTCACTCATTCATTCACTCACTCACTTAAGCTCTGAAGACCCCTAAGATGTTACTTCACCAACATCTTGTTTACAACAAAATCTTTTGTCTGCTACTTAACAGATCAAAGGTATCCTTCTGTGTTCCATTCTTTGCTGTGTGACAAAATGCCTGAGGAAAAACAACTTAGAGGAGAGAAGAATTGTATTGGTTCATGGTTTCACAGGCTTCAATTCATAGCCTTTGGGGCGACTGAGTATGGACCTGGAGGAAAGTGTAGCAATGGCTACCACCTCAGGTGGCCAAGAGGCAGAGTTTGTCCTCACCCTCTTTTTAGTCCATCTAGGCCTGTAGTGTATGAGATAGTACCACCCACATTCTGTTAGTCATCTCCTTTTAGTTAACTCTCTCTGAACATTCCCTCACAGACACACCTAGATACTCAATTTACTGAACTCGCTTCCAAACCCAACCATGTTGACATGATTAACAATCACATTATTAAGTAGAAGTGCTACTTCCTGTCACATTCTGATGACTTCCATGTACTTCTATACTTGTATAATTGTCACCACCACACAAAAAAGCAACACAAAACAAACAAAAATCCCCACAAAACTACGTTTAGCTATCATTTTCTGTCCAGTCTACATCAAAGTGCCCTTAAATTATTGTTTCTTTTCTATATATATTGACTTCTGGAGTCTCTATCCTCACTGTCCAGGAATCTTTTAATCTCCCTAGACACCAGCAACGTGACTAGCAGATGGCACTCACCATAGTCTTCTTACTGTCAATTTCCTTCTAAGAAAAGTTCTCAGTTCCAGCCACTTGTCCCTCTCCACCTCCTCCTGCTTGCACCTTGGGTCCTCATCTTGTTACCCAAGGTTACCAATACCTTTCTTATTATCAAGTCCAACAAGGTGTTATCACTTGTAATTTATGATGTCATGGCAGCATTAAACACTTAATTTTCTTTTTGAATACGTTTTATATATGTTTGAGACCCCTTGGAGAATTTGTACATCCTTATATCTTTACTTTTGAGCATTGAGAAAGAATAGAGAGAGCTTTGATATCTGTTCTAATCCTATTTGTTTACTCTAGTTATCAGTCAATGTGTTGAATATACTTTTCAAGTTTTTAATCACAGTTTCATTGCAAAATAAGGATATTAATACCTATTGTATACATTATGGAAGATTCAAATGAGAACCCTGGGACCTTAGTAAGTGACATTCCTGAACTTGTGCTGAATAGCATTCTAATGTCTGTTCAGTGGCTTAGGTTTGATCATAACTTCTCCTGTCTGACTAATTTTACTGGATAGATGGTCCCAATGTTACTACAGTTGTTCATTTTAAAAGATAGAGTAATTGGGACTTTCACAAAGACCACTGCAGCTGCTTGCGTTCAGCTGGGAAGTCCTGCCAGCTGCCTCAGAAAGGGTCATGTACACACTTTCTGGGAGAATTGCTGTAACTGCCTGCTGATATCTGACCCATGTCTACTCTAGTTCCATCTATGTTTCTCTCTCTCTCTCTCTCTCTCTCTCTCTCTCTCTCTCTCTCTCTCTCTCTCTTTTAAATTGCTGGGTGAGTTGGTTGATTTGAGCTTCTACAATAGACTTTCTTCAGGGTCTAACAGAGACCCTGAGTCATAGTTTGGGTCACTTCTTTTTTTTTTTTTTTTTTTTTTTTTTTTTTTTTTTTGGTTTTTTGAGACAGGGTTTCTCTGTGTAGCTTTGTGCCTTTCCTGGAACTCACTCGGTAGTCCAGGCTGGCCTCAAACTCACAGAGATCCACCTGGCTCTGCCTCCCAAGTGCTGGGATTAAAGGCGTGTGCCACCACCGCCCGGCTTGGGTCACTTCTTGGCCTTCTCAACTCAGACTGGTTTCGTAGGTTCCCCTAAGGGTTGATAGCCATATCCGTAGTGTTGTAGCCATTAAGATTGCCTGAGTAGCTCTTTTACCCTCACCTGGCAAAAATCCACAATCAATGCATGGCCAGCAAGATCTCGCAACAATTCATATTGCCCCCATATATAAAAGTCTGAGGTCTATCCTAGGACTCACATAGTGGAATGAGAGAACTGGCTCTTGCAAGTTGTCCTGTGACCTCCACACATCTGCCAACACACATGTGTACCCACCCACGTGCAAACACACAGAGAGAAATAAATGAATAATGTAAAAGCTGCTTCACCAAAACCTACTTCTAGAAGTCACATTTTGAGGGTACAACAAGATCAGGACCTACAGCTTCTCAAATGGGAAAGGCTCCAGTAACTGTTTTCCTCTACTTTCCTCTTCCTTCTCTATGACAATCACCACTCCGTCATCCATAGTTACTTCAGCATTACAATGTCACATGCATCCATCTTTTCCTTTATCATTTGTAGCACAAGACTAACAATGCCACTAATTGATGATAATAATACCAGTGACAGCTAATATTTATTGAGAGTCTTGTGTACCAGATACTCAGGCAAGGCTTTATAAGCCACACATGTCATAAAAGAGACACACAAGACTTAATTTAGGACATAGTAAACATGAGGTCTGGGGATGTAAGTTCAGCTTTCACAGCTGCCATATATACACTCTGATTTGCTATGATACAGTGTTTAAAATGACCATTTCTCTTTGACAAAAACACTTATATGCATGACATAAGTAAAGTTTCACAGTTTTCTAACCAGAGATGTCACAAAGTTGCACCTAACATGCAATGTCATATAATCAAGAGTAAACAGCAAATAAATTATAATTCTTGTGAATATTCAGCCTGTATGTTCAGTTACAAGGTCAACTCCAAGGTTGGGAGAAGGGAGGGAAAACAGGGGCTCATGGAGAAAGGAAATAAGTGAAAAATGGGATCCCCAATGTCGTTACTTAGTAAGTGAAGATGTTCTCTAGTTGGCAAGAAATAGAAGTTCACCCTTGGAAAGAATCAAAATTGAAAGAGCAGTAAGAAGTCATACCACAGGAAGAATGCTGAGGCACAGTGCTGTGGCTTAGGAGGGGAGATTACTTCTTGGAGTCTTCTGTTCCTATTAGACTTGAGCATGTTCAACATAGACTCAAAACATTTTGAAGTTTGGAGCACTCTGTTTGCACTGCATAAGACAACACTGAACTTGGCATGTGGATATTTTTGTTCTGTCACTGAACAGCGCTTGGATCTTGGACAAATCTCCTCAATAGCATGGTCCTTCAATTTGTCATCTTTAAAATTACTGGAAGTTTAGAGCCTGAAGGTTGTTCTCTGCTCTAATATTTTGGTAGTCCACTTTCTTGAAACTTGGTAACAGCTTCTGATTTGTGATGTGGGCCTACTACCTAGTAGTAGATTTGTGAAATCACATGCAGATGTCATGGGTTGTGCTTGTCTCTCTAATTTCAGAGGACATTTTAAATTTTGCCACGAGTGTCCCCAGACTGGAGAAAAGCGCATGACAGAAGAGATCATACTCCTTTTGCAACATAACTGAACATACTAGGTCTTTGGTCTGCCAACAAGGGCCCTTTCTAATTCTCTAGACAAGTTCTCTTTACCCCCCAAGAGCTTCTGTTTAATTCTACCTGCTTCTTACATGTTCAATTAGTTAGTGTGTCAGAGTATATGTGTGATTGGATATGCCACAGCACAATCACAATTGAACAAGGGGCTAATTTGGTTGGTAGTTTACTACCTCAAAATCCAAAGAATGATCACTTTTGGTTACACTAGTAGACACCAATTGTCCTTTTTATTGCTTCACTAAAACATTCCACTTGGTCCAGTTCATTTATTGACTGTTTGATTTCAAGCAAAAATTCTTACCTAGGCAGAACTTAGAGGTCCACAACATACTAATTGTAAAAGCAACAATGCCCACTCAAGAGAATCCCAAACCACAGAAAATATTGGTGAATTTGACAATTGTTGGATAAGTTAAGTTTGAAAACGATCTAAGAAAAACAAACCAAAAAACCAGCTGTACTTGAAAAGCACCTGCCGGCAACCCAGTCTGGTACTAGTTGTGTTTATCTATACTAAATAAACAAAGACATTCGCGTCAGTTGCAGAAATCATTGAGAAACATTCAGATTGTTTTTGTGACACCGAGTGTGAGCTGGGTATTTGGATTTGGTTTAAATAACACCCAAAACTATAACCCAAGCTTCTAGAGACAGGCACGTTTAAAAAAAAAACAAAACAAACAAACCTCTCATCACCTCCCCTTTTTCTACTCACTGTTCCTCTTTGAGGAAATCAAGCAAGAGTTAAAGCACAAGAGCAGTTTCAAGAACGCTCATGACTAGCAATCAGTGCTAATAAGATTCTTTTCCTTTTGCAAGATTCACAGAAAGCCCTCGATCCATGCCAAGCACATTCAAAGGCAGGGGACTGAGAGCTCCCCTTGCAGGTTCATTATCATTCTCAGGTTATCCCAAGCCAAGTGAATCAGGAAAGCAAATGAATTAGTGAGAATTAAGGAGCCTCTGTGGTCTGAACCCACTCCAAATCTCAGCTAAGATGAAAGGTAGACGCTGATGTCTTTTGTCCCCAGGTTCTCAGGATGGGAGCCCCAGTGCCCAGTTGTTCCTCCAGAGCCTTGCAGAAATGTGCTGGCAGTTAATGTTGCCTAACGTCTCCTGACCGAGGGTTCAGCCATGTGGGAAAATTTTTACGAGGCTGCAAACCACCACCCCCCCTTCACTCACAATTAATTACAGAAGTCCTGTTGTATCACCTGGCTGTCAATGCATCCAGCATGGGTACTTTTCCTCTTACTTAGGTCACTTACTAATAACCATAGATACCAGGGTAATACTCTATTCCTTGATATCAACTAGAGTTTTTGAGGAACAAATCCATACGCTATTTGAACAGCTAAGTTGGAAGCATCTTTGGAATCTGAGGAGAGAATATTGAATGTGAACTGGAGTCTTTAGGACAACAGAAGTTTTCATAATTGTTTTTATTGTTTTAAATGCTCCTGGCAAGTAGAGGTGGACAGTGCCGGGAGAGCAGGCTTTTGTATTGGTGATGGAGATAAAGCAATCCTCAGAGTGTCTGTGGGATTTGAACAAAGCGTGTAGCAAAGGCTTGGGAGTAGCAGTTTGTTTTCATTAAATACTTGTTACTGCTAATTATATTTGATCACTATAAAGAATACAGTTTAATTAAAGAAACATAGCAGTTAGGAAAATATTTGATTTCCAAAGGAGAACAATTTATCTTTGCATTACTAAGTAGGGTGAAAAGAAGTAATTGTGACTGTGTGTTTTTCAGAATGTTATCAGATTCAATGGAGAAATTTTTATTCTAATTTGGGAAAAATATCTTATTCCTCATCTTAAATTTACACTCAAATGCCAATTTCAAATCCTGCTGCTTGCATGAATTGAAATTGCATGTTCCAATTTATTTAACATAAGTGATTATTTAAAAATTGAAACGACATTTGGCAAAGGATGTTAAGCAAAATATTCTAATATCAATCTGTATCAACCTATCTTCTTCCTCTGTGGAAAAGGCTTCCACATTAACTCTTTCAATGAATGCTGAAACATGCCTTGACTTTTCATGTTTTCCCAAATCAACATATGGTTTTCATTTTAATTTTGCAAGGTAATATTTTGGCAGTGGTCTGGAGGAAATTATTGGAAAATGAAGGCATATAAGTATCCTTGTAACTGAAGCTGAGTATTTATATTGCTTGTATATCATTGTATATAATCACCCTTTCAAACAGTCACACTAGAGATTTCTGATTTAAAAATAAAACTTGGCTTGTTCAGGTCAGTTCAGTTTGAATGAACTTCCATGACATCTGCAGGCTTAATGGATAAGGAAATATCTTTGTTTAGTAATGGTAAGTACAATTTTAGTATTTTCCTTGCAATATTGAAAAGTTAAGGTTGATTCATGTTTGAAATAAGAAGTATAATGTTCTTTGCAACCATCAACTATAAAAAACATTGCAAAATAAATGCAATAATAATATTGAAAGAAAATTTACAAAAAAGTAGTATTTGATCTTTCTATTTTAAGCACATATACAAATTATGGAGTGTGTGTGTGTGTGTGTGTGTGTGTGTGTGTGTGTGTGTGTATGCACACACACATGCATGTGAAATAGTCTTAGATTTTTCTGATCTTAACAATTTTATATAACCTTTTAGTGTGTTTGGATATACATATAAATATATAAATCTTCTCTTTCTAAAATACCACAAAGGAAGACAAATCCAAAAAGTATACAGCTTAAATACATTGGTGACTTTATAGCTTTTTTCTTTTAAAATTACATTTCCATGTTTCTTTCCTCTTTAAGCCATATTAAAATTAGATGAGAGCCAAGAGAACATAAGTTCCCAATTATGTACGAATGCAAACTAGAAACGATCTTTTTGGCTCTGTTTGCATTCCGTTTTCTATTAGTCTCTATTATCTCTGCAGATATATTCTGAAAATTTTCTAAATAAGAAATAACAGTCCAGCAATAATAGTTAGGGGAAAATAAACTTCTAGCTTATATTAATGTGCACAAATGTCTGAAGGCTCAAAACTGATAAACCTGTGAGCAATTTCCCACTGAAGTCAGCATTTACGAGATTTCCGAATAAAGCACAGGGAAGCAATTAGAGCAGTTTAGTGCCCAGCAGACAGCCTAGAGAGCAGCTTTTTGCATGCTTCCATCAAAGTAGAAGCACACCCTTGTTAACAGAAATATTATTTAAAATGCTCAGAATTAGCAGCTGCCTAGAGCAGTCACAACAAGAGGTCTTGCCTCAGCATAGTAGCCTGCCCTGCCCTGGTGCTGCCCACCAATGACCAGGAAAATCCCAGAGGGACTCTTGAATTTCTGCATTCTCATTTTTTTCCATGGTGAAATATCTGTCACTCACATCCCACACTGGCCAAAGTGACACCTGCCAGTCTCTAGAGCAAGGACAAATTATTGTCCTGCCAACTAGATTTCAGCAATGAGGGCAACCAATCTCTCTCTCTCTCTCTCTCTCTCTCTCTCTCTCTCTCTCTCTCTCTCTCTCTCTCTCTCTCTCTCTCTCTCTTACTCTGTGTGTGTATAAGAGAAAGAGAGAGAAAGACAGACAGACAGAGACATACAGATTTCTTTCAAGAAGTCTAATTTGATTTTAAGTATATTTTGTTCTGTGTTTTAGCACAATGTGCCTTTTGTGGTCCATTTTAACCATAGTAGCACATTTAAAATTGCTTACAAGCTGCTTCTAGAGTATATATTCCACAAACATAGGCCTCTTTGTGTAGAGTCCTATGACTGTTATCACCAAAAACTGTGGCTTTAATGAGGAGCTAAATGTTACCACTGGAGGGCTTCTAGGATCTTTTTAGGACCCAAATCTAAAGCATTTTTTTATATCTACCTTCTGATTTTAAAGGTTTGTGTTATGTGCACGTGCATTCCCAGGAGAAACCTGTCATCATGTCACCTGAGGTTGCCCAACATTCTGTCTCCTGGTGATGGGACGAGACAGGGCAGAATGTAATGTAATGCAATGTATCAAAAATGTAAATAATGTACTTTGTGCGATTAGATATCTGCTGTCAATTCCTATCATAGGGATCTGAGCTGGGCTTACTGAGGCAAACAGAAGCTCACTGAATGCCAAACTGGCCATGGTGTTTCAGAAACACGACACACACCACAGTTCACTGATTTCCTCAATTACTTTGGGGTAGTTTGGCACGTATAGAAATGTTCAACAAAAGTTCTCTTGTTGGACACTTGTGGGAAGTAATTTGATTGTTAATTACAAACGCTCAGGGTGATTGCTCTACATAATTGTCTCACTCCTTCAGCACTCCATTAGAAGCTTATCTGTTGAAGGTTTATTTTTAGATCTTTGAATTCTTAACATCTTCCTTCTGCCAAACTGATGTCATAGGAGTGACCCCTCCCGATAAATGCCGTTACCCAGCTGGGGAAATCCAAGGTTTCTTGTGAGATATAGAAAGCAAGAGATAACATGTCTGCCTGGATTTTATTCTATCAATATCTGTCATCAGGTAAGGTGCACCTGTGCCTGTGCATGCACGTGTACACACACACACACACACACACACACACACACACACACACACACACACAAATATACCCTTCAAAATCCTGTGCCTTTTTAGGAAAACAACTTCTTATGTGTTATAAATTGCTTGAAAATTATAAAGAGCAAAAGGCACATCTCAGAATTAAACCAAATGAATTCCAGATATTATTTCACTTTATTACCAAGCTCCTGCCTCAGCTCTTAACAATAGATCACACAAAACAAGTCCATGGTGCCTTAAAGGTAAGTGGGCAGCAACTCACTTGATACTGCATTCCTGAGAATGGAACCTTTTATTTGCTGTCATAGTGATGACTTTTAATTGTCCTAATAAATAAGCTTTTAAAAAGCTTCTAAAATGCTCTCTAATAACACACTTTGGTCTTTAGCCATAGAAATGCAGAAATAATTAGAAGTGGCATTGTGTACACCGCCTTCTGGACTGGGCTGAAGGTGAAGGAGAAAGTCTCATGCTATCCTTGTCAGCTGCAAGGGTAATTACTGCTGGCTGAAATTACTCAACATTTGTTTATGAGCTCCCCAGAGCATGCTGTAAATAGATTGTCTGTTATAGTCCAATCACATTAAAACGCTGCTCCTTGCAAACTGTTACCTCCTGTTTTCTGTAAGCCAGACAGAGAGAGCCTGCTGCTCACTTACTGAGCGCTGAGCATGGAAGAGCTCTGTTTAATGTGATTGTTTTCATTAGATCCTTCTTTGTCCAAGCTCATGTTTGTCGTTTGGAGGGCCTGAATGCTAGTGGGGTATATTACTTTCATTAGGTCTGTGATTTGCTTTAGGAAGGATGGATTTCTTTATTTTCAAAATGAGGAGACATGTCAGTGTGTAAGGAAATTAAAAACAACAGAGAAGAAGGACCACACACACTCCTTTTCCCACATAGGATTTGCTTATCTGTAATGAGGGATAGAAAGTTTATATCACCCACTGACATCCATTTGATTCCATTTATAGAGTGTATAGTAATGAATTCCCTGCTACTATCGGACACTGGGTAGGGATTATGAAGGCATATATCCATTACTCATAGGGAGATTATAATCTAGCTGGAGAAAGTATCTTGATATATTTATAATAATAATAAAATATAGGAAGAGAGGAAAAGTTGAAATATAATAAAATGTCAAAATGCGTACATTCAGATGGCTGGCAAGCCCATGCTTGGAGAACAAGCAAAACTTGCTACCGTACAAAGGTTAGTAAGGATTGGGATGGGGAGACAATCTAGTGGGTGTTTGCTGCGCAACATTCAGAACGAAACTTGGATCTCCAGCACCCACATAAAAGCCAGCTGTCACAAGTATTTGTGACCCAGCATGGCAGGGGCAAGTCCAGGTCACCTAGCCTTCTTGAACAGTGAACTCAACATTCATTGAGAGATTCTGTCTCAAAAATCATAGGATGGAAAGAAAAAGGAAGAAGATGGCAACATCAACCTCTGGCAAGCTCACACATGCTCGAGCACACATACACACACACAGACACACAGACACACACACACACACACACACACACACACACACACACACACACATACACTGATGATGATGATGATGAAGAAGCTTTATGAATAAAATTTTTTTATCAATATGATAAGAGATACCTAGATAATAGTTAGCAGAGTGCCGGGTAGTGGTGGCGCATGCTTTTAATCCCAGCACTCGGGAGGCAGAGCCAGGCAGATCTCTGTGAGTTCAAGGCCAGCCTGGCCTACAGAGTGAGTTCCAGGAAAGGTGCAAAGCTACACAGAGAAAGCCTGTCTAGGGAGGCACCCAGGCAGTGGGACCGGGTCCTGTGCTCATTGCATGAGTTGACTGTTTGAAACCTGGGTTCTATGCAGGATCGCTTGGCTCGGCCTGGGAGGAGGGGACTGGACCTACCTGGACTGAGTCTACCAGGTTGATCTCAGTCCGCGGGGGAGGCTTTGCCATGGAGGAGGTGGGAATGGGGGGTGGACTGGGGGGAAGGTGAGAGGGGCTGGAGAGGGGAGAACAAGGGAATCCGTGGCTGATATGTAGAACTGAATTGTATTGCAAAATAAAAATAAAAATTAAAAAAAAATAAAATAAAAAAATAGTTAGCAGAGCGTTTTGATGAAATCTGCTTCTAGTGTGTCATTAAACAGATTTGATTGAACCATTAGGCTAGCCAGTCTTAAAACACTTTGCATGGAGAAGACAATAGGAAGTCAACAACAATTTGACAGAAATAACTAAGCTCACTTCACCAATTCTTGCCATGGTCCCAGTTTGCTCCCTAACTGATCAGCAACTTTTTGCTATTTTATTGTTTGCTGCTGAAAAAAAAAATTGGAAAAATCTGTGACTTACTCCAATTGACCATTAACCAAGATTTGTAAAATGTGATTGATCATACCTCTAATGTATCTCAAAAATAAAAATATATTTGATTTTACAAAACAATAAACTAGCCTATAAATCTGTCTTGAAAAGGGACAGATATTAAAAGAAAAATGTTGTAGAAAAAAGAATATTATTGAGTCAATGACAGCTATAGGATTGAGAAATACAAACCATATAAATTCAAATCTGAGAGAATAAAGTGGAGGGAAAGTGGGTACTATCTTAGTTTTCAGACAATAACCTTTCCTGTACACTCTGCAAAATTTTCTCAGGAAAATAATTGCACCATTTTAACTAATCCAGAATTCCTGTAGGGTTTTGAAAAGTTCCCATTTTCAACTATGGAAAAACTCCCATTTTAAATAATTCATTGTCACTAGGAGACACACACGTACACAAACACACACACACTGAGAGAGAGAGAGAGAGAGAGAGAGACAGAGACAGAGACAGAGACAGAGACAGACAGAGACAGAGAGAGAGGGAGACAGAGAGAGACAGAGAGACAGAGAGAAAGAGAAAGGGAAAGACAAAGAGAGTAGGTACAACAAACGAAGTACCAGGAATAATGACTCAATTATATTTTCAATGCTTTCTATAAGTATCATATTCTAGGTTTTAGTTCTGGAAAAAGGTTCAAATGCAGGTTCTGTTTGGGGTGGGTGAATCTATTGTTTCTGAAAGCTTGGGATGTTTTACATAGAAGGGCAAATGAGCTTGAGATGCCAGTGGTGTGTGCGTTTCAGAATGTTTGACTAAATTTATTTTCAAGAGAAAGCTGAAGCTAAATAAACCCATTCTTTAGGGCTAGCACATGTTGTCTTAAAATGGACTGAATCCATTTGTAATCTATATAACATTTTATATGCTCCCCATTACTCATCGCATGCCATTAGGAAAGCACTGAATCTTTAAAGAGAAACTTCCTACAGCTAAAAAAGACATTAAGGGGGAGAATGCTGGGAGCCATCCTGACAGGTACAACTAAGCTTGTATCCTTCGGTTCCCTGGAAACCAGTCAAACACTATCTCATCTTGCAATGGCTGTGTCTGATCCTGTGCTTCAGACATCTTCCTAATAATGGCAACTACAGAGGTGACTCTCTGCAAATAAGGGCTTGCAGCCACTGGGCATCCATCACATTTCTCTAGAGCAACATTAGACCACCCTAATGGGTACTCCCGTCTTCATTATGATATTAATTCTCTAAATTTCCGAGGTGATTTCATTTATATTATGACAAAGGCTGGCTGCTTTGGAGACAAACTGTTTTCATCCCCCTCCTGCAAGCTCACAAAGGCTTTCTCTCTTTAGTCTTTGGGGGAAAAGGAATTTGATAACATCAGATCTCCTGTGATACACAAGGCTGCCTAACAGCTACACCACCTGCCAGCGCTTCATGCCTGGCCTTCCAGCCTGAAGCTTTCTAAAGCAGTGGTTGATGAGTGGAACATGGATGTTGGTTTGGAAAGAAACTATGTAGAGAGAAAGCAGCAGCAGAATAAAAAACTCGGCATGGAAGCTGAATGGGATTTGAGGGTAACAGTGAGGTCAGAGAGAGGCTGGAAGCAGAATCAATTGTAGCAGGGCTGGCTTGCTACAAGCTATCTAACATGGAGATTTTTGTTTTCACACTTGCACATTGCCATCTTTGTTATAGCTACAAAAGCCAGGGCTGGCAACTGTATACAACATCTAAAATATGATAATCTATTTTCCTTTCAACATGCTCACCTCCATAGACTTTAATTCAATCTACTCACATCAAAATTACCCACATCTATGAGATGCTTACTGGGTAGAAAATGCATACTCACAAAAATGCAGTCTTGCTCTCCTGGTCACCAGTGAGAATTTGTCACTCATTCTTACTTGTTGTTTCCAAATGAATTAGGCTTCATGCAGAGAATGTTAGAACTGAATGACAAAATACTAATCTTTTGAAAGGTCCAATATTAGTTAAAATCCTAAATACTGATGTGGACTACATTTTTTTCTGCTTGCCTATTTCTTGTTTCCTATTTTTCTCTTTTTAAATGATTGCAATTATTTTTTTAATGCATTCTTGTTAGGAATGTTCTGTTTGCATGAAGTGTTGACTGCTTAGCAAATCACTTTTATTTAAAAGCCTAACACCCTAATTAGAAGTAAGCCAGTTGAGTGGCAAACAAGAGTTAAGCCTGGATTTCATTCCATCAGTAAACTGTTCAATCTTGTATGTGAATGAAACAAATGACTTGAGTTTCTGCTTCATCAGTTTGAATGGAGTTGTACTCTAGATGCCCTCAAAGTTCACTATTTTTATCTTATTACCGTAATGTGTTCATTGTTTGAGTATCATTTTGTGTTTTGTCTGATCTTTTTTAGTTCATATGTGTTCAAGTACCTGGTGCCCAGGAATGATGCATTTAGGTGGCCTCTTCATGTGACAAATTTTAGTCGTATAGTCACATGATTGTTATAAAATCACAGGATTTTGTTCTATTCAGTCTGGGGGCTATTATGGTATCAGGTATAGAAAATAAATATTTTTTTATATCATATTGATTTTATTTATGTTATACTACTAATCAATTAGAACTTTATCGCGTATTACTTTCAGTAAATTTCAATAGAAATTAGTTTGAAAGAATTGTAAGCCCTTTCCCTAAACTCCAAATTTCTTTAAAGCAAAGTTACTTAATATAATGTTATTGTATATTTTGTCATTCATCTATTTTTTCAACTTAACATATTAGCCTATAAATTTTCTTAGATTTTGACTTTAAAAGTTGTCCTCAAAATTAAGATGTGGGTATTTACCCGATAGCTCTATGAATGCTGTTTTTTTTTCTTTTAGCTGTTTTTCTTCTTTTCCTTTCCAATTTTAGAATTGGTTGGGCTTTTTTTCCTTACAAATTTATATTCTAGAACTAATCATATTTCAAATTAGGTGAGTTTTTTTCCTCTTGATTTCCAGGGGAATAAATGTTGTATACTCCAAGTATATAAGAATCCTAATATATAAGAATATATGAAAATCTATTTTCAGATCAATTTCAAATGAACACTCTGATTTCAGATGTGCTCTCTTTGAGTACCAGGCACTCTCTGTCCCCTGTGCTAGTAAAAAAAAAAAAGCAAAAACAAAAAACCAACACACAATTTATGTTCTTTACTTGATTGTAATAATGCACAAGTTTTCCATTTATTCTTTTATCTTTTAAAAAAAATACACTGTCCTTTTCTAAGGCCCTTTACAATAGCACAGAACATCCTTGGTCATAAGCGTGGAAGCTGGGGTATTAGATGTCAGGGAGAGCACAGTGTGGAGATTTCTGAAACCAGTAGAAGATTTCTACTGTGGGCCATGGTTTCCCTTGGCCTCTAGTTGGAATGAGTTAACTTGTTTGAGTGTTAGAATTTTACTGAGAGCTGACTAGACACAGGCTCACCTCTTTGTACCAAATGGGCTTTTCAAAGTACAGCCTGTTGTAGTTTCTCCCAACGATGAGAATCACATGGGGCCATGACTGATACCTAAAGAATGGAGTCTCTGTTGTTTGGTTAATCCTGGATGGAGGATATTACTATAATACAGAATGAAATAAACAAGTGGAATATTATCAGGCCTCTGATGTTTGACTAAAACTCAAAAGGAATCTAAGATCCTTGAGTCCATGGTTCAGTGCTTGTTTGTTTGTTGACTATTCTTACTTTAGAGTGAGGATAAAATACATATCCACTGAACTAAACTCAGGCCACATCCAGATCCACAAATGGTGCATTCCTATTAATTTTCAATGGAGAAAATCTAGCCAATGGTTTGAGTACTTTATGGTATTTGTGGACACACTGTGAAGAACAATAGGAGCTGTTATCTTGACAATAATTCTATCGACCTATGTTGATGACACAGGACACTATTGTTTAGGAGTCTTTATGATCAGCATTTCATCTGAGGTACAAGCATGCTAAATGTGTAAGCCTCTTATGTTATTCTAAAAAAAAATCACATAAATTTTTAAGTACTACTAAAAATTATTTATACATTTTTTTCCACAACTAACTCTTAATGTATTTAAGGATGTAATCCATAGAATATTTAAGGATAAGACAAGCAAAGAAAAACATCATTGAACATTCTATAGTGGTAAAATTATGTAATAAGCAATCATGAGACCTGGCATTGGAATGGGGTCATAGTCTGAACTCTGTATGGGTTCAACCAGCTGGCAGATCCTTGGTTCTTGTTATCATATTACCAACTTCAGCAATATTCTGTATCAGACTTCATCTAAACATGGAATGTATTTTGAACAGGAGCTCAGATCCAGGCTTACTACCATCTTCTTGAAAGTTTTGTAAAGGTCCTGCATTCATCTACTGATGCATAAACACAACTTGGAAACTTAGAATGTTTAGCACAGAAGGGAACATACATGCTACCAATGAGAAAAACCAACCTTCTTATTAGAATATGTTCTCACTTTCCTTCAGCCAAGATTCATGAATCTGGGGATAAAACCAATAAAATTTCTAGCTCTTCCTAGTCATTGGGTGTTAGCCACAGACATGGAAAAAGATGATCTTAATAGAGGGAGACATCTTGGGGATAGGGAGAAATATGGTGCTAGGGAAATTCCCAGGAATCCACAAGGATGACTCCAGATTACACTACTAGTAATAGTGGAGAGGTTTCCTGAACTGGCCTACCCCAGTAATCAGAATGGTGAATACCCTGACTGTCGTCATAGAGCCTTCATCCAGTAACTGATGGAAGCAGATACAGAGATCCACAACCATGTGGCAGGCTGAGCTCCGGGATTCCAGTTGAAGAGAGAGAAGAGGGAATGTATGAGCAAGGGGGGGTCAAGATCATGGTGGGGAAATCTACAGAGACAACTGAACCAAGTTCATAGGAGCTCAGGAAAAAATGAATCTCAGTAGTTGGTTAAATGATTTAATCTAACATCACATCACATGCTGCTTACGAATCATTTGTGATGATCTAAAAGTTCAGGATCTTAGGTTCATATCTGACATTTATAAATGGATGACTCTTTGTCATTGGGGTCAATAAAACCCCTTAAAGATTTAGTTTTCTTAGTCACCAAAAGAAGCAGTTAATGAAAGTGAGGAATTATATCTTTCAAATTCTAAAACAATTGCTAGTAAAAAAAAACACAATTTATGTTCTGTACTTGATTATAATAATGCACAAGTTTTCCATTTATTCTTTTCTCTTTTTTAAAAAAATATTTCCTTACTCTTTATTTCTTTCTTTCTTTCTTTCTTTCTTTCTTTCTTTCTTCTTTCTTTCTTTCTTTCTTTCTTTCTTCCTTCCTTTCCTTCCTTCCTTCCTTCCTTCCTTCCTTCCTTCCTTCTTTCCTTCATTCCTTCCTTCCTTCCTTCTTTCCTTCCTTCTTTCCTTCTTTCCCTCTTTCCTTTTTTTTGTATGTACAATTTCTCTGCAGTAGGGCATAGAATCATGTGGGTATATGTCCAGGAAGAGTTGAATAGCTAGGTCACATGGTAGCTATTTTTAAAAAGATTTATTTACTTTTATTATATGAGTAAGTGTACTACATGCTTGCCTAGTGTCCCTAAAAGTTACATGAGGGCACCAGATGCCCCTGTACTGCAGTTACTTGTGGTTTTAAGGTACCACTGGAATGGAACACTGGTCCTCTGCAAGAGCAGCAAGTGCTCTTCACTGCTGAGCCACCTCTCCAAACCCATGGTAGTTATAGTTTATTTTTATTTTTTAGTTTGATTATTGTAATTTTTGAGGAACCTCTATACCAATTCTCTTAGTGGCTTCATTAGTCTGTTCTCCTACGAAGAGTAAATAAGGGGTTTTCTTTCCCACATCCTCCCCAGCCCCTTCTTCAGTTGTTTTATTGATTATAGTCATGACTGGGGTGAAAGGGAATCCCGAAGTAGCTTTAATTTGCATTTCCCTGATAGGTAGTGATATTGAACACTTTAAAAAGTATTTACTAGCTATTTGCATTTCTTCTCTAGAGAATTCTCTGTTCAGGTCCATAGCCTGCTTTTTGACTTGGTTTTTTTTTCTATTTACAACTTTTTTTTTTTTTTTAAATTTGAGGATTTCATGTATGAGTACGTGGTACTTGCATCCTTCCCACCATCTCATTCCTTCTGTAATACCCACAGGCACTCCCTTGGAAATTCACAGTGTCTTCTCTATTTTATAAATATATGTATATATTTACATTAGAACATAGTTATATATATATATATTAAAATACAACATAATTATACACACACACACACACACACACACACACACACACACACACACACACACACATGGAAATCCTACTTGGAATGTTCTTACCTGTGTCTCCATACTGTAACATCCTCTCATCCATCTCCTGTAGCATCTTCAGAGTCTTAGGTTTGAGCGAGAGAAGAAATTGTGGCCTTTAGTTATATACCCACAGATGAGCCTTCCTGACTTCAATGGATAGTTCCAATCAAGTGGTCATATGGATGACCCTGGTTAAACTAATGTGTCATAGAATAAAATGGAAAGTCTTGAACTTGGGAAACAGACTTGAAGAACAGAAGTGGCATAGAGATGAGAAGGTGTGGAAAATAATCAAAATATTTTAAAGACATAAGTGAAATGGTCAAATAACAAAACTATTAAGAAAGAACTTCAAAATAGTTAGAATTAATAGGTTCTATTTAGCAATACTTGTGCAAGGAATAAATTCTTAGTTTTCTAATTTTTGAGAATCTCAGACATTCATACAATGAAACATAATTATTTCAACCCCTCCATTTCCCCTCTCAACTTCTCCTTCCAACACAGTTTGTATACTTTTTGTTTATTTTTGATAAACTACTAAGTCTAAGACCAGTTAGTGCTGCTCATATGTGTATGGGGGTTGGGCCATCAACTAGAGCGTGGAGAGCCTAACAAGGACCACTCAGAATTAAAAAAAAAAAAAAGTTCTCTTTGCCTCAGCAGTTGTTGCTACCAACAACTGCTCTTCAGAAAGGGATGGGGATTCAAAAGTACTCCCCCTATGTGATCTGGTGCAAGCCTTGTGCACATTATCACAACCACTTTGAGTTTTTGTGTGTGAAAACCATGATAGGTCCAGAAGTTTACATTTCACTGCATTCCTTCTCATCATATAGCTCTTATATTCTTTCTAATTCCTCTTCTAGAATATTCCCTGAGCCATAGTGGTTGTGGTGAGTTTGTTATGATGGTCCATTTAGGGATAAGCTCTTAGTTTCTTATTCTAAGCACTTTGGCTAGTAATACCTCTCTATTGACTGCCGACTACTGTGATGACGAGAGAGGGGGAGAGGGAGAGGGAGAGGGAGAGGGAGAGGGAGAGGGAGAGGGAGAGGGAGAGGGAGAGGGAGAGGGAGAGGGAGAGGGAGAGGGAGAGGGAGAGGGAGAGGGAGAGAGAGAGAGAGAGAGAGAGAGAGAGAGAGAGAGAGAGAGAGAGAGAGAGAGAGAGAGAAGTTTCTCTGTCAGTTTGAGAGCAGACTAAGTCTGTGGGTATACACATAAATGTTTAGAATGTAGTTTGACAATGTGACCATTTAGCAAAATAGCAGTAGCATGTTCTACCCCAGGCTTAGAACTTCCCTAGCCATGGGCTTTGGGTCAGGATTACAGTACCACACATGAAATTCTCTGTTCTGGAGAGGTCTCAAATTCAATCAGAATACAGTTAGTTACCTCATGACAGTCCTTCCAGTACTGTACCAGTGGGTACCCTTTCTTGGTATTGATAGAATGCAGGGTCCAGTCCTGGGTGGGACCATTGGTGCCATTTCTCCCCAACAGCTTTCATAACATCTTTTGGCACCATGAGGGCTAGCCAGAGAGGAGGAAGCTTCCTGATCAGTTTAAAGTTGATTTTTCTTTTTAGATGGCAAAGTATATGGTGCTTCAGTGACAGGGTCCTGGATGGGTCTTTTATTTTAAGGCAGCATGCTACTTGACATGTTAATTGTCATAGGTATGCCTCTCTGAAGTGAGGTTGGGATTTTGCGTGACAGACTTGTCCATAAGTAGGTTCTAATTTTTTGTTGTTCACTTCCATCATAATTTTCCACAGAATAGCAAACTTCTATTTCAGTTCAGTGATAAAAGTCACATCAAGTTATAATGGAGAAGGAAAATTATTGATTTCTTTTTCACCTGATTGTTACCTGAAGCAAAATAAATAAATAAATAAATAAATAGGCCATTTTCAAAAACAAACACCCACTGACATAATTAACTGGAAAGCTACAAGCACTTTTCTCCTATCTCCAACTAGAAAGTCAGACACGCACTAGAGGCAGAAGGTCTTGCTCTTGCAAAAATGAAGCTTGCTTTCAGAGGAGGCCTGTTTTCCTTGGGGGGAAAAAAAAACATTGGTGTTCATTCGGTCACTTTATCCTGGAGCTGACAAGATATACTACATGAGAAAAGACAGCCTGTTGAAACTAGTATGCCCTGGCACACTCTGTCCACTTCCTCTCTATTAGCATCCTTGCTTCAGAATCATCCCTATTGGAAATGCATTTCAATCTACTGTCAATGTTCTTTCCTGTCCCCAACATGAAGACAAGCATCCTGAAGACATCTGTGTCACGTGTCCCAAGAGAAGTATGTAGAATGCAGTACCTGCCCAGCAAGCAGAGAATGAATGAGTGACTGTGAATAACTTAAGGGTAATTAAATTGGTCACATGGAAGGAAAAGATATATAAAGACTCTTCCTTTACCAGGGAAAGTTGAAGCCTGTCTCTGGGCTGGGGCTTGCCAACTCAAATACTTCTAAAATGAAAGTATTACTTGTAAATAGGTAGGGGAAGCAATAGGGACTGGTATGAACAGTGGTGCACCAGGAAATGTATCCATATCTTAAAATGTTCATGCACTTCCATCATTGCTTAAGTCCAAACATAGCTCAGTGCTATATTTGTCTCCTGGGGGCCCCGTGCCATGTGCACTGGGCAACCTTTGTGGAACGGTGCCAGAGGAATGACCTTGTGTGCCATTATGGAGGCAAAATGTAAACTAAAATAAATAAAACCTAAAGAGGAAGGCACCTGAAACTTTGAATAGCTATTGATGTAGAAGGTCAACAGGAAACAGATCTCAGGCCCCAGGATATTGAGCCTGATAGAGACATCAGGGTGTTTATCAATAATTAACTTGATATTTTCAGGAGAACAATGTCTAATGTGATCCTAAGTGTTTACTTTAAATCAATAGTTTTCAAGCTATGTGTCTCTGGCTTCTAGAGGGAAACTCCTTTGTCTGCAGTTGGACTCCTTTCAGGAAATGAGATCATTACAGAAATTGCATGTATTTTCTGACTTTCTAAGGCAAAAAGGACAAACTTGCAAATTCTTGTGTCCATCTAGGCTTTCACTGCATAGCACTGTTTATGGCTTAGCCACTTTCAAAGACTTGGCTAAGGGCATTGCAATGAAAATAAAACGTGAAGGTATAAGACATGCTTCATTCTAGAAAGTTGTGTTGAGCTCAGGGTGCTGTCTCCTGCCACATGCAAAAGGCATTTTGAAACCCTGTTTCTTAAGTTTCAGTGGAACTTTGCATCTTCACTGGGCCAAGTAACACTTGCATAGCTATCTGATTTCCCCTTTCCTAAACCTAGCTCAGCTTCAGAGCTAAATCTGCCTAGGGCTGCATCATGTTAGGTATATGGAGTATCTCTGCTAGTCTCTCCAGATGTTTTTGTTCCCTGGGCCTTCCCAATACTTGCTGTCAAAGTTAGCCTGATCCCTGTCCTGTGCTTCTACCCAGGGACCAGCAGCAATCAGCCACTGTCTTGGGAGTGTGGTGAATTCTTTTCTTCTTTGATTTACTTTGATTCCATGTTTAAGGAGATTTAGAGCCAAGTAATAGTAAATATATTACATAAATATAACACCTGAACCAAATAGTTTCAATTTAACAAAAGAAGTTTATTGAATGCCTACTACCATCCCACTCTGGTTGGCTTCTGTTGCTCTGACATTTGTAGGAGTCATTGACACACTATTACAGGACAGAAGTGCAAAGGGCCACTAGGCCCCACACTCTATTGGCAATATCATATTAATTCATCACACAGGCTTTTTCTCACTTAAGTAGAGTCATGTGTAACTATGGCAGACTTCTCATTCTTTTAACACAACGCTATTTCAGATTTTCAGCATACTCTCAATTTCAATGTGAATACATTCAAGGAGAAACAAAGCATTTCCATCAGTATATGATTAAGCACACACACACACACACACACACACACACACACACACACACACACACTAGTTAGAAGCTCTTTGCTGTGTGAACCATGTCATGGGAGGACAATAATCTCATCTTAACAATCTATCTGAATGTGCTAATTGGAAAGGATTTTGTAGTATTCCTCAAGCTTTGTTTGTGTGTGTGGAACACTAAATTCCAGCATAGCCTGCTTCTCCAGAGTTCAAACCTGGAAACTATTAACAGAAATGCTGAGCTTAGCTGTCCTGAGGGTGAAGGCAGAAGAGGGTGGTTCTTAGGCACTAAATATAGATTTACAGAGCTCCTATCAAGCAGTGATGTTGTGCAGGAGCAGATAACTGGAAAGGAAAATGAAGGCTGAGAGAAACCCTGTGAACGGCTCATGTTTTCTATTATGCACAACTCTGCACACCACAAGGAGCTATGGAGTCAAAGTAAAAAATGCCTGGTGGCTGATCAGGGCACTTGCTTCCCCCACAACACGATGAATGGAAAGAGTTTCTAGTGTATCTTTCTTGTGAGGCAGCTAAGACCCAGAGGGAGTCCTGTGAGTGGCCGACAGGAGTGTGGGCAAAGCTCTTCAATTCAGAGACAGATGGGCCAGTCGCTTCTTTTTCTTTCACCTTCTTTCTTGTTTCTTTTATCCTCTTTCCTCCCTCTTCTCTGTGTGAATTTATGATTCAGAAATTATTCACTCTGACTTCCGGATTTGTCATTTCTTCCTGGATGCTCTGTGTTTTCCTTAGGGTTTCATCTAGTTATTGGATCTAGGAGTAGTAGTACAGGGTTCTATAAGAGTAGTTGTGCCAGATCTGTCAGTCTGGTTAACTCCGGTATGATGGGAGCTGAAGAAAATTCAGAAAGGATCCACTGGGTTTCTTTTGCTAAGATTAATATGAGAAGAAACCCAGTTCTATAAATTGAACAAAGGCTACATTGAAATCAAAATGCTGCATGGATTTTTACTAATGTATTCAATTGAAGGGTTTTTGTTTCACTACTAAAATATTAGTGCTGGACTGAATCTCCAGGCAGATAAAAGGTACACACTATTTGTTTTATATTTTCTGTTTGTTTGTATTGTCCTTCTTGACCTATTTCCCAATTAATCAAGGAGCCACGTAGATGTGGCATCACTCTAGGAGTCACTAATCTATCTTTGCAATCTAATTTCAGAGCAATGTCACAGGAGGGCAGTCATCCCAGGTATATAGTCTTGGGGAGGGGGATCACTGAGTTTACACTTCTAGTACTACTCTCCTTCTTCTCCATCCTGCTTTCTCCCTTGCTGCTCTCTGTCTCTATACCCTTCCTCTAATTTGATGTGCTTGTTTTGTGATGTCTGAGTCCTCTTATCAGGAAGATGAGGATTGAGACTAAACCCTCCACCAGTCCCTAGCTTCAGTCGAAAGGAATCCCAAGTTGGTATAAACTAATATAAACCTGAATTCTGGATAAAAATTTGCGGACAATCTTTAAGCTATTCGTTGTGAGGTTGAACATCCTAGAACTTTACAATATTAGGCTCCATGTGGTGAACTTTTCCTGTTGTCATTGTTCTGGGGAGTCATACCACTTAGTGTTTTCTTTAACTTCATGGGACCTCTGCCAGCAGTCTTCAGGGTGGTACTCTACCAGGGGAGAATGTTCCCACCTCTTGGTGACATGTAAATAGGATAGGAAAAAGTTTGAAGGAAGAGGCAAATGGAAGAGTATTTTTGTTTGTTCCGAGTCTACACAGCCTTATTCCCCTGTGGGCATATGTGTTTAATCTTTAGACTTTACCTGTATGGGTCTTTTGTGATCATTCCTGGGAGCACACACACTTAAAAAAAATGTGCAGAAGCTGTAGAAAACAGCTTCACAAATAAATGGCCTCTTGTCTGCATTCGTTATTTGTCAAAAATGATGCCGAGGATCGTTTGGGATCTCTGTGATCTGCATTGCAATGCTATGCAAGGAATGACAGCATTCATGACAATGCAGGAGAAGACCGTTTCCCAGACTTCGTTTGAGCCTCCAAGATATCCAAGCTTGTAAAACATACCTGGAGAGATGGCATCAGATAAAAAGATACACACCGATATCTTCAGCTACCCCAACCTCAAACAATATCTCTGAATCAAGTTACAGTGAAATATATGTAATATACCCTAAATTACCTACTAAGCAATCTATATTGTTTAAACCCCTCTTCTCCTAGACTCTGGTGGCATTGTGTCACTTGGCAATTCATGGGGTGTGTCAGGCTAATATTAAAATCTCAGTAGTCTGTGTTTCCTGTGCAAGTGATCGTGAGGGTTAGAGGTTCTTAAATGTGTGAAATAGGATATTTAAGCTATTATGATGGCAAAAGTTTTTAGCATATAAGCCAGAGTAGATAATATATATTTGGGTGGTCCATGGGTTCCTGGAAATACCTGTGGTTAGCATCTATGTGTGTATGTTTCTGTCAGACTGTATCCTGAAAAGCAATGACCTCAGAGGTAGGTTTCTGAAATAAGAAGAGGGTAGAAAGACCACAAGGGCTTTGATTTGATCCATCTCTGACCCTACCCTTTGTAAAATGTACAACAAGTTTTCAAATTCTGAGTCTCAGTTTCCCTAACCCAAACCACGGGGTGCTATCTTTTTCCTTTCATATATAATGTGCTTTGTGTCCCGAGGAATAGATTTAAAAGATGAATAATATAATTTGGGAACCCTAAGATCTGGTGGTGGGAGGGCAAAGATAGGCAAATAAATAACAGTACCAGTGTGGACTTTACTTGAGTGTTGCAATGAGTGTCTCATCACCCAACTCAGGAAAACTTACACAAATCTGCCTTCTAAGTCAGTAATCATGTTTAGTTCTCTATACAATGACCAGTAACAGTTCACCCTTAGGACACAACAGGGACACACACCACTGTCATAGAAAGGATGCTTTTATGTCTCTGTGTGTTTCTTTCTTTTTTTTTAATAAAGAATTTTTATTCATTTTACATACCAACCACAGATTCTCCTCTCTTCCCTCCTCCCGTCCCTCCATCCTCCCCCACTAACCCCACTTCCATTCCCTCCTCCGAGCTATGGCCTCCCAAGGGGAGTCAGCCAGATGCTTTTAAAGCCACACAGTTCATACAATGTCAGCCTAAAACAGGAAAATAAACACATCCCTGAATTGTGTTCATGCTGTTGGGCCAAGCCCACAAATACAAGTAGGCAGATCATATGTGTTAGGAGTGGCTCCCACTTGCTTGATTAGATCATGATGGTGTGTTTGCATGTGCAGCCTGCAGTTCACTGAACAGAACTAGCATAGATCCACTGTGATATACGGAATGGAAAGTTTCAGACACTTACCTACTTTCAAGCGCTCAGTAGTCTCTCGGTTTTTATTTCTCGGTTAAGTTCTCAAACATTAAACATCGATTTTGAGAACCAAGAAATCTGAGCTCTGGAAATCTGCCTTGAAATGTTGATGTCCCTCGATATATCGGTTATTCTCAACTTGACATATGTGAGAAGAGGGACTGCCATTAGATTGACCTGTAGACATGTCTCTGGGCCATTTTCTTGGTATCAGTTGTTATAGGAAGGTTCCAGTCCACTCTGTGCAGTACCTTTCCTGGACAGTTGGGTCTTGGCTATGTAAGAAAGGAGAAAAATATGAGTGAAAACAAGGCAATAAGCATTGTTCCTCCATGGTCTCTGCTTCAGTTCCTGCCTCCAGGTTCCTTCCTTGGCTTTCTGAAATAAGGGACTGTAACTTGTAAGTCAAATAATCCCTTTCCCCCACATTGCTTTTTCTCAGGTTTTATCATAGCAACACAAAAAGCAAGCTGAGACATTGGAGGAAGATAAAACTTTTATACTATTGTGAGCCACTAACATGCTAGTGTGAATTAATTTTTGATATTAGCAAGTATCAGAAACTGAACAGCGAGTGTTTGAGATACAGGGAGAAAGCTTGGAAAGAAAGGAAGAAGGAAGGAAAGATGTGTGGAGTGGTGCACCACTGGTGCTAATTAGGCCCACGAGTGTGAAGCCTGTCATCCTGCGGTGTCTCTGTTCAGCCAGGCACTGGATGGCAACGAGTCCCTGAGCTCAGCCTTTGGGAGTGGTTTGCTGAAAAGTGGTTCAAGGACCCACAGGAATCTTCTGAGGCTGCAGACTCATCCTGGCTGTTACTTCTCTGCCAACAAGCTACAGAGAGAGGGTAGAAAAACTTCACAGAAAATAAATCCCTCCAAGCCCAGTAGTAGTGAGAGATAAGTGTAAGAAAATATTGAAGTGGGAGAGATGATGATGGTTTAAAATGGCTGCATTTGTACATTCCTTTCTTTGACCCGAATTTACTGGACTGTATCAGTTACTGAACTGGAAGAGGTGGTGTGAAGCAGGACCCAAGGAGGAATGGTGCCATAAACCACTTTGCTTTTCCACTTCCTTTTTCTACTCTGTTGTCTCCTGTTTAAGCATTATTGGGCAGGAAGAGCTGTCAGACCAAGTTTTGCAAGCGTGTTGTAGAAACCACAAAATACCACTGTGTACTTGAAAACCTCACTGAATGTCTGATTGTGCATGTAGATTGCTATGCAAGTCTCAGGCACACAATGGCAAAGCTATAGTTAAGGGGAAGTCCTGTTAATATTTTGTAAAATTTACCAATTTTTGATTTAATACCCTGGATAAACTCTTTTATTGTGTCATAGCAGACAGATGAATGGCACATATCACATGCGATCATCTGTCACAGGGGTCTTACAGTCTAAATTAAATGCATGTTTAGTTAAGATATTCTGCAACCAGTTATCCCTCTAAGGCTTGGTGATATTTCATGGTACGGCAGCCAGTGACCTGTGTATCCAGCCTAATTGCCAAGGGGCTATCTTCTGACTCCTAGCCAGAGGTTGGCCTCGAGAAGTGTAAAGTTATGTTTGGAAAATGCAACCCTCAAAATCTCTGTAAGGCATTAGCAATAATCTTCCCGCCCATTGCACAAATTCCTCCCCGTGAATGCCAGTGATCATAGCATGGACATGCATGGGCTCTAGGTCTATGCTTTTGCTGAAAACTACACTTCTTGACTGTGTCTGAACCCTTGATCTTGCTGTTAATGTTATCACTGTGTTACAATAAATTGAATTAGAAATAGAAACACACCAGCTCAGCACATTGGATATGAAGCATGCTTTTCTGAGAGTTAATTCTGTCAATTATACCTGAAACAATGGGGAAATGAATGTGTTAATAGACAGGTTGAAAACTTAGTAGACAATTTCTATTACAAGCCCTTATCTATCTTATTTAAAATTAGATCTTCTTTATATTACCTAGCTGTAAATATAAAGTTACTAATGAATGTTCTCTAATATTTTTAAAGAGAAAAATTCTTATTTTACATGTGAGCATGTATACATAAATCCATAATACTTGCTATAGTTTTTAAAAATTTTATTTTTATTTTACATGCATGTTTTGTTTGCATGTGTATTTGTGCACTGTGTGTGGGCCTGGTGTGTGCAAAGGTCAACAGAGGGCATTGGGTACCGTGGAATGATTTTCAGAAGTTGTGAGCCATCATATGGATGCTGAGAACCAAACCTGGGTCCTCTGTAAGAGCAATAAGAGCTCTTAACCACTGAGTATTGCTCTAGACCAAGTAATTAAGTATATATAGATACATATACATATATATAGTATATACATAATATATGACAACATATAATATGTAATATAATTTTTGAAGTTGCAATGGAAGTATATCTAGTTATCCCCCCAGGCAGTGTAAGAAAGATGTATTTTATAATTTTCAGGAAATTTAGTATTATTTTAAAAAAATAATTAAAATTATTGCTGAGTAAGTTTGCTGATACATAGAAATCACCACATGATTGATTTTTTAAAATGTTAAGCCTGCATGACAGTAAGTTGTCCTGTAATTGGCTGGGCACGGTGGCATGCACTGGAAATACCAGCAACGAGAAGCAAGAAGATGGAAATTTGGAGGCCAACAAGGGTTCTTTAGTGAAACTGTTCCAAAAAAGAAAAAGGGAAAAATAAAAACCACAAAAAACAGTTGCCCTAATTTTCAAACATGAAAACCATCTGCTAATACATTTGAGATTATCTTTGGATATGCTATTGTTCTGTTGTGGAAATTTTGAAAACAACTGTGGTGGGCAGTTTTAAGTGTCAGTTTGTCCCAATTTAGAGTCACTTGGGAAGAGAGTCTTAATTGAGTGTCTTTACCTGCATCAATTTTGTTTGTAGTAGCTTGTCCTGACTGTGACAGATTATCTTGACTGGTAAATGACTCAGGAAGATCCAACCCACTGTGGATGGCTCCATTCTCTAGCAAGAGTCCTGAATTACATAAGGAAGGAAAAATCTGGAAGCAAGCAAGCAGGAAGGATGGTGTGTTTGTCTCTCTGGCTCCCCTACATGGATATGATGTGACTAGCTACTGAAGTTGCCATCTTGACATCTCCAACATTATAGACTATAATTTGTAATCGAAACAAATTCCCTTCTTCCTGAAAATGCCTTTTGTCAAGGGGTTTCCATCATGGCAGGAGAAAGGAAAGTAGAACAATAACCTGACTCGTAGCTACCTTTTATATCCTACCTGAGAAAGGAAGAGCACTCCTTCAACAACATAAACTCTACAGAGAAATATTTTGTGCCTATTTTGTCTCCCTGTCAGAAATCAAAAGAAAAATGCATTTGAGGGCTGCTATATCATTGTTCAGGTTGTGGACTACAAGTAACTGAAGGCCACAGAGAAGCTCATCCAGCCTGTCCTAAAATGCCCATGCCATTGTCCTTAGAGTACCCCCCTACCCGATGATTTATATTGCCCGGACTGTACCATCTAAATATTTTTCTATCAAAATTTTGTTGCTGGTTTTAAATTTTTTCCTTTGAGACTCTGCCTTTACAGCCAAAATGAGAGAAAATCCACAGGAACCACCAATGTAACAAGTAAGGAGAATCTGACTGATACTTTCCTCATTCTGTGGGCTGTATGGACTTGAATCACATTTTCACCCCCAAAATGACATTAGTACAGAACAGTATATCCGGTCTTGAAAGACTTTATCCTTCATCCTTTGTTTATCCATTATCCTAAATGGCACATTAAATCACAGCAGAGGACAACAATTTTCACCTAATATTCACTCTTCATGTAAACCTGTAAAGAAGGCAGTAGCTGTAGTTTTTAACCAGGATATACACTATAATAATCTGCTCACTTTTTTTAGCATCATTGTTAAGCAGCAGCCATTATGAACATGTATTACATGAATATCATGAATGATGACTAATTTGAGGTGATCACATTAAGTTTATATTACTGAGAAATATGTTTATAGGGGATGGTGAGTTGTCTCAGTGAGTAAAGTGCTTTCTGGGCAAGCACAAGGACTGGAGTTCACATCTCAAACAACTACATAAAAAGCTGGACATGGTAGCACACGCCTCTAACCTTGTAGCTGGGGAAGTCAGAGATCTGAAGATCTCTGCTTTCTGGACAGCTACCCTGGCCATTCTGTGAGGTCCAGGTTCAGTGAGAGACTCCATCTTAAAGAAGAAGGTGGAGAACAATAGAAGAAGACACTTGCTATTGACTCCACATACATGTGCATCATGCATATGTCCACACATTGACCATGTATACATGTGCACACCACACACGGGCACTAGCATACATATATCATATTGAAATATCAGGATAAATGAAATACACTATTTTTCCCTTAGAGAATTTAAGAATATGGACTCACCCCCAAATGATACAAAGAGAGGAATTTGATGTCATGGTGTGAAGTGACACCTTTCAATTCCATCCAAAGTGTGTTTGGAGCTGAGTGGCTCGGGAGAGGTGAGCAGGCTTGTGAAAGGACCATTGTTAAATCACCACATGTCAGGGTTAGAAGGAATTACATTTGCCTTCTATTCTCATCTACCATTGAATTCAGAAATCCACTGAATTGTGTGCCCACGACTAACTGCCTGAATACTCAACGAGGAAAGTGTAGTTGGTTCAGCAGACTACTGCTATTGATTAAATGACTGTGTCTTCCCCCAAATTCATGCTCTACTTTAATCTTATTTTCCACAGGAATAACAGAATTGGCCATTAAGAGAGGATGAGGCCAATGAGGACCCCACACACATAAATCCTATTAAAGACTTCGTTAAAGACCTGGAGGGAAAGAGGACACCATTCTGTACTTTCAACCATGTGAGAACTCAGCCTTTGCCATCTGTAGCAACTAGGTGCTATTTTGGAAAAATAGAGCAGTCCTCATCAAACAGTCAACCTGCCAGCACCCTGACTGTGACTTTACTTCTTTATCAATTATCCAACTCAGGTGTTTGTTACAGAAGTACAAATGAAGCCAATTCTAATTCTATGTGTGGGTGGCTCTATATTTGTACAAGTCTTTCCAAGTTCTCCTGGATGTTTATTGTCTGTTTCTTTTATGGTTAGACACTATTCATCCTCATCCTAACACTTGCGACTTTTGCTTGTGCTGTGGTTATGAATTTAGAGATCAAATTACATACTTCTTCTACAGTTAGACTTGGTCATAATAAACTGTAGGCCCCCGAGATGTGAGCCAAAGTACAATATGGGGTTTTCAGGAAATTTTGTTAGATATGAAGCTTATATGACCTAAATGTTCCATTAGTGGGACCTGGCATCAACAGTAGCAACATGTGGGGATGTTAATATGAGACTGTGTGTTGAAAAGTACTTAATTGATTGTCCAGTTTGAATACAACACCAAGATAACAAATTTCTACCTGCTGTATACCACCTTATTATCAATGTCCATCCATTTTATTAGTGCCACTGCATTATGGGATGTCATTGTTAGGGCAGTTTCCTCCAGACCCTAAGGAAGACAATTGCATGTGCAAATACTTCTATGGTCTTCATTTCTGCTTTCAGTTCACCATGGTCTCTAGAATAAGAGTCAGCTACTATCCCTTACATGTAAGGCACTTCTTTGACTATGTGTGAACAGCCACTAGCTGTTCTTTGTTCTTTTCCCTCCTTTTTCCTGTCTGAGTATTTTTCAGACTTTATCCATTCTGTGGATTCCAGAGTATTGCCTTCTTAAGCTGTATTCACATCTCCCTCCATGCATTCTGGGTTTGCTGTCCTGCAGTTTTCACGGTCATTACTCATGAAGAATTATCAAATCCTTCCAACAAATGAGTTTAAAAATCTTCCCACACTCCTTCTCCTTATCTCTGTTAAATTATATCTTGTTGACTTTCACACTTTAGTAGAGAAACATGAAATTGTTTAAGGCCATGCAGGTCTTAGCAAGTTTATTATTAAATTCAAACAAATAATTTGACTGTTGTTTCCAACACATTGTCAGGCCCAGAAGTTGAATATTTGTCCCTATTGCTAAAGACACCATGGACTGCGGCCATAGGACTTGAAGGCTTTGAACTGGAACTGATCTGAAGTCCTCCTCTTTATGAACTAACCTTTATAGTACCCAAAGGTGCCTTGCAAGCTGCTAAGAGAGGAGAGCAATTAATATCCCTAGTTATCTGTGACAACAATGAACCACAACAATGACCAGCATGACTACAATGCTCAAAGTGCAATAGTGTCACTTATACCTTCACAGGAACCAACAGCTGTCTAATTGGACTCAAGGCCTGTGTAACAGAAGGGAAATCATACCTGGTACTAGAAACCTAGCCAAATACCAGAAACAAGTGAGGTCACTGTCATAGAGAAAAAAATCTATTGTTATCACTTTACTAAACCAGCATAATTACTAACTGCATTCTAACACTGATCCTTATACCTGAAGATAATGTAGCACTCATCTCTCATCAAAGAAGCCCATTACAGAAAAACCAAAGGAGGTCATTAAAAAAAAAAACACATCTCATCATAATACAGAGATCAGCTGATGGTGGGATGAACAGCGCAAATGTAAACAACTAAAGCACTTGCAAGTAAAGATCGGGGGCATTGAGGAAGAGTGGGTGGAAAGATTGTAAACACCAGAAAACCAGGAGTTCTGCTGTGAGATGGTACCTTCCAGTGATGGCAAGGAAGCTATACCCATTAAACCTCAACAACAATTGAGGTACACAAGAACAATTTCAATTGATCAGGTCGTGTGACATCTCAGTATTGACATCCCAAAACTGTTGGGGGAAATTTTTATGTCCCTAACCCTAGAGGAAGAGCTACTGATAACAGCTATTGCAAGGAGACAAAGTTTTCCCCCAAGATGAGCCTCATTGGACATCTAATGTGTAGTGCTCAGCCCTAGAAACAGACATTCAGGCAACACTGAACAGACTTGTATTTATGTATTTATATGTATAGGTAACAACAATGGTTAAAGAAGAGCAGTTTGTGAATTTGGGAGGGAGCTGAGGGTGAATGTGGAAGGGGTAGGGGGAAGCAGAGGAACTGGAAAGTTATGTACTTGTATTTTAATTAAATAAAAAGAATGAAAAAGAAATGTGAAGACCAGAAGTACTTTGTGTTACTGCTGTCACTTGGCCTAATACTTGCCCACTGGCAGCTACTACTTATCATATTCATCAACATAGTCTTACTATTGCTGCCGTTTTGTTCATCAAAGCCAGGCAGTCTTTGAAGAAAATACTTTCTTGACTACACAGGTAGAAAGAAAACAACACAGCTGAATTCATGCCTGGGTCATATGACACCCAATCCCAATTTGAGGCTGAACATTGACGCTCTAGATTAGATGTGCCTTGCTGTCGGTGAAGTACAGCCTCATGCAGCTCCCTAAGAGGCTCTGTGTCTACAAAGGATAAGACAACTGATAGTCGTCACAAGTGTATATGCTTTTCTCTGTCTATTTTGGTTCTGTTCCTAAAGGCACTGAAAGCGGGGTTGGAAAATGAAGAGATCTATTCAAACTATGACACTGGCTTTACAGAAGCATGCTTGACTCTGCCCATTCTGTCAAGAACTCAAAGTGATTCTACTTGAAGTCCTTTTGCAACAGATTATTCACCACCTGCATTGGATCCTAACAAAGAAGGCATGGTTCCTTCTATTAGTTTAAGATTTTGTTCCATCTGGAGAGACTGTTGTCATTCTCACGGTTACAGCTGATTATCTGAAGGACTCAATATTGTTCTCATCGTGCTTCCTGCTCTGAAGAGCTGGCCCCAAGGTGTAGACATACCTAAGTCTCCAGAGTGCTGGTCAGCTCAGCCCCTAGCATTCGTGGGAAACAGGTGTAGCTTGTGACAAGGAATCCCTCCACGTTAGAAAAATTTGACATGCTCTGTAAGTGTAAAGCATTCCCTTCACTTTTTTGAAAAAAATTTCTGCCAAATGGTGAAAAATTCAAGTAAGAAAAATCCAAATGAGGAGACAAGGGAATGTTCTTTTAGATACTTAAATACTGAGGATTTAAAACATTGCACTATCTTGTTTCAAAAATGCAAGTTGTTGGTACATAATGACAATAGGAATTACTTTTGCATTCAGGAAATTTGCTAATGGTTTTCTTTATCTTCTTCAAGTGGTAAAGTCCCAAAGTGCTTTAGTAACTGAAATTCACACAAAAAAGGCACATTTGAGTGGGAGTACTTTTATGGTATCTCTCAAACTGTGACAAATGAGTCTCTTTATTTATTCCTTAGAATCTCATACATGTTCATTTAACTGATGCTACATGTGCTAGAATGCCTTAAACATAAGTTTCTCCTACTGTTTCTACAGCTGACCTGTTGAGCTACATGGTGTGTGTGTGTGTGTGTGTGTGTGTGTGTGTGTGTGTGTGTGTGTGTGTGTGTACATCTATCCATGTTATGTGTATGATGCATATGATACAATAATATGTATATGATAACAATATGACACAATAATAATATATATATTATATGCATATATATATATATATATATAAAACTATGCTTTGCTTTCTATGCACATAGGCTATTTACTTTTTGACTCAACAACATAAAACATACTTAGGAAAAACATATATAATACAACATGGCTCTCAGCATATTGAGGGTAGGACTAAGTACCCCAACATAGGCTGAATTTTTAATGACATTCTGTGATTGGGTTTAATCTGTAAGTTTCATGTGATTCATGTTTATATCCAAAGATTTATAGTCTCTGTAAATACTAAGAAAAACATCCATTTACATGGTAAAAAAAAGATACATTTCAAAAGAAAAATTAGACATGAGAAGTCAGTTTATTTTATCCTAGCACTTTCATTTCCTGTGAAAATCTCAAAATACTGTAAATGCATTCAGAAATATCAAATAAAGTTCAAGTTATTTAAAGTTAAATTGCATATTATGCCATATCAAATTTCAGGCTATTTCTTCAATCAGTATTTATAATATGCCTACATTTTAATAAA